>NC_139842.1:9532747-9857747 GCF_963691815.1 Echiichthys vipera | reverse complement strand
TAAGATGATGATTGTGATTAAAAAGAATTTCATATTACAATGCACTGAAATAAGTAAATCCATTTTGTATATGTGCATAGTCCACCATCATAACCCCCTGAAAATAGCACTCCTTACACTAACAGCTGTATGAGTCATGTCAAGCTCCTTTTTTCCTCAGGAGATTATTAAAGCGAAGTGTGTCCGAACGCTCGGCTTCATTGAAAATCAGACTAGTTGAATTTTCTCCCTTCATCGAAGCACTTGACCGCACTATATGATTACAGCATCCATCTTTATTGTAGTGCTTTATCTAGCATTAGCTTATTCAGAGAAAAAAGTAAAATGGCATGACATGCATGAATTTGAATTTGTACGGCTCTGATATTGTACAGTTTACTGGAAAAAGTCAGAACAATACAGAATAAGCCTACACACAAAAATAATATGCATGTTGTTAAGTATACAGTAAACTCATAATGTGTTATATGTACTGTAAACAGAAAATTAAACTTTATCTTTCATATACAGAACAGAAAATGACATCCAAGCCAAAAAACAAACAAACCCGCAACAATGAAAAACCTGCAGTAGTTCAGAAAAAAAAAAAAAATTGTATACATAGCATATACAGTATATATATGGAATATACATGCCTGACAGCCTTTGATAACTGAGTATGAATGTTAACAACTTGTGAAGAGTTTCCCAATTTCACTGAGATCATTTCGCATCATCATCATTTTGCAACAGCAAGCCACGTGAAAGTGGTAAGTTTGCACAGTAATTGTGCAAATTGTTGAAAATTGTACATACTCTTTTGCACACATGTCAAAACATGTGGAATTTGCTTAAATGAATGATCCACTCTAATTTGTTGTAAACAACAAACTAATTGTTCAGAGATTTTAAAAAGTGTTCCTATGCGAATGAGAAAGGTTTAATGCTAATGTACATGTGTAGCGTGTAGGTAAAGTATATAAATGTGTTTGTGTCAACAATCAAGAGTGCATGTTGTTTCTTGTTTCTTATACTCATATACTGAGGATATTCACAGACCTCAGTCAACAACATGCCACGTCTTTTGGTTCTTGAGGATACACGCTGCTTCTGTGTGTCACCACAAGAGAGCCAGCACCTTCCCTCAGACAGACACGCATCACTGCACTACCTTTCTTTCTGCTAGGCAGCTTTTCCCTGTCAAAAAGACTTTGTCAATATCAGGTCACTTTGCACCACTTTGTCACACCAATTACAGCCATAAAGCGCTGAGTTGTGAATCTATTAACATGAGAGAGGGAATACAGTAGCGCTGAATGACTGCCCTTGACATAAAGACTGTGGGTTCAGATTCAAGCTCTTGGGCTGAAATTTGGTAACACAGGTTTCTACAGATTTCCCTCTTCTCCCTACTTATTTTTCTATTTATCCATCCACCCATTTCAAATGCTGGATATTGGTAGATGAGGATTGTTACATCTGTCAGTAGGTAGCAAAGCTGAAACAGCTTGATCAGGAGACCTTGGCGTCACTTTGAAATGTTCTGGGAGTCCCGTTGTGTTCAAACATAACAAAAGTTACTTGGTTAGGTTTAGGCAACAAAATGATGTGGTTATGTTAAGGAAAGGATTGTTTTGGATTGTGTCAGTTAAGAACATTATGTAAGAAAGTTAACTTACATAGCCTACGCAATGCTTGTTTGACCCATCCACCACCCCGGAGTTTCAGTCTTTTACGTAATACTATTCCCTACCATTGTCACTCTTCATACTGCGTCATTGTACAGCAGCATGTCAAGCAGTTGAGCGATGCAGATAGGGGATCCTGCTTACCAATGGATGATGAATGGTCCACTGAGCCAACTATGTGGTAGAGTAGAGTAGGAGCATACCGCCTGTTATCTACAGTAGTGATAACAACTGATAACTTGAATCATTCAGCAGGTTGATAACATTCAAACCAGGCGGTTACATCACAGTTAGGTTGATAAGTGAGACGTGACTGTACCTGCCATTCAAGGGTTTAAGGTGTTGAAGATTTGTGGTTCACAGACCGATCATAACTCATTCTCTATCCTTTGCTTTCTTTCACATCTACTGTAACATTCTTGTTTCCAGTCTTTATCTCTTTCATGTTTCCATCTTATTCCTTCCCCTATTTCTCCTGTTTCCAAGCCTCAGGCAGTTCATTCTCTCTGCGCTCCTTGTACATCTCATTCTGCCATGAAACAGAAAACAGCGGTTTCCTCCTATCAACACTTTTGCGCCCTGCACAGCTAATGAACAAACCCGCCGCTGCCGTTGAATTTCTGAAACCTTGTCGACGAATCATTGTCTACCATGTCTCAGTTTCTTGCCCAAGGGGACCTCCCACAGGTTCCTGGCAGTGAAGGAGTGACGGTTGTTGTGAAACATGACTGTCGTATTGATTGCACAGAGCACTCCAACAGCTGTTAGGCTGAAAGAGAGCGTGGTGTGCTATGGCCAAGGATGTGATGTGGAGGAGTGAGCAAGTGTGAATGTCTCCCAAGGGTTATCCCTCTCAGGATCTTTGCATAATCCTTCCTGATGGATAATGAAATCAATTTGGAGGGTGTGGCTAGGAAAGGGATGCCAAGGAAGGTAGAGCTGGTGGGGAATGCTAAAGATTTAAGATTGTCAGTTGTGGGACACAGAGCTGTCCTAATTCACTGGGGTATCCACTTAAAATTCGCATCTTTTTTAATAAAACATGCATAATTTTCACAGCCTATACTATACTTCCATATATGGTATGTATGGATGAAAAAGCTAAAAATAGCTTGTTTTTTTTAAAATTGCAATACCACAAACAACAAACATCAACAACATCAGGATACATCAACATTATTATAAAGTAGATGTCTTCATTAAAGTTCACAACATATTAGAGGTATTATAGGTACAAAATCCGCACACACATAACTGTTAAATTATAGTCCTTTTTAAATGTTGTTTTTTCTATGGTGTGAACAGATTGATCAATTTTACAGCATCGTGATATTAATAATCTATGAACCTGTGGAATTGAATTGACAGATTTTACCTTCAAGGTTGCATTGTATCCAGAATACGGAGTTGCTAACAGCAACAACTCAAGCCAGTGGTTGATAGTGGGAAAGACTTTGTGAGAGAGATAATGAATGACTGTCAGCTAGTCAGCTTAGCAGGCAGCCACCCTCTGCTGTTTCAATCCATTAACAGTCATCAAGCTACACACACTGCACATTACTATTGCATGGCTATTGCATTTTGCATATTTCTCCAAAGGTATCTGCTGTCACACATTAATTATAGATTAATATATGTCTGTAAGTGAGTTTAAATGCCGGCAAACACATTTTCTTCACATTCTTATCAGTTACCATCATCAAAATAGGACCAACTGATCAGCACATGCTGTACTGTGGCATTCCATCAATGTATTCGATCAACCACATCAGGACCAGCCATCCTCCATTTGATCTGTATTCACTTGCAAGGAAAATTAATTAGGTCAGCAGAGCGAGTGTCTTGGCCTCTCTTTCTCAGTGCACTGAGGTTGAAAGAATATAATGGCACAAATGGATCTGGTTATCAACTATTCAATAATTACTCAAGCTACTGCCCATCTGGCTCTCAATTGGCGTTGGAAGACAATCCGTAGAAATCCCAGTTAATTCTTTAGCTGTGAACAGAGAGACTGCTGGAACATGCCATCCATCAGGGTAAATGATGCTGTTGATACCAACAAGAAATGAATATCCAGATCCCATATTTTTTTGTTATACTACATAGATATTTGTAACATTATTTTGGTGGCATTGTGTTTTAGATCGTCTTTCATTCAGTCCTGTTATCTTTGCTCTATCCTGTTTTTATGTTGCTGTAGTTACCCTGTCTTTTTAGTTATTTGTTGTTATTTTTTTTCTTATGTCATCCAAGTACACTCCAATCACCACTTAGCATGTCTTGGTTTTCACACAAGAGACATAAGCAGGAAGAATACCGCACCTCAGGTTTCTTCTTCTATAACATCCATCATCTTGAGAGCAACCCCAACACACAGAGCTCAGGAGCCCTACAAAGCCAAAGTGCAGTAACTATGAAATAATTTAAACAATAAAAAAAAATGGCTTTCAATGTGGGTTGCTGTCCCACCAGATGAAGAGTCGGCACATTTATGATAGATTATGGTTTACGGGTTTTCCATGGTATACTTTTGATCCTAATCAATCCTGGTTACTGTACTTAGGCTTTGTAAGTCAGTATGGATTCTCTGAGTTATGGTTAACGTAGTTCAATAGTATTCTGATGAACTGAAGATTGCACCTCAACATGGCAGTGGGTTTGGTAGGTACAGTGGGTGGTCATTAGTCAGGTCTCCCAGTCCTGCCTCTTCTACTGATTTCCTCTCCCCTTTTCCTGGTATACCACTGATCTGTGATTGCAATTGATTGGAGACTGCTGATCATTCCTCCAAGGGCAGCATCAGGAATCATCGACGTCAGGAGGGAAAGGATTTACGGTGATAAGCAGAATGGGACAAATGAATGCAGCAGGTGGAGAGAGAATGAAGCTGTGTGTGGAAAACAAACAAGTGTAATAAAATAGGATGTGCTGCATTGTAGCTTGACGTGTTTTCTGCATGTATTTCTAATTCACTTAGGTGGGTGTGACCAATGATTGATGGGGCCAGCTATTGACTGTAGTGAAAGCAAATTTACTAAACAGTATACGAAGGAATCCACCTACGTAGCAAACCGATAGACCCCCAGTCATTTGAGCAGAACCTGATGGAGCACTTACACTATTGATCATCAGTGACTGATTTAAGAAAGAGTGCTGCCTTATGACTTTCATTTCTTTAGTTTGAGACCAACATTAATTGTCTGTAGCAGGTTTATTGACACTGACACTGTACACTGTATCAATTTTGACTTAATTGTAGACATATTTCATACATTAAATGTATGTTTTTTTGGTGCTGGTTTGCAAACACTCAGTTATAGATTTTAAGAGTGGAGTAGTGACTGTGTAAACAAAATAAATATGCAATTTGCCATCTTTCTTATTTCAACACTCCAGAACTGAAGTCCTGATTCCTCTATAAATATTTCCTGTTATTATTATACTGCCTTCATCTACACTATGCATGAAGATCATATTCAAGCACACACTTCATTCATCACCTTAGAACCATTCAATACCCCCGTATTTGCTGTCCATGGTGCTGAAGCACTACACCCCTCCCATCGTGCTCTAACGTTCAGCACACAAATATGTGTAAGGTGTAGACGCCTTCAGCTTTCTATAGACACTGTTGATTCTTTTAACCAACGCTGTGACAGAGCATTTTAAAATGTTGTTCACACTTGCTTCGTGTTATCTCGTGCCTGGCAGTCGAAAATGTGTGGGCGAAGAAATCTGTGTGGTCCATCGGTCAGTAGTCGGACACTGTTGCTGCTGGAGGCAGGAAATCTCTCTCTCTCTCTCTCTCTCTCTATCTCTCTCTCTCTCGCTCGCTCTCTCTCTGGCTGACTCTGACTCACATGCACACACGAGCACGGAAGAACTAAAGGCAGCTGACACCGAAGCCCTCATTGCAGGTAAAGTGTGGCGCCCGTCGTGCGACAGAGTAGTCAACACTGCAGCTGTACAGCTGGGCCATTTACCCTCAAAATCACAAGCTAGAACACATACACACACGCGCGCGTGTGCGTGTGCGCGCACGAACGCCAGTTTTATCCCCTGCGTTCCCTTTCTCCCTTGATACTAAATCCCTTCTCACACATCTGTCCATGGCGCGCATTCTGCCCGTCCAGCCTATCCCCGCAGAACCCAGCATAAATACCAGCCTGGGCACTTTAAATCTATGGCCCCAGATTTCAAACACGTCTGTTTGCAATTTAAACCCAAACATTTCACATAGCGCGTTTTGGTATGCAGCAACAACTACCCAACAATAGAATCCTTATTCAATAGCATAAGCCTGCTATAGACCGCACTTAATGCCAACCACAAACAGAAAAACATGCACTCGTAAAATCAACCATATGGGCTTCTGTTGCACCAAGAGGACTCAACCCAACAGAGCGTTGGAGTCTGTAGTGCAGGTGCATGCTCGCTCCACCGTCTCTTGCACCCATCGCACATAATTTATCATACCAATGATGCATACAACCTTTTAAAAGGATATTATAGTAAGTCTTAAGATGGAAATGTGCATCTTTATACAGTACCTCACTTATTTCCGTTCCAATGTATATGCGTCCGTTGAGCGAGGCAATGAGAGGTTTTTTTTTTCATCCACTGCTAACGTCGCAGGCTCAGCAGCGCGGTGGGAGAGGATGACTGAGAGAGAGAGAGAGAGAGAGAGAGAGAGAGAGAGAGAGAGAGAGAGAGAGAGAGAGAGAGAGAGAGAGAGAGAGAGAGAGAGAGAGAGAGAGAGAGAGAGAGAGAGAGAGAGAGAGAGAGAGAGAGAGAGAGAGAGAGAGAGAGAGTAGCACGGTTGCAGTGGGCATCTGCCTACAGATGTGAAGTCAGTACCTGCAGATACACTTTGTGGCAGCACTAACCTTCATTGAAGAATGCACAGGGTTAAAAAATATGTCCTTTGGTGGTATTAATATTAAATTGAATAAATAATTAAGAATTATTAATGGGCATAGTCAGGCATGCAGTAGCTATGGAGAGTGACAGGGACACATTTTAAGATAGTCAGACTCATATATACCGCATAACCCCATTCCCTTCACCATTAAAGGGAAAACCCCTGTCTCTTTATTGACATTGACATTGTCGACAAGAATTCAGCTGCAATGATTCTTAAAGTAGGGAATGTGGCACTCTACCAGGGGTGCATGAAAGGTTTTCAGATTTATTGAATTACCATGAAATTTTTATTTTAGTCATTAGACATTTGATGCCAATGCATAATATTAACATATTTTTTAATCCAACAAAATTTTAAATTATTTATAATCCATGTTTTATTTAGCCTATGTATTCAGTAGGAGGGAAACACTTCACAAATCTCTTGGTATGTGAATTCACCCTCTGTAAACTCCTGAAAAAGCCCAATGTGCTCTGTTTGGTCAGCATTTCTGCGTCTTCCACATCTGCGCTCTCGGCATCTCTGCACCATCATTGCAACCGAGGAATTATAGGGCACTGTGGCCGCACTTTCTATGATATAGTTAATAGTTGTGACATCACAAAGTCCTGACAGCTTGTTTCAAGACACAGTTTCTAAATACAGGCTGTGTGCATTTCTCTGTGGATTGAGCATTTTGATAAAGACATGGAATCTCACTTCTTACAATATGGAACCTGTGAAAAGATCAACATATAAGTTGAGTATTTTTCTCCATGATATGAACAATTCTTACTTGACAGAGGCAGTCACATCAACGAACAGGGGAGTGGCTTATTGACTGAAAACATCCATGCAAAGGCAGCACATGTTGTAAGCACATTGCGGTGATTTGGGGCAATAACAGATGCATGAGTTATTGCTCCAGGTTCACAATATATATGGACCAGCCAATAGGTCTGGCTGTACTGAAACAATCAGAGCCCATTCCATTTTCAGTACACTCCCTGATTTATGTGCCCTCCTTCTAAGCTCTTACCTAGCAACATGCTTTTTGTCCACATTCCTATTTGAAGCCTTAAGAAGAACAAAGGGGGGTTCACACCAGCAATTTGTGAATAAATGTGAAAATCCAGAGCTATTGAGAAGGCCCTGGTGACGTTCTGCGGAGGTTGATTCTGCCCGTTTCACATGCCGGAGTACGTTGGAGGTGTGATCATACTTAATCAACACTCTTCCCCTCCTCATGTCTCACTCACTCTTTTTTGTCTCGACTTACTAACTCACAAAAACATGTGCACACACACAGACACACGGACAGACGCACAGACACAGACAAACACACACACACACACATGCGAACACACATGTATACTTCAGCTCATTAACTCACTCTCTCTCTGTCTCTGCCCTTTTTTTCCCTCAGCAGAGGAGCAGAGGACTATTAGCTCCAGAGACTGGTGCGGCACTGAGACTCTCATTAATATTTTCTCATTATTAGTGCCTGTTGTGTTAAGCAAGAGCACAATGGCTTGCCTTGGCATGATGCTTAACAAATCTGTTATATATTGAAAGGATGTGTATTCATGTGTTTTATGCTTCCACACATAATAGGCTACATTGTATACCATTTGCAAAAATATAGCCATAGCCACTATATCAATATTGGATAATGATGATTTGTTGAATCAAAAGCCATTTCTTACTAAATAACCACATCCACATCATTAGTCCACGTTATATGGAAGGTACTGATTCACCCACAATAGATTTTATTTAACATCCACACAGCTTAATTGAAGCCCTGCCTTCAAAAGAATTAGCTAGGGAAATTCCGCTTTAATAATCCCGTCTACTGCTGTTATTGGCTGAATGCAATCTAGGGAAATTAGTAGATTGGAAGAGAATAACGAGAACAGAAGGCAAAATCAGAGAGAGAAACGAGTTGGAGTGTGTTTCCTGGCTCACCCTCCATTAGCCCTGCTACGAAGTTGTTGTTCCATCTTTAACTTTGCACACCTGAATGGCCTCAGGCCTGTGCAACAATTGCACCGGGGGAAAACACAAACTTCAAGCAGTGATTTTCGAAGAGAGGTCCAAGGACCCTCCGGGGTCTGTGAAAAGTTTTCGGGTTCATTTAAATTATCATGACAAAGATAAACAACAAACATTTAGTTGTTTTTTTTGTTAGTTTTTTTTACAAAAGGCATCATAGAGCAACAGATAATATTTGTTATTTATTTTTTATCTAAAATAGTTCATGATTCACATTCTAATCTTACCAATTTCTTAAAATACTTTTATCTGTGTTTTATTTAGCACTATAGGGAAACACTTCGCACTTCTCGTGGTGTGTGTGTGTGTGTGTGTGTGTGTGTGTGTGTGTGTGTGTGTGTGTGTGTGTGTGTGTGTGTGTGTGTGTGTGTGTGTGTGTGTGTGTGTGTGTGTGTGTGTGTGTGTGTGTGTGTGTGTGTGTGTGTGTGTGTGTGTGTTGTTTCAAATGCTTCAAATTATTCCTTTTCTCTTGATTTCCCTTTGATATTTTGAAGGCAAGCAGTTATGCCGTTTAGGGCTTTAATTGAGAAAGGTATGAACCACAGGAGAAGATGTGGTACATGCTGCCTTGGTTAAATTTAAAAGGAGTTTGCTGTCTGGTTTGAACTAAGGAGCTTCTGTGTCTTTGTTTTATAGTCTTCATAGTGATCATCGCAGCATAATATTTTTATTCTGTGCGAAATTACTTGTGACACAAACAAGTGTTAAAAAAACATGAATTAGTCGCATTAAAAAAATGCCCTCATTGTGTAAAGACCTTCACTTGCCGCTAATTTAAATGATTTCAGTTGCATTGTGCTATTCTAAGTTGATATGGTACAAATATTTATATGTATTATATTTGTTTATATTAATACATGTCTAAAACCTCACTAATGTATTTATTTTTGTTTTGTTGTTTCATACTAAAAAAAATGGGCTACATCAAATTATTCCATGATAATTATGATATATTCTCTATCTTGACAGGGGTCCTTGGCTGGAACATAATTGAGACTTTGAGGCTGAGATGAGAAGACATATCATGAATTTCCAACAAAGTAATTTCATGTAGATCAAGTTATTTGTTTTTAAGATATTTTATGATGCATTTGAGTTTTGACGTGACATTAACAGTTGGGTCATGAAAATCAACAGGAATTTATCCGGACCAAACATCACTGCTCTATAGCTATGATGAGATTTGATGATGTGTTGAGATATCCTGTCTCGTTTTGGACACACAGAAGGGTAGACTTATTGGTTGTTGTCAGGTCTTGGCTTTAGTGAAGCTAAAGTAATGGCTCATATTTCACAGGTATCATTTGTCTGACAACAGAATGTCAGCTTTCAGGCAAGTGCTGATTGTCTTACGGCACCCGAAGATGCCGGCCTGTCCGCTTGAATTTCTTAATAGCTTCACCCAGCTATCTAGTCATTCTAAATACTTATTTTCTAAATTCATGCTCATGTACTTAGCCACTTTGATGCATGGGACTCTTTTCCTGTCAGTCAAAGAATTAATAGCTACCATTATCTTCTTAGCTTTGATATGGTATCAGTCCTATGAGGCTAACTATTAGCAACTGGGTGCAGTCTTCAATATTCCAACTTGATTTGTTTTTTTAATTATTTTCCTGGGAAAAGTCTTTGGTGTTCTTTGGTGAGCTCCATCAACTTATGCGTTTCCTCCATGAAGTCCAGCTGAAATCACATTTAGTCATCCCTTTTTCGTAGTTAAAAAATAATTTCATTGTGATTTTAAAATGCATTGTTCACATTTTTGTGAGTTAGATAAGAAGGAAACTTAAGTAGGAAACAGTGTGGGTTGTTGTCTGCAGCTTCTGTGTCGTGTAGGCTGCTGTCTGGTTCAGTGTGACCGTCTGCTTCGCCTATGATAGAATGCTGATGTTATTTCTTTTTGCATGATACTACTGGTTGTATCGTAATAAGGTATTCTTTTACTTCTTATACAGACTTATACCTAATGATATAATGTTGAATTAATGAAATACTAGGGTGTACCGTCTTTAAAAAAAAAAAAAGCTATTTAATTTCTGTTGGACTCAAAAGCTTACTCTTCAACAGTGTTACCTTGAGCCGTATAATGCTTGCTTTAAGCTGGGTCAAGATTTTAATGATTGCCTATTCCATCTTATGAAGGGCTCATTGCATGGGTTTGAAAGCAAGCAGAAACCTCCGGGCCGGAGAAATGAAGCTAATGCAGAAGTGGCAAAAACTGCAGTTTATCAAGTGATGATAGCTAGCGCACCCCACTCCCTCCGCATCACTCCTTGCTGGAGATTTGAATAGCACCTCTGAGACAGAGCTACAGCTGGTGGCAGTAGTAACTCCAATTCAGCCATCGCAAACCCCACTGCCGGGTGTTGTAGCGGCAAGGCTAATGGTAATAACCAAAGGTTTGCTGATCCTGAGGAGAGGCAGTGTGGTTTAGGATCAGACCCTTGGAGCTGAGGATTGCGCCTGGCTGAAGCTGAGAGGCTGAAATTGAGTGGCTACTGCAAACTAAAGGGCTCAGCCAAATGTGAGTGCACCCTGATTCTTTCATTTAAAGAGTCTTAGTTAGATTCATACTATGATAATTACAGGCATGAAATGACAGCTCTAAAAAATTAATATGCAGACAAGACTATGAAGTTAAGATGTAGGAGACATGGTGTACCATGAAATTATACTTAAATATAACTTGTATTAATACATTTGGCATTACATTGTGACTAAAAAGAAAATTTAGGCTATTACTGCAGTTAATTACCTGTGTCAGCTTACTTAAAACTTGAAACTGGAGGAGTTATAAGTGGTCACAGCTGCTGTCTAAGTTCCACCTCCCAAACCTGCCACCTTTGACATCTACATCCATTGACAAAGAGACACATATTGAACATATTCAGTCCAATTTGAAGGATTGTTTACCAGTCTAGATTTCAGCTGACTGGCCTCACGACTCGAGCGCAAGTGTGTTTCCATGGTAACCAAGTGTAGTATTGAGGAAAGGAGCAAAGAGTGAGAGACACTGAAACTAACCCTGAGCACTACTCTCTCATTTTGCACTCCTCTCCCAGTCCGTAATTTATTTGGGAGGCGCATTAGCCTCAAATTTCTCATCAGAGCCATGGCAGCATGATTGCCTGTTATATTTGGTAGATACTTTTAAAATGTGCTTTGATAATATTTCTATCATGCAACTCTGTTTTCAATCAATTACCATTTTTGCTTTTATAGCTTCTGCTCAGAAACGACGCACACATTATTAATTTATGTATCACGTTTTTTATGGACTGTAGGTTGTTAAAAATGCTTTTACACCATGTGGCACTCAGTGAAGGAAGATAGACATTGCTTACACAAAGAGTCTAAACCAGACAGAAGCAGAAGTAATTATACCAGGTTATAAAACAAGGGCCTGAACTACAGGAAATAGTTACAGAATGATTTTTATATGAAGGGGAAAATTTGTAATTTAGAGAAATACAAAATTGAAGACCCCTCTAATGTCTTACACTTAAAGCTCCCAATTTATAAACAGTGAGATTTCCATGTCTTTTTATTTCTTAATATTGTTATTTATTATAAAGCAGGTGTTATATAAATACTGTGAAAGCGTCCAAATGCTCAATCCAAAACTGTCACAACGCATGTTGAATAGAGTCAGGGTTTCAGACACTCTGAATAAAGGATGAGTCTATGTTTGGAGTGTGATGGCTGTGTCATCAGTGGCCTGATGCCTGTACAGAGTTGAGGGTATCATCACAATACTCAACTGGGATGCATTCAGCACTCAAGCAGACAGAAGGCAGAGTTCAGGCCGATCCTTACAGATGCTACAAATAATTAAACAGAAATTTGAATGCACAAAGTTTTTCTAACAGTTCACATGCATGCATGCAAATATACAATCACAAATTATAGAAGAATACTCACTGTTTAACTGCACTCAGGATCTCTCTCTCTCTCACACACACACACACACACACACACACACACACACACACACATACACACTTATGTGCTCACCCATGTGTACAGAGTTACAGGGGGGTTTACTCTACACACTCAATATAATAAACTTTACAATCTTATTGCATCAGAAATACACTCTGTGTGTGTATAAATCAGATTTATAAAACAAAATGCTCTGCACTGGTGAGCTCCTGAGAGGGGCACTTCTTTAAACTGATATTATATACTGATATAAAATAAGTTTGCGCTGCTTGATTTCTTTTTCCTGGAATTCCTAGGTACTGTTATACGTGGGGGGTGCTTATATTAATGTCAATGCAAGCTGATGCATAAAATAAGCCGCAGATAAAAGCCACTATGTCATGTAGATAGATTCACACCAGGAGCAGTTTTAAGAACATTAGAACCCAAACCATCAGTCAAATATGACCCTTTGGTAGCATCTAGTGGCAGTCATAGAAAACTACAACAACATGTCTCATGCTCTATTTTTACAGTTTCTTGGACTTACAGATACCAAGCTTGACCCTGTTAACTGATGCAGGGATAAGACATGAGGCTGCTGTTAATAACATTCTTGACAATGTTAACATGCATACTTGACAAGCCATACCCATACACAACATTTAAAACTTTTACACTCCCTCTACCGACTTTGGTGACATAATGCCATCACAGACCTATAAGCTAAGTGATCTACCAGATTTTACCTGCAGCTAATTACTTGTGTAACGCTGAATCTACATAGATATTATAGATTTCTAGGTAATTAATCATGGAACAATCCTAGTAATTGCACTATGCTGAGTGGGTTTGACCTGTTTAGCAGCCATTGAGACGACAGAGGAGTGGCACTGTTCAAAGAACCCCCACTGATTAATAATGGTTGTTTTTGGCATAGGGATTTCCTCAGCTTCTGTTATGTGCGACCCCTCAGTCACTCCACTGTGGTTCTAGCAGACAATTGGTCAGTGTTCATTATTCTCTAAAATGTATAGCCAATAGCTATTTCCTTTGATCACTCCTCAGCTTTGTCAGCAGTCTGTTCTGGGATTGATGAAAGAAACAGTTGGAACAGATACAAATGACACAGGAAGTACCATTCTGTTGAGACATAAAGGTATGGCTCGAAAAGGTAAAACTACCATATTACTGGGTAATATTCAAAATGGGTGATGTCGTAAAATTACGCAACTGTTATATTGCTTCCTAGGCATCCTCAGTGACGGGAAGTGCATTAGCTGCCATTGTGTGATTAAAAACCCTTGAGGCATACATGTGCATTGTGCTACCGCAGAAAACTCAAGTTACTACATAGCCAGTGTTGTCTGTGTACAGTATTTCTTAAAACTATACACACATAAAAGGAAAACTTAGAGACAAACCAAATGTGACTTGTCATGTATCATGTATGCTATAGTATCAATCTAATAGTTTCACTTTAATATATTCTCAGTTGCCGCAGTATATCATCGATTGACAGAGGGTAATTCAAGCATTGCCCATCCATTAAATATTTTATATTTTCTGGTCTGAGCCCCTAGTGCAAACAGCATACAGAGCAGTGATATCAGTCAATTAATTTAATTTCATGATTTATGAGAACAGGCAAAAGGCGACATATACAGAAATTCATAAGTCAACGAGAGAAATTGCAGAGAAAAGCAATACTGCCCAAGTAATATTCAATAAAATGCATTATCCTTGTAAAAAAAAGAACTTTTTAAAGTTTATTTTGCCTCATGTGTGTCTGGTCAAATAGGGTTGATCTTTTTCATGTTAGCAATCTAACAAATTTAAGCTGAATATGCTTCTGCGACCACTATATTATATTCTGAAGTGTGTGCGGTATATAGTTTGAATGCATACAATGTATAAGAGAGATGATATACTTTGCTTTGCTTTATGAATTTGTCTTGTAAAGTTTGACACACCTCGAAGTGTCCCATCTCTCATGTAAATGCAATACAAATGGAAATGAGAAAGAAAGAATCAACTAAGACATGGATGCTTTCACCTTGTAGAAAGTTTGTTTTTTTAGACAGTGTCTGAGTGACTGTGTGGGTAGTAACATGTTTGTGGAAGCTTCCACGCCCAAGCAAATGAATAAGGTGGAGAGATGGAAATCTCTCTCTCTCTCTCTGTAAGGACTTCTTATATTATGCAATATAAGAATTCAGGAGTAATATATATATATATATATATATATGTACACTGTAAATTCTAAGGACACGGTGTAGAAATTACAAAAATGTGCACATTTACCTAGGTTTTACAGGAGCTAGGCTTTATCTCAAATGTATTAAACAATAATAATCTTTAAATTGTAAAATAGTTAAGTAAAACCAAACACCTAAATGAACCAGACTAGAGTAATTTGAGAGAGAACTTTAGCACTGACTGTTTGAGACTTTAAAACATTTTACTTTCATTCCTCGGAAACTTATAATGGCCAATGCCATTCAAGATATAGACATTTATGTTGCAATACATGTCAACTTTTGCAATCATTAAACTAGAATTTATCGAAACAGAACTCATAACTTCATTCAATAAATCGTCCCAGTTCTATCTCTCTTCTTCCTTTTTTCTTCTTCAGGATTTATCCTTTTTTCTCCTCGTCTAGCTGCTCCTCAGGCTTGTCCAAATCCTCTGATACTGAAGGTACATCTTTCTGTTGAAATAAAGGATGATCATCAGTATAAATGTTGTTGAAATTGATATTTCAACATGTCATCCAACCCATACTACCACATAGGTTGTAAGTGACTACGCTCTGATGCGATACACAAGAGCGTTTCCTGTCCCCAGTGGCAGCAGATCAACAAATCATCATACCTCAACGTAACAGTCACAGTTTTAAACATGATGTGTTAATGTTGTGAGACGGTCGCACTTTGTGTAGGTATAGGAAGAGATTATGGTTTAGGTCAAAATAACTATGTCACGTCACACACTTAGCTACTGTACGTATATGAGGTATAGTGACATAGAACATCACATACTTATGTACATTACATACATAACATATAAAACATACAAAACGTACCGCAACATAGGTGCATACATAAGTTAAAATAAGTCATTGTGACTTTATGTTTCGCATGGTACACAAACAGTGATCTCCTGACACTTTTTCTACTGCCATCATTAGCCATAACTACAACCACTAGAGGTCGTCGCAAACATTAAACATAAATATGGGATTTTGAGGTGGAGGATAGACTCTGATATAAAGTCTTAGTACAATTCAAATAATTCATCTGCAAAAACAAATATTCTGGACTGTTTACACCTGTCTGTTGCCAGGGGGACTGCTCGTGATTTTCACGTACAAACACTGAATATAGTAGAATCAGTTAGGGCTTTGCTATTTAAATCTTAGATAATGTGTGGTGTTTCCCGGGACTAACCACAGATCTGTCTTTTCCAACAGAGCATGTCAGCCATCTCACATACTCCTCTCGTACCTGGAATATACAAATCAACAGTTAAATATTATACAACATATACAAAAATACACAAATCCAAACCATTGCACAAAAAGTAATGCATCATTTACACAACTCACCGGATCATATATACAGTATCATAAATTATAGGTTGAACATCAGTATAGCTCATCTGTTCAACAAATCCAAACTAACTCATGTTGTGAGAATTCAAGACATACACTTCTAGCTGAAGATTACCTCCTTATTGAGTAGACAGTGGACGATGAAGAGGAAGGTCCCCTGCTGGGAGTTAAGAACTATAAAGAGGACCTGGAAGAATAGGTTTGTCTGGTACAGACCCAGAATCCATGTACAGCCCAGTATGACAAATTGGGCCACGATCTTGAACACAATCAACCTGTGAACAATGAGAATTTGCTACAATTCACAGAATTTTCTGTAAAAAAGAAGTGTGATTTAATTCATATGGAAAGACAATCTTAAACACTCATACCTGGTGTCTTTGGATTGAGAAACATCACTTTTCATGTTGGCCAGGGTGGGTCTCAGACTCCATAGAGTAGCACAGAACAATATCCAATTAAGCTTGGAGAAAAAAAAAGACACAAAGGCTGAGCTGGGATAGAGTGGCAGAAAAAATACGACCTCCACATAAAAATACAACAACACTTGTAAAGAAATATGCCTTTGTGAAGAATTAATAAATAAAGATAGTCTCAGTATAGTTTTAACCCTAGAGCACTAACGCAACAGTTAGTTACTACATCACTCACAATGGGTATAATATACCCTATAAAAGAACATTCTCATCAAAATATCAAAAGTACAGCAGTACATGGCAAATTGAAGCGCTCTTCTTTTATTTCCCCCTATACTACGTCTCATAAAATGAAAAAGGGTATCATGGGGGAACCATATAAAAAAACTCTAAAATTAGTGAAATTAGGGAATCGTTTGAATCAAAAACATTGTTCTTAGCTCCACTCGTTCCTGGGACATGTGAGCCCTGTCCGGTGAAGGAAGGATATAGAAAAGCACAGTCTCTCTTCATCACTTTCAATTGACAAAAATATTTTACCCTCTATCACAAATGTCGGGTGGAAATCACCCAAACACGTGCCTGCTGAAAAAAACAGGCATTGGAGCAGAGAAACACACCTACCTTGGATGACGTCAGTGAGCAGACTGAAGCTACCTGAGGACCCACGCAACTCAGACAGCAGCAACACAATGAGAAACGTGGGCGAAAATCACCCGCCGTTAGTGTTCCAACTCATTCAGTGTTTAATGCAGTAGGTGCCAGAAAACCTAAACGCTTTCTTTCTAAAGGACTTTATAAATGCCATGATACTAATCTTGAAGATAAAATAAGTAGGTAGGAATTTAACTCAGAATGGCCTTTGTATATAAAACATACCAATGACTGTGGCGATGTGGAGGTAAAGCAGACCAATTCTCCATTGAGTATGAAACACAATGGTGGGTGTGAGATCCACAATTTATAATAGAAACCAGAGCATCATGATACACATTATCCCACATGTAAAAACAGAAGCAAGCCAAGGCATTCATATACAATACATCACCATAATCAATAAAAGGGTTCAAATTTAGATTCCACCAATTTCCATTAAACGCAAAAAGAAAAGCGAGACTTGTTTCTGAAATAAAATCCAAGTAAGCCCAGGAAGTCTCCTAAGTAGGCACAGCCTCGTTAGGAAATGTTTTGAATATTGTGTGGATGGATGAAAGGTTATGCTTCCATAATGTATTTATATTTTATTCTGCTAACATTAGATATTTACACAGCTAACGGTCATAATTAGCATTAGGAAAGTTAGTTTGCTAGGGCATTCATGAAGGTCAGTTGATTTTAGCTTATCTGTGCCAGACGTGCAAAACTGTGTTGCTAAGACAGAGATAGGTCTCAAACAATAGGTCCCTGCTCGTCTATCGGAAAAAATGCCATTTTGGTGTGAGTATGTTCGGAGAGTATGTGGCTTGGGAAAAATGGATCCAATATTTACTTTGGTGACTCTGGAGTGAAATTTTGTGTCTGTGCTCATGTTCACTTCTCCAATTTGAATCAATATACACTCAGGACCTAGCACTAGTCTCTTAAAGGTAGTGAAATCAAGGTGACAGATATAGCAAATTAACCTAAGTTGTAAATTATTATTGGGAGATTTCGCATTGGATTGCACCAATTTCAATTGGTCTTCACTTTAAATTCAGCAGGGCATTGAGGGAGCATCCAGATGGACGTTATCCATTAAAGCATATTTTGTGAAAACTTAAAAGTACATGTCGACCTGTTTTTCTGTAAGCTAAGAATCAGTCTACACAAGCTAAAGTTAGAGAACACAACAAGCTGAATTGATTGAAATTACGCTGAAATAGATGAGATCTATTTGCTAATATGCATTATAAAACGGATGGCTTGAATCACACAATCTGATTGGTTGTTAGCTCTGATATAATTCCTGTATATCACAGGTATGACGTCCAATTCCTTTACACAATTCTTTATGACTCCCTTTTCATCTTTGATTACAGTGAGTGTAGATTTCAACATATATATTATAAAGTGATTTTTACAATGCTCTCTGTTTTTGGAAATGTCAATCAACTGGCCTGGAAATGTCAATCAGCTGTGCAGCTGTGCAGGTGTGTCAGTGACACTGTGGTGCTATCTTTAGCTTAAGCTTACCCTACATGTTCACTGACGTTGTAGTTAGCTAAATCTGTCCATGGAATTTTTTTTTTTTTGCAAATATCTTAGTTATAACAAGATTGAGCAAGCAAAGCAGTTGAGTGTTTATATGTGTGGTATTTATTCAGTTTGAGAAACTTCCCAATGTTTACAATCTAACGTAAGCAAAAGTTGACTTGCTGACTCAATGGGCAGTTGAAACCATCTCTGTTGTTTAAATCTGTCCATGGAATATAATTTTTTTCAGTAGATATCTTAGTTACAACCCAATTGAGCTAGCAAAGCATTTTAGTGTTTTTTGTTGTTGTAGTAATTCAGTTTAAGAAATCCCACAATCTCTCTAAGCTAACCTTAAACAATTAGTAGGCTACGCCCGGTTAAGCTAACAGAGCAGAAGCAAGCTAAGTTAATATAGTAAGTTCCATAGCAACCGTCAGCCAGGAGGGCCCATTTCTTTGTAAGAACAATGCTTTATGGATGATTTGTGTAAATAGAAATGGTTTAAATTGGAATATGTCCATTACTTTAATATTACCATACTTGGTAACCATTTTATAAAAGGCTATTGCTTAAATATACTCACTCCAAGGATAACAATCACAGGGCCTGTTAAAGCCCAGTTGAAATCACGTTTTCTAGAGAGCCAGCACCTGCAACAGGATCAAACAATCTTTTCAACCTGTACATCAGACAGACAGGAGAATATGAATGTGCGTATTCTTGTTTGTTTTACTCACACCTCTGCTTCAGTAGCACCATATCCATCAGAATAGACCAGTGCAGAAATACCCACAATCACAAACGGAACACCGTAGCCAATCAGGTAGAGAATTGGCCTGGGGAGGCCATCTCTCTGGATGACCTGTACCTTTGAGAGTCTCCGAACCAACAGGTGGAGCTGTAGAGCCTCCAGCAGCATCCACACAAAACCTGCTATAACTAAGAAGTGGAGAAGCCCTGCCATGACAGTGCAGGCCAGCTGCGAAGACACAATAAATAAATATACAAACAAATGCTTCTGGGAACATCCTCAGAAAAGAGTAAAATATAAGGCAATAACAAAAATTTGCCTCTTAGTCTTACTGTACCTCTTGTTCAATGTATCTGTCATTCCACAGCAGCAGCAAATGGGACAAGAAGAGGCTGAGGCAGAGGTGAAGACGGGCTGTGTTGTTGATCTTGGGGTTCCAGCTACACAGCAGGAAGGTGAAGATGGCCAAAGCAAAGAAAAACAGTCCGACAATCACACACATTCGGTTTAGCCACTCTAAGAATGGATCCTCTGGTGGAGGCTGAGAAGACACAATGCACAGGCAAACACATGTGATCAACCTTGTGTGTGGGAACCTGTATTCAGAGACGCACATTTACACACACATCTGTAATACCTCCCCAATCTGCATGATGAGGGCAAATGTGGAGAGATGGGAGCAGCTACAGACTGTGAAGTTTTCAGTGGTGTTTGCAACCCAGCAGCCCTCTACTGACCAATGCATAGTATTGGTCTTTTCTCCTTCTTTCTTACTTCCTTCTCCCATTCCTGTCTCCTCGGTTTTGTTCTCCCAGTACACACAGGTCACCAAACCAGATTCAGGAACTGCCTGATGAAACCAGAGAAGCAGAGATTTTAGATACGTTGAAAAACTTCATTCGTTTCTTATCTTAAAGGTAGATGGATTGGTAAGTCAGGCAGCACCTTCTTGTGATGGATCGTAAAGTTGACGGGCTCGGTGAGGTTGGTGTTGTTCATTGACGGTAAGATGGCAGTGATGACATCAGAGTACATCTCTGTCATGTTTTCTGTTTCAAAGTATTGATGACTGAGAAGACTCTCCATACCAGTTAATGTCATGAAGGCAGCTGCTGCAGAACCTGGGTGTGTCCACAGGAAGGAGGTGATCAACACAAATATCATTGCTGTCTTTTAACATGTTTGAGGCCACACATCACAGTGTTTTCAACTTGTGTGATTGTATCTTTCCTCTTTTGCATACAGACACCTGACATGAATATGACAAAATTAAAAAATATGTCAAGTCTGTAAATTTGCGGTACCAACACATTCTCACTCCAATTTCATATATGGCCACTTGGTCAGGATCCCTTTGCATCACATTTTAAATGCTCTGGGTCCCCCCTTTCAATGTACAGGGTATGGTATGGTTCGGTTTAGATAGAAAAAGTAGTTGGTGAGGTTTAAGAAGAGATCATGATTTGGGTTAAAATAAGTACATTTGTTGCAATACTTATGTGTGTAACTCAACTTATGTGTATTAAATAGGTTACATGCTACCTAATTAGAAACAAGTCAATGTTGACTTATGCCTCCTGGTTGAAAGCTAGCTAGCTAGCCAGACAAGGATGTCAGGCACGACTTATGCACATACCCCAGGCAAGTCCCACCCCACCCCATCAGGTACACATCCGTGAAGACACAGGATGTCACACGTCCCAACGACGCTCCCTTTAACAGGGGTTGTGGGGTCCCACAGTATCACAGGTCCTTGGGTGGCATGGGTGTGTGAATGTGGTGTGAATGGTTTATTAGATTAGATTAGATGATGGGTATGTGTCCACTGCAATCAGTATGTAAGTCTGTGTGAATGGCTGAATGTGAACAACAGTGTAAAGCGCCTTGAGTAGTCAGAAGACAAGGAAGGCGCTATATAAGTACAAGTCCATTTACCATTTTCCATTTAGCATTGCCATTAGATTATCCCTGGATGTAGAGATAATGCTACCTGATGTTTCACCGCTAACATGGAAAGCCAGCTGTGCGTGCCAATCCACCAAATCAGTGGCGGCCACATAAAGTAGAGGTCAGATTGTTAATCAATGCCAAATACAACGGATGAGGTGTGTTGTCCGACGACATCACACTGATTTAATTATGTTAGGCCGGACATGACGGCACTGACTGGTTCCTGAAGTTGCGACTTCATCCATGGAGAAAGTAATCAGTGGGCAAATCACTGTTTTCTGAAGATAGTCTTGTGCACTGCCTTAAACACTGTATGACACGTATCCAGGTAGGCATTTCCTGATTGGCCGGCTACATTTATGCAAATTTCTGTGGGTGAATGTGTGCTGTTATTGGAGGAGAGTATTAACCATAAAGGCCTACCAGAGGGTGGAGCCTGTATGAGATAGAATAGGTTGGTAGTACATGGGGATGCAAATTCACCTGGTACAGTTCTTTTAAAAAAATTGTTTGCTAACTGCCATCATCTTTTGAATGAGCATTTTTCTCACCATTGTTATTTTCGGCCAGACTGCCCATGTTGATCTCCATGGTGTTTCCATTGGCTGACAGCGGAGAACTCTCTAAAGTGTCGCTTCCAGGCCCAACAGTTTCAATACTTAAATCTAACACACAGGTTAGTCATTAGATTTAGATTGGATTTTGTATCCATCCAGTACACATACCGTAAATGTCGGCTGTAAACTAAAATAAACATATCTTACCCACTATTGAAGTCTTCACTGTTCTCTTGGTGTGGTTCTGACCTGGGTGCACCATTGCAGACACTAAACGATCTGAGATGCCCAGGATCACACTGCCGGTCTCCCCGTCACCTTCGCTACTCACCCTGCTTGACCTAGCACGCGGTCCAACACCCGACACTTCCTGCAAGAATTCAAATATTTGAACAACTGACCTGCATGGTGATGCAAACACAAAGTAGGATTAAAGTTTCCTAAAAAAACTGCACTGTTACAGAGATGTCCTGTATGTATTTATTATATATATTATGGAACAACAAGTACAGTACCATAGATGCTGAGAAACTGTTTGCCACAGTCTGTAGAGAAAGCACAAAATAAAAGAGAGGGAGAGAATGAAGTTGCAGTGTCACTCATACATATGTGCATTAAACAATAGAGCATCCAACCATGTATAATGGCTGAGTCATATAAATAGTTGCATTCTAGAGCATATATACCATTTTAGAATTCATCACATAAATACAGTAGCTCTCTGTTTAGATTATTATTGCAGTGAAGGATCTACAGTATAATAGGAATACACTTTTTGTGAAGAGGGTTACCACTCTCTCTTTTCTACTTACTGGTTCTGGTAAGATAAGTCCCTCATTCTCTTTCAGTTGTTGGTCCATGTTGCCAAGAAAAGCTCTCTCTTTTGTCTGTCCCTGAAGCAAGTGCATTGACATAACCTCATCTTTAATTTACAGTGTGTATTATTTCAACTTTGACATATTTGGCCAATGATATAAACATTTGTACAGCATAAAATACCCCCGACATTCACCTTTGTCTACAGACATTTCAAGTGCAGTGGTTTAGTGCATCTGTGTGTGGCTAAAATCACTCACTGTTACATACTAAACATTGATGTCTCAGTGGTGCCATTATAACTACCATACAAGTAACAGATTTTACCAAGGAATTTCAAAAAGATTCTAACAAAGACCTACAACACATATGCCTTGTTAGTTCCTTTCTTTACAGTGCCACTTTGCTGGCGATATTTACCTGTGGGGGTGTTATCTCATCTAAAATGTCCTGAAGACCTGTTGAGTCAGTGTAGAAGAAAATGACAAAACAAAATGTCAGCGTATGGCAGTGTCCTTTATATACTGTAAGCATTTGCATCTTTAGCTCACTTTGACAAAATGAGACCCCCATCTCCCATAGGATTCCAGTTGAAGGGTAGAATCCATCAGGACAAGAACAATAGAAAGTTCCCGGTACATTTGTGCACACAGCTTGTTTACCACATACACCAGGTGTCTCACTGCACTCATCTATATCTGTAGAGGAGAGAAAATGCAAAATTAAACACACAATAGTTAAATATGTGAAAGTTAAATCAAACTAATAGTGAATTTGTGCACACACCTGTGCATGGGTTAGCAATGCTAGCTATAACATTTGGGTTGTTTAGCCGAAAACCAGGGAAGCAGGTGCAGATGTAAGATCCGATGGAGTTTGTGCAGTTGGCATCGGGACCACAGACTGTAGCATCTTCTACACACTCGTCAACATCTACAAAATGCATGATACACAAATAAAACAATTAACCAGATAGCTTTGTGAGTGACTCTTCACTTCTGTTAGAAGTTACAATTGAGTCACAGTTTTCCATCTGCTACTAGATGCTGAACAGCATCCTGAATCTGGAAAACATCCATTCAAATACCGATGCAGATGTTGTTCTCGCTGGGCTCCTGGTCTGGTTGAGTCGGTGTGTATCCCAGCTGACATTCGCAGGTGTAAGCTCCAGGTGTGTTAGTGCAAACAGAGTCAGGGCCACAGATGGCAGAGTTGAAACACTCATTGATATCTGAGCATTGTGAAAATACAAAAATTAAAAGTGATTTTAATCCAAAATAAAAACACCAAAGTAGGGGTTTATCAAAAAAAATTGTTAGCTTTAATATAAACTAATGATTAGTATTAACCATGTTTTTCGTCCAGAATAAGGTTGCTTATCTGGTGATGGGGTGGTTCACTGAGCTGCGTGGGGGGAATCAGGTACTAGAATGAGAGTTACTTAATATGCTGTGCGATGCCAGCTACTACACGGGTGGGGTCTTAGGTGTGCATCTTAGTTTGAGTAAGGTATTGCAATATATTAGTTTATTTGTATACAGTATATGTTGATAGTATTAATGTTTTGGCAAACTTTATGGCTATGTAATATTTAGAACCAAATGTGGTTTCTTATAGAAAACATTAGGAAAAAGCTAGTGTTCATTATCTGGTGATATGTACTTTAAACAGACCTTGGCAAACAGGAGTTGCATCAGGTACTAGCTCGTAACCTGTATGGCATTCACACACATAACTTCCTGGGTTGTTGAGACAGGTCCCATCATCGCCACAGACATTATCAAGACACTCGTCAATATCTATAAAGGGAAAACATCAACTGAAGTCTCAACTGGTATATAAGCTTGAACAAAATAATGTAATCGTAGCTCAAGATTGACAGTGAGACAGGCACATTCTTTAAATTGTACCTATGCATGGGTTGGACTTTCCAGGTGATGATGCTGGATCTGTTGCATTGAATCCATCCAGACAGGTACAGAGGTATGCTCCATCGGTGTTGGAGCAACTGGAGTCAGGACCACAAATCGTTGCAGTCTGACACTCATCTATGTCTAACAAGAGATGTAACGGACAGGTTGGGAAATATATTGCATGGTCACAAAATGCAGACAGTATATATCAAACATCTTAATGTGCTTGTAGCAACAACAACAACAACAAAGGAGAGCTACAGTCATTGCGCATTACGGTGGGATTGACTAATTTTAGATGAAATTAATATATTTACCAACACAACCATATGATTCTGGAGTCGGTAGGTGTTCTGGGGGAATTTCATACCCAGAAACACAAATACAGCCCCCAGTACCTGAACACTCAGCAAGTGGACCACAGGAGTCTGGGTTACACTCATAATGATCTAAACAAAGATAACACACAAACAAAAATACACACAAAAACATTCATGGGCAAAAAGATAAAAGTAAGTGTCTTTAAATGCAGCACATGATTGAGTGGGACATGTCTATACTGAAATATAAAGCAAATGACAACAATGAGTAATAACTCCTTACAGGTTGCATAGACCGAAGAGCCATATGGGTGAGACGTTGGTTTGTATACGTAGAATCCTCCAGGACAGAGGGCCACACTGATTGAATAAGGATAATTATTGCATGTAGAATAACCTCTATATGCAGTCCCTGTTGTTGGAGTTTCAGATTCAGTCATTGGATATGAAAACCCAACAAAAATGCTGTAGCTGGCACCAGCACGATTGCTTGACTGGCAGGTTGGTATAATTCTGTCTCCACCAAACCCTGTGAAGCGCCACCACTGTGAAATAAGACTTGCATCATCCTTTGAGAAGCCGGGAAAGCTGGTTGATGTAAATAGATAGTTGCGCCATGTATGAGTTATGTTTGTGTATCCATCACAAGAACCTGTGCGGGAAAGCAAAATGCACTTCATGTTAATAATAATGAACAAAAATGTATGTTATTAACAAGAATCTGGATCTGATGTTTACAAGTGAACATCATTCATACCAGGAGGAAAAACACAATGGCCAAGAACGAAAAAGGAACCTATAAAACAAAAGACAAAGAAGAATTATTAAATTCCATCTTCATAATCTGAAAAAATTATGATGATTAAGTACAAAGATTGTGTGAGATTCATATGCAAAACTAGAAATCAACTTAATGCTGAACTGGTGCTGATGATAAAGGCATGGAAACACCTACAAACAACAGTATTTGTTACAACAACATACATACTTGTTACAACAAACAACATTCATATTTAGTCATAAAATGTACAGTATCCTCTTTTAGCACTATTTATAATAAGGGTACAAATCATATACTTTAGTAATGCCTGTAATTCCTGATGCTTTTTATAAACGGATGAACAAGTCACAATGGCTCCATGTGATCAATTCACACACTTAATGCATCACCAGTAAAGGAATGTTAATTCACAGTTACTTCATACGTCGATTGATATGTGACCGAATTAGCGGAATTCCTCTTACATAAATGTTTATTTCAGGACCAGTGGAGTGTAGCATGGTAGTAGCAGATGCACTTAAACAAAAATAATCTGGCAGGTATATTTGATCGATTAGAAGAGAAAGACATGCTTAAGCTCCACTGCTCTCAACAATGCAAACACAATATGAAAAACTCATATTCATATTTAAGCCACTATGTTGTAAATGGGGCGAAAATACTATCGGGTATATGCTCATATAGCCTAAATATCAAACTTCTTTTTTTTTTAAGGCTGAGCAAATACATGGTACTGAAATAAATGTGTTAATGGTTAGGGACAGGTACTCATGACACATCCTGCATTCATTTGTCAGCTATTAGTTAAGCATTAAGTATATGATTTGTACCGGTATGGTTAAGATTTACTCTTTTTAACTTTATTTCATTTTTACAACATTGCTGAATTTGGTTAGAAAATAACAAAACACATATATCGGTATTGTCCGTCACTTGAGATGCAGATTTGTATCCAGACTTTTGTAGGTTCATCAGCTCATACTATGCAGGTGAAAATATACTCTCTCTCTTTGTGTTCTCTAGTTCATTATCATGCAATAATTCATTTTCACACATTACCAACAAGTATGAAATATGAATGAACTTACCAAGGAGAAGTGAAAAGGCGCAGCAGTCCATCATGACTAGTCAGACAAGTTCATGAAAACATCGATCTCCACTGTTTAAACTATGTATATATTTTGGAAATTTGCACAGCATCCAAAAACTGTTTTTACAGGGTTTGGCAACAATGCAAAAACCAATGCAAATTAACTTACGTGTGATGGAAAAGCTTAAGTGTAACACAGTTTGTGTCAAGACAAGAGGGAACAGCTCTGACAGGCATACAGCAATATATTTACATAACTTCACCTTATATTTAGAAGTAAGAGGATCGCCCCAAATAATATTCTGCACATACTAAAAGTATTAAGAACATTTTGCAGTTTGATTTAAAGGGATGGTTCAGAAGTAGGGTTGTATGAGGTGCTTAATCGTAGCCAGTGTATTACCTACAGCAGATGGCAATTGGGACAGCCCCAGTTTGGAAAAGCAGGCAGGAAGACTGGCACGTAAGCTAAGAAACGTACTACTGTGGACGGGGGCAGCAGCTAATTGTATTTTAGCCACCTTAAAACAGGCCTGCCTAAAAACCCTCATTATCTGTTAAGTGTCAGCTATATTCAGAATATTTTCACAGCTTTACCATGCCGTCAGACACCCTGCACAGAGGGTACTGAAGTTGCTATCTGTGCTCTCATCAAAGCCACCAGACTCCATTGACAAAAACAGCAATTTCATGCTGCAGAACACAGAAGTTGCAGCTCGGTTCTGCAAAGTAAAACGATGAAAGGTTTCTGTCAATAGAGTCTGGTAGCTCTGTCAAGGGCATAAAACAGCTTCCATTTCCCTTATGTAAACCTAAACAGGGCCGTCTGATGGCAAGGTAAAGCTGTCAAACTTTCTAAATATATTGTACAGTTACACTGACACTGAACTTTATTTTTAAACTAAAATATATTTAGCTTCCATACCCACCTGCTTCCCTAAAACTGAGGATTCTGACTTTATATTTTTTTTCATGGTCTTATGTCATATATATAAATAAATTATTAGGTGCACCTGTCCAACTGATCGTTAATGCAAATTTCTAATCAGCCAATCACATGGCAGCAACCACATGCATTTAGGCATGTGGACATGGTGAAGACGATGTGTTGCAGTTCAAACCGAGCATCAGAATGGGGAAGAAAGGTGATTTAAGTGACTTTGAACGTGGCATGGTTGGTGGTGCCAGACGGGCTGGTCTGAGTATTTCAGAAACTGCTGATCTACTGGGATTTTCATGCACAGCCATCTCTAGGGTTTACAGAGAATGGTCCGAAAAAGAGAAAATATCCAGTGAGCGGCAGTTCTGTGGGTGCAAATGAAGTGGAGAATGGCCAGACTGGTTGGAGCTGATAGAAAGGCAACAGTAACTCAAATATCCACTGGTTACAACAGAGGAATGCAGGAGAGCATCTGTGAACACACAACACCACTTACTTTCTAGCAGAAGACCACACTCACACTTTATTAAGCACCAGGTATGCCTAATAAAGCGGCCGGTGTGTATATATATATATATATATATATATATATATATATATATATATATATATATATATATATATATATATATATTTATATATTTGTTTCTTCTCTTTGTATTGAATTCTTTATTCTTTATTATTTAATATATAATTTGTTGCTGTGATGGTTTTGCTGTGTTAGCTTCATGAACAATATCAGAAGGTTTACCTGGTATTCATATCACATCAGATATATGTATTTATGTTTGCTAATTAAAAGGAAAATGTTCAAAACATTTTTAAAGGAAAAGGTTTTTTAAATTACTAATTCATTTCCTTCAGACATCATGAAGACAAATTAATTTAGCCTAAATTGATTTTTGTCAAACCAAATCATAAACATAAATTGTTTAATAAAATGTTTGATTGTTAAAATAAATGTTGTTGGGCCTCAAGTTAAATGATCATGGCTTGGATATTCTTCTTGGATATTTCTCATTAAGCTCATGTACAGCAATGCATTAACATTTGATGGAAAAGTCTTTTTACGGCTCCTTTGCTATCAAAGACAGCATTTCTCAGTGTGTAAATATGTCTGAACATTTAGAAATGTGTCATAGTTCACAGACAGAAACACCTCGGGAGAGAGAGTGTTTGCTTCCCCTGTCATATCAATTTGTCTTGTAAAACTGTAACATGGTGGTGCATCTTTAGTGTATGTAAATAACTAACAAATCAACGCAAATACAAATGGAGGGGAAAAAAGACTGATGTTTTCAGCTATGCAGGCTATCATGTAAACATCTCGCCTGCCTGGTCTTGTTCACTTTAATTTGAAATACTGCAGTCAGATCATGAAAGATGCACAAAAGGGCAATTAGATTAAAGAGATACTTTCTTGAAAACAGTATTTAGACAAGATCAATGGCTATGTAACCACTGCACCAAGTAAGGGGTTCCAATAGCCTGTAATTCTACCTCTGTGAATAGTTTTTTCCACCTCAATTACATACTTGGTGTTGGAGAGAATAATACAAACACGACTGTCTATTTTCAGTTGTTCAATTATTTTTTATTTATTTTATTTTAATGTATTACCTCGAAGCTCAGTGGAGTTGACGTTTGACCTTCATATTTAGAATCGCTGCCCTCCAGTGGACACAGTGAGGAACTGCAATCAATTGAATTCATTAATAAGACATTTCAAATAAATGAATTAGAAGTATTAATATCAATACAACTGATATTGATTTACATACATACAACTCGATATTAGTGGGATTGTCCCACAGCAACAAAAACAATAACAATAACAATAACAGCAGTAGTCTAATTGGTAACTGTTAATAAGGAGTTGTTTGAATGACAATTGTGTGGCCTGCCATGGAGACCAGTTTACACTCCTGGACATGTTCATATCCATGTCGAAGCATACATCATAACCTAATAAAAAATAATGTTACCGATGATTAGTATTGTTAGGGCAGTCATAATTGGAACTAACTATTCATTAATATGAGTAGGTTATGCAAACTAATTATTAACTAAGGCATTTTAATAAACAACATCCACATCATGTAATGCATTAAAAATAACCAGCCCTGTTTTTGTGAGTGAATTTTTTCCACTTTCACTTCCCCTCGTGGAGACCATGGTGGGAACCATAGAGATGGACGGCTACTAGGAACCAATGTTTCGACTCTACGTTTCATCTCGACTATTCACAGGAACGGAACAGTGGAGTACGCGCACCGGTAACTCAGATGCATTTATTTGATATTAATGTCTAATTACTCTGTATTTCTTTATTTGCGTGCTCCTTCTACATGCACGCCATGTGAGTTTGAAGCTGGAGTATCCTAGCAACGGTTAGCATTAGCCATAGACTGCAGCCAAAGCGGATTGCTAGGCGTGTTGCTGCTGTTTATATTAGCATCAGGTGCTAACAATAACGGGTACATAAACTTTGGAAAATACCACGACGTTTTTTTGTTTCGTTTCACTATTGTATAAATACAAACGCTACACGAACGTCTTTCATGAAACGTTTATTTTTTATTCCTATTTTTTTATGACAATTATAAGGATTAATCCCATAACGGGCTGCTCCGGTGGCTTACTCTGAATGTGTCGTTGTCGGCTGCATCAGCGTTGAGTTACATCAACAGTGGCTGGCTTGGATAATCTTCTATTTGCCAACAACATGGCGATGCATTGGCGCTAGGCCCACTTTGATTTGGATTTAAATTTGACCTGGTTACGTCTATTATTTACGCAACTCTTCTTTTTTGAAGTGTATCCAACAAGTTTGAAGGGGGTGTTTATGTGGTAATAAATCCATAGAGACGACCAACGATGACTTCACTGGTAAGTTTTCACTCTCAACTACAAAACACAGTCTCACCTCGGACTGGACGATAGGGCCAAAATCTTTGACCCCGATCATTTCATATCTCTATAACGATATACATCACAATATAGCATGCTCTCTGGTGATTCATTAAATGTATAGTCATATGACATAACAACATGGTACAGCATGTTTTTATACTTCTGAGTGAATATGTAACAAATGAAAAATTATTATAAATCTTGAAAAAATGTGCAAAATATAAAATCTTTATGAATATAAAAATATTTTCTGAGAAATTTGAGTTAGTATGCGGTTTTTATGATCATTTTAGACAACAAAATTGTATATCACAATATCTCAATATATGATTTCATGATGATCCCGTTAATCTATAATAAGTTAACTGTAAGGTAGTTGTAAGTGCATAGCCATCACCTCTCATGTAGACTCAGTGGTTCTCAAACTTTGTACATGATGTACCACCTCAGGCTCTCTGAAGTCCCACCACTAAGACCAATGTTAAAATACAGCAGCGTAGGCCTGAATTATTCAGCTATGGACAGGAAGGTTTATTCCTAATCAGAAGATTATTTATTGCTGACTGTCTTCAGCCACAGCCACGCTGTAGAAAGGGGAGCATCAGAACTGACAGTGTTTTTAAACCAATCACTTTACCTCTGCTCACTCTCTTCTATCACACTTAAGCCTGTAACTCAAAAACGCCACTACGTAGCAGGCTGATATTGAGACAAAAATTTGACAGGAAATGCCAAACTTATTTAAATTTACATTTTACGAATCTTAAAAGTTTAAGTTTTTCTGAGTATTATATAAATTTAGTAATTAATTTTTCCTTTTTTTATTTTGGAGACTCCTTCGCGTACCACCAGAGAGAGCTAGAGTACCACCGGTGGTACAAGTACCACAGTTTGAGAACCAGTGGTCTAGGTGATTGTAGGCAGCAAAATCCCATTAGAGATGGAATTTAACAAAGAGCTGCTGAAGCAAAGAACTCTCTGTTTGTTTTACAGGGGAGCAGCAGTTCCTCGGCCACAGAATACACCGTGAGAGTCCCCAAGTGAGTAACATGGACTGACATGCAACTATCCACAGAAAAGTGTCTGGACAAACCTTGTTGTGTATCTGTGCAGGGATTTTGTGTACTTCTGTGTTCACATGGGTTTACTAAAGAAAGTTATAGTAAAATACGGATTTCAGAATTACTTATTTATGTTGAAATGTATTGGTCACTCCAAGCTTCACTAAATAGTGTATGTGTGTCTGTAGATTAAATGAATTAATGTGTATGTACCAACCTTTGTTGAAGCCCTTTACGCTGATGCTGAAATGTGCCTTTAGAAAATGGAAACTGATTTATTGGATTGTATGACGAATTGTTTATACTGTTGGTGTTAATGGAAATGTAGTTTTTTATCTGCATTACATTAGTTATGATCTGGCAACTATCCCTGTGACCCTTAATAGGAATATACAGGTAAAGATAATTACTCTTTCTTTGCATTTTCTGTTTGTCTGTCCCATAGAAACACCAGTAAGAAATACAACATCATGGCTTTCAATGCAGGAGACAAAGTCAACTGTTCAACCTGGACACAGGTAGGCTTCATGTCGATATTTCCACACATGACAGATAGTTTGAGCTGCGTTCCCTGTTGGGTGGAAAGCAGAGTCAGCACTGAGAGAAAAATGTCAAGCAGTGTGATTACCCTAGAAAGAACACAGATAAAAGTATACAGAAAATGTGGGGTTTCTGAGGTAACGTGGGTCTCGTGGGTCAATCAGCGAAACACCGGTGAAAGAGGGCGCCACTTGACAACCCGAAGGATGCCATCACTCACTTGACCACCACAGAGTCCCTTCGGTGCCTTTAGTGTAAATGTATTGAGGGATATCAACACCTAGTCCTATACAACAGATCTTAGAGGGATCTAGTCTTAACTGTAAGGGGAATTTCTTAGAAAACATCATCATTTTTAGAATTTTGTTTAAACTAGGTCACTGTGAAAATGGCCCCTGAAGTCTAAGAGGAGTAACTTAAATGAACTAACATCTCCCTTCCCAGGCTCGTATGGAAAGAGACATGAGTGCCCGGCGGATATACGGGGAGGAAGAGACGGCAGAAGGCGCGGCTGGCAGTGAGTTTGGCAAAAAGCAGCGCGAGGAAGCACGTCGGAAGAAGTATGGTATTGTAACACGCGAGTTCAAGGTGGAGGACCAGCCCTGGATTCTCAAGGTCAATGGCAAGGCAGGCAAGAGGTGGGGACAAAGATACTTCTTTTCCCTCTGATTCACTGTCATTTTGATCAGCGTATCTCTTTTTTAACCTGTTTAGGTTCGGAGAGAACACACATTTATGATAATATATCAGAAAGTGCCATGTTTTTGTATATGAGTTATTCACATAGCTCAGTCAACAACTTTGTCAAATTATCCCGATGAGACTGTATATGCAGGCCTGACAGGACCCCTACCGTTTGCAATACAGCTATTCTCTCCCTCTGTCTGTGTACAGGTTCAAAGGTTTAAAAAAGGGCGGTGTTACAGAAAATGCATCCTACTACATCTTTACACAGTGTCCCGATGGAGCTTTTGAGGCTTTCCCTGTCCACGGCTGGTACAACTTTACACCGCAGGCCAAGCACCGAACTCTCACTGCTGAGGAGGCTGAGGAGGAGTGGGGCAGGTGAGAGAGGAGAGTAACAGGGAGGGATGTTTTTTTGAAAGAAAAAAAAAACTATATATATATATATATATATATATATATAGTGTATATATACAGGTGTGTCAGACACTTAATATCAGACATTCGACTCATTTTACAGAAGAAACAAGGTGGTGAATCACTTCAGCATCATGCTTCAGAGGCGTCTCCGGGAGCAGGAGCGTGGTGGCGAGGATGACGAAGATGAAAATGAGAAGTCGGGGAAGAAGAAAAAGAAAGGGGGTGGGAGAGGGGGCGACCTGCGCATTCATGACCTGGAAGAGGACCTGGAGATGAGCAGCGATGACAGTGACAGCAGTATGGGGGAAGGTAAGACATAAACAGAATGGGGTTAAAGAGAGCCGTTTAAACAGGATTGTAGTATTCAATGATCCTTTTGCCATACCTTTTCCTTCCCTCTGTCATCCTGTGATTTTCTTTTTTCCACCCCTACCACTCTTCATTGGACAGATGGAGAGAGCAAGAAGGTTAAGAAAGACACAGGGAAGGGAAAAGGAAAGAAGAAGAAGAGAAAGAGCAATGACAAAGAGGCCCTTGAGGACAGCGATGACGGTGACTACGAGGGTCTAGAGGTGGATTACATGTCAGATGAAAGCAGGTCAGATGCATCTTGTTTTTGCACACAAAGACTTTCCCCTGTGGAAAATATTTTTGTTGTTTGTGTTTCTGCTTTTACTAGCATTTAATTCCGTTTTTCCAAAAGCAGTTCGGACGAAGAGCCTGAAAAGGGAAAGCTCAGCAAAGGAGAGGACCACCCAAGAGGTCAGACCAACTGCTGTTGAACATTACTGATTAATTATTGAATATAACAAAGGAGACAATTTGACTTAATGTATGTGGTATGTATACAATAAAACATAGAGCATATAAACTGGGCTTGAAGTTTGGCTGGTAGATAATTTCAGACGTATGAGTGTAATGAGCATCCTCACTCTCAAGCTTTTAAATTGTCGGCAAACATGTTTTTCAGTGCATTTCTGCATCTGTCGTTTATAGGGATCGATGAGGCGTCTGAAAGCGAAGAAGAGAGTGAGGAGGAGAAACAGAATGAAGAGGAGACAAAAGAGGAGGAAGAAGAAGATGAAGGCAAGAAAACCCCAATCCAAACGGAAAAGAAGAAGAAAAAAGGTACAGGCCTCATGGAGACAGATGAGGGTTAGGCAAAATACATCCTTTTAATGATGATGTTAAATGATAAATTTCAGTTTGATGCATAAAGACAAGTGAAATGATGTTGAGCTGTATGGTTCTGTGTGTCACAGACAGCAGCGGGGAGTCGGAAAGCTCAGACGACAGTGATATCGAGGGAGAGACGGCCTCTGCTCTGTTTATGGTGAGTGAGAGAGCGAGCGAGCATGCATGCTCCAATTCCTCCCACTGCACAAAGACGAAGCCAAAATATCTTGGATACGGACCATGTTGTCATTTTACAACCAGAGTCTGCACAGTAGTGATTGGCCGGTATCGAAGCAAGACCAACTGGTCAAAGCTGTCATCATGACATTTCACACAGGTTTTACTGTATAGCAGATTTTATAGCGTCAAATAACAAATTCAAAGCAAACTGATCATATCGTATTACCTACATAAAATAACACAAACCCTCTCAAAATGTATTTGAGGTATGCTTTGATATTTTGTATTTTTGTTATTTTACAATGTCCCATCCACTAAAATGGAGTGGGCAGGACTTATGACCTATATTACAGCCAGCCACCAGAGGGTGATCAATATGTTTTGGCTTCACTTTCATAGAGCTGTCAAGCCATCCATCTTTATATACAGTCTGTGATCACAACTAGTAAAATGATGAATATGTTCAATTACTGTAAAGAAAATTCTGTACATCAGAGGTCTTACTTACTGATTTTGCAGATGAACGTGTGAATGGTTCAGTATTACATTTTTCTTTTTGTTCTCATTAAATGTCTCGCTTTCTTTCCCTCTCTCAGAAGAAGCGCACGCCTCCTAAACGTGGTGGACGTGGCTCTGCAGGCAGCTCCAGGACTGGCAGTCGCCCCGGGACACCGTCCATAGACTCTGCCTCCACCTCCAATACACTCCGTGCTGCTGCCAGCAAGCTAGAGCAAGGTGTTTGTCCATACACAAATTAATTATCTAAGCAATAGCTCAAGACAGGTATGTTGGGATTATATAATACCTGCGAGCTAAGCTAGGCTCGACCTAACAACACAACTTTTATAATATGGTCAACATGAAAGCATTCCAATTTAAATAGATTATTATTTAAAAACAATAATGTACACAATAAAGTAGGCCTTCCTGGGCTGACTGGCTGCATTTATGGAGATGGATGGCTATGGAACGCCACCTACACAGCAGCTAGCATTCACCAAAGTCACACAAGAACACAAACAAACTAACTTCAGTAGTGGTAGACCAGCAACTCTCTTTTTCTGCTTGGTAAAATTACTGTTGTCTGTCAGTGCAGTCTGGTGGCCTTAAAGAGAGCAAAGATAACGTTCTCAGTTCCCCGTCTGATGCAAGGTTACTTTTTTTTGGAGGTGATACCGAATTGTGCAAATGAGTAAGATGGCATGGCTGTTGTATGTGGTTATTATACCACAGCTATGAGTTTTATAAATTAAATACCCATGACATAACCCATGGTTCTGGGGATTTCAGGTCCCTTAATTAAAAAAACTATTTAGGTAATTAAAGTACAGACCTGTGAATATTAGGCAAATTAGTTCCCTGACTAGTGAAAAAGCAACATGAAAAGAAAAGGGCCGCTGGTGGTCGCAGAAACACACTCAGTGTGTTTGTGTCCATCTGTTTTATCTAAAAAAACACTTAAAAAAATGAACCTGAGGTTTAGTTTCACTCCAACGACATTTCCTTCTGCATAATGAACTGCTGCATTTTGGATGTATTTGAATTTTGTGAACTCCTATTTGGTCATTTTGGGGGTTAAAATGCAACGAGTTCCTCAAAAGGTTCATAGTCCCTGGGGAAAGTTCCTGCAGTAGATAACCCCTAATTAATGTATTTATTTGAAGCTATGCCATCAGCGCTGACACTGTAGTCCCCCTTTTCATTGTTCTATTCCAACTAAATCTCTCTTTCCTGCAGGTAAGAGACAGACTGGTCCTAGCACTGACTCACCAGCTGCTAAAAGGCTGAAGATGGAGCCCAGCAGTCAGAGCCCTGTTCCTTCTGGGAAGAGTACACCTCAACCCCCATCAGGCAAATCCACCCCTAGTTCAAGGTACTTGACTGCTACCAAGCTCCTTTATACTCCTAAGAAATATTAATTATTTTATTATACTAAGATTACTTTGAAACTGAAAAATATAACTGGAGAATTGTGAAAAGGTAAAAACAGTGTTCTTTCTATCCATCCACTCCACAGTGATGTGCAGCTAACAGAGGAAGCTGTCCGGCGCTACCTGATCCGTAAACCGATGACCACCAAAGACCTGCTGAAGAAGTTCCAGACCAAGCGCACAGGTTTGAGCAGTGAACAGACTGTCAACGTGCTGGCGCAGATCCTGAAACGCCTCAACCCAGAGCGTAAAAATGTTAACGACAAAATGCACTTCTACCTCACTGAATAACCAAAGGAAGAGAGGTATGGAGCGGCAGGGTGGCAAGGATGGAGGGAGGGGAGGGGATTAAATGTACCTCTTCACTCAGACGACCCCTGGAAGAGAGTTTTTGTCTGTTTTAAAACCAGTTGCGTGTTATGCCATAAGATCATAAGTATAAACAGTCATCACGCTTAACAGAGTATTTTCTTAAACATCTGTAATTTGTTTTTCATACCCTGAAATCTCACATGAAATCATAGAAATCTTGTTAATGTTTATTTAAAAAATGTCTCAATCTCTCTTCTCGTTGTGTGAACAGTTTAGCCTAGAACTCAATGACTCAAAAGTCTTTAACTTGTTTTTCTTAGGCAGCATTCTTTCCAATAAAAGGTAAAATCGGCTGCTGTGTAAGGCTTGACTCTTTCTACCCCATCCCTCATATGTTGTTTTTATGGCAACTTTCTTTTGTCCTCATTAAGACATACTAGAACAAGCTGTTTCGTTTTGTTGTAAAGCAGCATGGTTTTGTAAAGACGAAAATACATCATTCTTGAGGAGTTCAAATAAATCATACACTAGTTCCTTATTTTGTTTGCTCCAAAGGTGGACTGACTTTGCTTTCAGCCTGCAGCATAGTACATCCACGATTGTGTAGAATTGTGTGTGAGCTCTTTTGGAGGGTGGTGTTCGGTTGACAGCCATTTGTATGTTATTTGTTTTGCAAAGTATTCCTTATTTGCATGTGAGGGATTACTGTGGGACTGTTTGGGACGAGTCCTTTGTATTCGTTATTTGATTATTAGATTATGATTTCTCGGACTCTTATCATCTCAAATTGAGGAAAAATTTCCATTAGATGTTTAAGAAAAGTAACTAAATGACCCCTATCAAAATACCTTAAAGGTCTCATTTTGTAAAAGTGAGATTTCATATCATAAAGCAAACTGAGGTGTTTTATACCTACTGACAAAGATATCAACACGCTCATTCGACAGAGAAAGCACACACTCAGTATGCAGAAACGAGTCGTCAGGACTTGAACCATGAAGTTCTGATGTCACAACTATACTAAATATACAGTAGGTAGAAAGTGCTTCCACAGCGCCGTTTCATTCATTTCCCGGCTTCAATGACGGTGCAGAGACACTGACACTACATTCACACTGCAGGTCTATATGCACAATTCCGATTTATTGCTCAAATCTGATTTTTTGTTCGGCTGTTCACATTACGTCTTTAAATAGGCCACGCTTCTTAAGGCCTGGTACAAAAAAAATACATTCTAGTCTGTATTTTCAGGTCATATCATCTTGACAACATTGAGGGGTGGAATTTTATGTATACGTTTTTTTTTTTTATTGTTCATGAGCAATTAGGGGCGCGACCTCTTGAGTGACAGCTAGCCCCTGGCCCTCACTTCTCCTCAGAGGTAAACGTCAGCCAGATGGACGTATCTCCCTCCCCACAACGTCACATACATGCCCTTTTCCTGGTAAGAGGAAATGAGGCGGAGTCAAAGTCTGACAAGATGGCGAGGACGATTGGATCAAGTTGAGAGAACGGACCCCGGCGGGTGCTACATCTATTTTTGTATACAGTCCGAGTACCACATTTAAAAGTGGCCCGATTCTGGTCCCAAAATGTCAGATTCAATGTGACTTGTGCTGTTCACACCGTCAAAAACAAATCAGATATGGGTCACATGAGCGAAAAAATCAGATTCCGGTCACTTGTAACTGCAGTGTGAACGTAGCCAGAGAGCTCAGATGTAGGAGATCTGGAAACCAATCAGAGCAGACTAGGCACAGAGGGTGAACCCAGTCTGCTCTGATTGGTCAGGTAAATACAAGTATATTTAGACAGACAGTATGAGAAAATATGAATATTAAAGCACGTAAACATATTCTAGTAGAAACACAAAATACAAGTATGTCCCTGAAATTCATCATGTCCCTTTTTTTTAATGTGAAATTCCGGAGAGATTAAAAGCTCCACAAAAGATATGTCCAGCATTGTTTATTGCGGCACTGCATTAACTAATATTGCACAGTGATAACAACTTCATTCTGCTCATCTGCTTGACACCAGAACCAAAGAATATTGTTCATTTTCAGCTCAGTTTTCAGTTCACTTCATGTCCGGGCAGTGTCATAATTGGCCACGAACCAGTCGCAGGTCATCTTTATAGCTAGAACAAGAGAAAAAAAAGAATCAACCTCACCAGGTTAAGGGTGCATGCAAATATGTATTCAATGCACCCATTTGTATGTTGAGAAGCACAGACATATCTTGCACCAAGTCACTTTAAAATTAAGTGCTAAAACAACAGCCTCATTGTACTTTTTTCTTATTAAGAAGTACAGTACGGCGAACTCTGACCTTCTTTGAGAGGTGTAAATGCGAGGTTGGGGAGGTAGCGTCTTAGCTTGGCATTGCTGGCTGTCTTCTTCATCTGGCCGTCAGACATAGCGGTGTCAAACTGATGTTAGGGGTCAAGGGGAGACTGGGCGTTTTGAGCTTAATAGGTATGCATACAGTATAGTAAAATTGAAATCAGTACATACAAAAAATAAAGCTTCCCTGAACCCGGTTGTTTAGGAACAAAGATCGCTTGAATTGCTCAAAAGGAACATTTTCCACAATCTCGACACTATCCTATAATTACATGTTTTGCTCTCAAACCAGCGGGTCCTTTTTTAGCTTTTGTAAAGAATCTCTTGATCTGAAGCATGTACTGTATATCCCAGGTTCACAAAAGCATCCCAGAAGTAAAATTATAGATGCATGATACAAACCTCAATATGATAAACTGGTCTATGGAAAGAGGGTAAAAGATAATTGGGGACTGTTGAAAGGATACATGTATTTTTCCATTGAAGTCCAGAGCCTCTGCAATCAAGTCCACAGCCTCTTTTATGGAGATTTCATCCTCTTTACCCACTGACATGAAATCCACAGTGACACAGTACATATAGTGAGTGTGTATAACACATCTGTGTTATGTTATGTAACAACTTCCCCTATTTTCTTTGGCATATCATAATACTCGCTAAGTACTCACCAGAGAGGATAATGGGCTCAATTTCTTTATATTCTCTCAGGACCCAAATGATTAGACGACCCAAATCCTGAGAGTAAACCGTCTACGCTTTAGGTTTTCATACTTATTTTATCTTAATAGTCAGAGATGCACTTGGCCAAGGTAGATACTGTATACAATGACATGTTCATATAACCACATACAGTAAAAGGTACTGTTTATATTAATACTATTAATACTCATACCAGAGAGTAGATGAACTGTCTCCTAGGAGCTCCAGAGCCACATACATTCACAGGAGTCCCTTCCTCTGTGAGAGAGACACAGGAAAATAGACTATTGCCTTTTTTTTGTAGTATTATTTGTTATTTGCTGCTCACAGTCCATGTGTATTAAGATTGATTAGTGCGTCTGAGTTAATTACTTTTGGCCTTGAATGTCTTGTTAACGAGCGCTGACAGCACATGACCATTTTCTATGCTGAAGTTGTCGTAGGGACCAAACACATTGGTCGGGATGACCGCTGTGTAACGATGACCATACTGCTGAAAGTATGCCCTGCCAACGCACAAACAGTAGTAGAGATATACTGTAACACAAATTAACACTTTTATGCAGGCATTCATGTTTGCTTTCCCACCCTTAGTGGCTCAAATGTGTGGAGGTCTAACAAGACTTTTTTCAGCTTTCAACTTCCCACCTCCAAAAATAAACAGCGTTAAAGGTCCCAAATTGTAAAAGAGGTGAGATTTTCATGTTTTTTTTTATTATTAAAAAGGCAGAGGTGCTATATAAAAGCTGTGAAACTATCAAATCGCTCAATCCACAAAAATTGCACACAGCCTGTATGCAGAAACTAGTGAAGCTAAAAGAGAGCGAATACGGCAAAAAACGTGTTCTTTCAACATTACACAGGGATCGTACAGGTGCTGGAAATCCTTGAAAACCCTTGAATGTTGGTGTGGTGTTTTCAAGGTTTGAAAAGTGATTAAATTTTGAATGAAATGCTTGAAATTGCTTGAAACGTATGTTATATGGGATGGCAAATATGATATATCAGAGAAAAAGAAGATCTGCATATTTGACAACAGCATTTTTTGACATGAAAAATAACTTTTGATGATTAACATCTAAATAGTTGGTTATTATATTTCTGTCGATCTATTAGTCGTCATTTTGTCTCAAAACATCATGTTGCTTGTATTTAAAAAAGCAACATGATGTGAACGTGTGCAATAATAAGTGTACTGAATACTGAGTATTGTACTGTATACAAATATGTAGTTTGTCACAAGTGCACCATGAAATGCTTGAAAAGTGCTTGAATTTGACTTTGAAAAAGTGTAGGAACCCTGATTTAGTATAACCCTGAATAATTCTTCATGTCATGGCAACTTAACAAGAAACTTAAGAGCTCCTTCTGCTTTGCAACATTCACAAACTAAACTGGTACATATCCACCTTTCTCAGTGTTTTAAAATTGTGGCTCTTTCCACGGTCACAGAGCAGTGTTGTATTTATTTAAGAGTGAAGGTGCAGCCACAAGTTAAATAAAAGCTACAAAAGACAAAATAGAAACGACTTGCCTGAATAGGGGCTGCCTCCACGGCCCTTTGTTGTAGATGAATGCATGTCAGATTCACCCAATGTGTTTACACCACACCCCTGTTTGCACTGCACAGCTGCTTACCTGTTCTGAACATCAATCATTCTTTTAGCATGTGAGTATCCAAAATTGGAGTCATGAGGTGGTCCGTTGTGTATCTATGAGAGTGGGGCATTACAGCAAAGATAAAGTCAAACCAATGCCTTTTGTCGATGAAATAATAATTGCACTTAATTTCATGGCTCTGTAGCAGCATTGTACCCTGATCATTATTGTCAGGGTCTGGTAGCATTTCTGATTGAGAATTAGGATCGCCCTTCTTTGAAAACTGAGTCAGTCAGTACCAGATCATATTGTCTTATAATATTGAATTTCTTTATTTTGATTTACAATAAGACGATACCACTTTAAAATATATATATATTTTCACCATTATAACTAATAAGCATATAGGCTAAAATAACTGATACGTATACATAGACAGTGTGTTGCTAAATCATTCAGAGGACCTACAGTACACCAACTAAACAAAAAATCGTACCATGGTCTCATCGATGGGGTATGTGGTTTTGTCAGGGAAGATACAACTGGACAGGCAAGACACGACCTTGGTGATACCCATCTCATGGGCTGTTTGTAGTACATTGTCATTGATTTTGATGTTGTCCCTCTGTGAAGGTGTCAGACTGGCCATTACAGTTCAAATACGATGTAGATATTATCTATAGACCCTGTTTTTACAGCATACCTGAGGTTAAAATAGATTTAAGGGGCTGTGATGGATCATTCATTATCTCACCAAAAAGTGCAGGTTCTCCTTCATGTGCTGATAGAGTCCTCCAACCTTTGCAGCCAGGTGGATGACATGAGTGGGACGATACTTCTCGAACACCGCCCGGGTCTGCCCGACATCTCTGTTCGTGTTTTAACACCACATTAATGTTAAATTGGATAGAATTCTGATACGCTAGTGTTGGAAGGCATCAAGACAAAATTTCATTGTGGGCATAATCAGGAACAAGAGTACAATTGAAACAACTTACACAAGATCAGCATCCTTAGAAGAAAGGAAGATCCATTCTTCTCCCTCCAGTTTCCCACCTTCCTGTTGCACCACATGCTCAATGGCTTTGCCCACCAACCCAGATCCACCAGTCACTAGGACACGCATTGGCCCCGCTTTGATCTCTGACTCCATCTTCTGTAGCTGTGCGGGCTCTTCCGAGTGACAATTACACAGAAAATAGGTGTCGTGATTTAAAAATAATTAGTTCCTCATGACATTACTATAAAATATGCTGCATTGATGTGCTCTAATAAAAGCAGGTGAACAAAATTAATATTATGAAAAGGAAAATTGTAGTATAGACAGAGAAGGCAGACACATTTTGGTAGTTGGGGAAAATAAAATGCACAAAAAAACTACTATCAGAGGGCAACCCCAAACTAGATATGGGAACAGCCAATTCCACCAAACCTCATGAATAAAATGATTGCTATAGCAATTGTGTACTTGGGGAAAAAATTTACCTTTACATTCCGAGACTACATCAAACATTGAATAAGATCTATACCCCAGAGATAGACTGTAAAAATAACATAATTCCAATCCAGCCCAAGAGTTGCAATAAACATACCCTATGCCTCAACTAATTTAGGTTTGATTTGATTAATCTTTCATGTTTCTTAGTCGTTTTCTGCAACTTATGTTTCTGTTATTAATTTAACATGTATGAAAAGTACACAACTGCAATGGACCCTCAATTGAAGTTAATTAGCTGAAATATGAAACAAAACAAAGAAAGAAACATTGCCTTAAAGCATTTTTGTCCTTACCGATGTGTTGGAGGACTGAAGTAAGTGTGGTCAGTCATCACTGAGGAGTGTCAGGCAGTCTGACAAGAACATTAACCTTTCACATACTATGTGTTATTAGTGCCTTGCCCCCCTCCCCTTCACTTTAGATTGATGAAAAGGGTTTAGGTGTGTGAGGTCATTTGAGACTCCTCCTACAACATGTCTCTGTCTTTTCATTCATAGAGAAGATGTGCTGCTGCCATCTACTGGTCATAATGTATTTTAGACCTAACTGTAAATGCAAATATGCATATATGTAGATAGTGCACGTAGCAAAAGTGAAGTTTTCAGCTGATTCAAATACATTAAGTTGAAGTACTCTTGGGATAAAAACAAAATGAATAATAGTTGCTTACAAACAAAACTAAGAATGCATCACCACTGACCAAATAACAGAAGTGTCCGTTTAAATGTTGAATTATTTTGTGTGAGCTTCTGTCCACCTATAAGATTAGGATGAAGTAATTCAAGTTTACATCAATTTAATTTGATCTATTCACAACAGTATTATGAAGAAGTAGAATAACAAACCAAAGTGATAGTAATACATAAAAGACACAAATCAGAATATAAGGATACTCTATGCCTTTTAATGTCAAACCAACAATCGTATAAAGACACAAATATTGTATACATTTAAAGCTGACATCCTTTGCAACATTGTCATTATTGAAATTATGTTCACACTACAGCCAAGCTGTTTATTTAACTCCCAAAGTCTGATAATAATGGGCTCATTCAGTTCATTATCATTCCTGAAAATATGAACACATACACACAATGTAATACACATCACTGCCAGTATGCTGGTTCATTTACTCTCCACTGTGAGGTGTGACTCAGCCCAATCAATATTTCTCAACAGCACAGTATGGAGAGTGACTCAACTGCAAAAAATCTCCTGGACACTTCACCATAGTTGTATATAATAATAATAATAATAATAATAATAATAATAATAATAATAATAATAATAATAATAATAATAATAATAATAATAATATATTGACCAAAAAAAACGTGGCTATTTGGGATATCTGCTTTAATATCGTATTGGTGATCATTGACATAATCCTCTAAATATAGGTTATGTTCTGTTCATATCCAAGCTGATTGGAGGTAAGCGTTAGCTCGGCAGGTTCCGACAGATGACAGAGATACGACGCAGCCGAGGCACTCTCTGTCCATCGAACACAGACTGCTCATCCTTCAGGATCTCGTGAGTGAAGTCAAATCTGGCCTGGTCCCTGTACAGGTGTGAATAGAACTGGATGAAACACTTTACTGCACTGTTTTAAAGTTAAATGTTGTTAGGTATTCTGCAGAGTATGGTCCTGTTCAGACCTGGCATTAACGTGCGTCTTTGGTGATCCGATCAAACGAGGGCAACTGTAAGACCGGGTGTGAATGCACCCAGACAGGCTTTGAGTTCCGATCGCTGAGACAACATTCAGGGCAGGGCAGTGTTCTTTTAATGGTGTGTATGTGAATGTTTATTGAGTTTCATTGAAGGGCTGCCTACTCAACTCAACTAAACGTAGCATTCTTAAATTGCATAAGCTGAGTGTGTCAACAATGTCTGAAAATTTCGAGTACATCAAACACCTTGGGCGATTTGGTGTCCCTGGAACACGCTAGGGCTGTGCGATATTGCCAAAATCTTCTATCCATATAAACGGTAGGTAATTTCATCTCTCAATAACAATATCTTCCACGATGTGACGACTTCAGTGCAAAATAAATATAATGTGGGAATGATCAGATCATAAAACGTCGCTCAAATGAGGATGTAAATATTGCCGTAACACAGTTTGGCCACTAGTTTTTTGACATCGCGATACAAACGATATGGAAAAATGTATACTATAGACATTTTAATAGTGTGAGGAGGATGTACCATATATCGTCATATCACCCAGCCCTAGAACATATGAAGCAAAAGAAAGTTTTTATTGTTTTCATTTCTTCTGGCAGACGAGGCCAGAACACATTTGGTCTTTACAAATGAAAATGATGTATGCATTTATTTGCATATAAAGCGGGTAAGTGAGATCCGATCACATGGGGTATTGACTGACTTCAAGCTGTCCAATTGTGATTGGCTCACCCAAGACACGTGTTAATGCAGGTCTGAATACAACCAACACCAAACTCCAGCATATACTGAACCTCAGTATGTAGAGAGAGCGTCGGGGCAGCAGAAGGTCCAGCCATTCGTCGGTGGCATCCTCCTTCACCAAGCGCATGATACTGTCTGACAGGAGACTCAAGCCAGCAATGGTGCTACCGCAGAACTTAAAAAGACAGAGGAAATGACAATTAGGGGTTTTCCCAATGGATACACCGCTGAGAATATTGTCCATGCACTAACTAACTTTTGTGATTGGTTTTTTTTTTTTTGTGAGGATGAAGAGAAAAATAAAGAGAAATCTACCTTAACACTGTCAATGTGGGGCTTGATGTAGCCAGTCTTGTCCAGATCTAGAATATGCACAGGCCCGAGGAGTGGACTACCCCCTGGAAACGCTACAGATCGGACTCGATTCAGGACCTCCTCACACTCTGCACCCCACCTTGCACGCTCAGTCTCTCTGTACCCGTGGATAGCCTAAACGAAGGGAAGTGAGCACAACCAAAGTCAGTGTTACTGTCATTTGAAAGGGAGCGTGCCTATGTTCCCACAGCCCTATGTTCCCACATTTCTGAGATTTTTATTTCAAAATAAGGGCCTATGTTCCCATATTTCAAATATTCTTTTCTAAATAAGGGCCTATGTTCCCACATTTCAAATATTCTTTTCTAAATAAGGGCCTATGTTCCCACATTTCAAATATTCTTTTCTAAATAAGGGCCTATGTTCCCACATTTCAAATATTCTTTTCTAAATAAGGGCCTATGTTCCCACATTTCAAATATTCTTTTCTAAATAAGGGCCTATGTTCCCACATTTCAAATATTTTTTTGTAAATTAGGCCCTATGTTCCCACATTTCAAATATTTTTTTTCAGAATTAGGTCATATTTTCCCACATATCTAAAAAAAAATTCCAAATTAGGCCCTACCCCCTAGAAATGTGGGAACATAGGGCTTACCCCATCTGCGTTGAGTGAATTGAGTGGACCTTGAACTACTTTTATGACCTAGGCTACAACTATTTTAGCCCCGGTACATTTGTTAAGACCCGTTTCAACTCTCAACCATACAAAGTTACAAATTAACATTACTTACATCGTCCCAATGGTCGAATTCGTAGCGTTTCTTCTTCAGGCCTGGCTCCAGCTCTCGCAGAAGCGCCACCTCCTCCTCCTCAGTGATGAAGCCCGTCCTCACCTCCATCTGTGAGCCGAGTCTCTCCACGAGCTCCTGGCTTGACCCGACGATGAGAGCCTCATCTCGGAGCGTTATCGGGCCGCTGCTGGCACAGGAGCTCAGACAGCGCTGGTAACCGGCGCAAACAGCTGTTTTTTGTATTCGTTTTAACACTGTCAGCAACAGTTTCATCCTCACGCATCTGGTGCTATTACTCAACCTCGCCACGCTGTCCTATTTACCTTAAACTGTGTTTTGGTCTTGTTGACAGAAGTCAAGTGTCTATGTGAGACGCCATGTTGAAAACGCGATGCATTGTGGGGGGCGTAGTCTTCCAGCAGTAAAACGCATACCGGTAAATCTTGTAGAGGATGTATCCGCCGAAGGAGCAGGTAGAAATAGAAAAAAAAAATGAATTAATAATACAAAATATTGTTTTATAATAATTATCTACATAATGTTGTCATCGAAATTATGGTGTGCCATTTGGCATACTGAGTAACCTTGGTAAGGTAATATAAGCCTACAGCCTTAAACATTTATCTGATTTAACATTTCATATATTCCTTTTAGAATATATTATAATATAATATATATTCTGTTATATAGAATGTTTCTAACATGTCTTGCATTGATTGTTTTTTTTTTGTATATACTTGTTAACTTTCATAATAAATAGAAATAGCAAAATAATTATCTACAATTCAGATAGACACAGACTCAGTCATTGCATATAGGTAAAACAATATGATACTTACCCTGTCAAGACTAGAGAAGCAGGCAACAATGTACAGTAATGACAGAACCATCAATAACTGTTAACCACATTGTTTCCCAGCTTCCATAAGTAGCCTATATGTGTTTTGTATCATCTTTATGTGTATGCTGCAGGCCTGCGTGCAATGCTCAGCCTTAAAAGAGGTGTACTAAGTGCAACCCCTTCTGCTCTCTTGCTCTCATAGCATTGGGATGTACACACAGAGGAAAGAGTGGCAAAACGGAGACGAGTGACTGCAGATGTTGCAGTTCTTCCCCGTGACCACTGGAGGGCAGTGAACACTCATGATTGTAAATAGACTCAGGACAGTTGTCCACTCAACCTGTGCCAACATCTGATGAAAACCTTCAAAGTAAAACATTCAGAGAAAAGTGTTTTTTATCTACCGCCAAGTGTGGAAATGCAGGTGGACAAAAGACCTGCAAATATTAATTATTACTATTATCATTTTATTTTATTTGTTTCAGGGCTGGTTTTTTGGAAAGCATTACGTGGTGCATAGGGTGATTGAAGCGCCTGGATTGTTTATAACTACTTTTTCTTTAATAATAACTTTGTTCACCATGTATCATACTTGCGTAACAGCCTCCATCATAATCAGACAAGAAAGAAATACAGAAAAGAAGGATATGGAATCAAATGAATAAGGAAATATAAATGTATAAATGAAAAAAAAAAAACGTAAAAATAGAAACAAATAAAAATAGAATAAAATTAATACAAATAAAATCAATGTTCTGTATTTTCTGTTTCCCTTATGGGCCTACATAGTGAAAAGTGGGAGATGGGGAACCTATTTAAAATATTTTGAATGTTAAAAAAGAAATGTAGTTTGTAAAAAAAAAAAGAAATGAGAGAAGAGTGCAGAAAAAGCGGTTACTTCACCCTCACAAGAGATTCCCCAGAAAAGAAAAACACTGGCCTATTTACCACTAAGGACATGTCACCTCTCTCTCTCTCTCTCTCTCTCTCTCTCTCTCTCTCTCTCTCTCTCTCTCTCTCTCTCTCTCTCTCTCTTCTCTCTCTCTATCTCTCTCTCTCTCTCTCTCTCTGTCTCTGTGTCTCCCTCCCTACCCCTCTCTGAATGAAATATATATGAAATATAGGTTTACAAGGAAGGTGAGACATCTCCTTTACCCTCGCAGGAAATATGTAGGTCTTAAAACTATCTGGATCAGATAGATCAGATCTAAGAGGGGTAACTGTCAGGGAGCCAGGAGGAGATAGGGAAACAGATGGAGGAAGAAGGCTTTTGCCTGTGCAGAACCAGCTGTGTTATCCTACTTATGACTAGGTTAATAATTCTGCATGTTTAAAAATGCATTACGCTCATTCTAGCAGGCTGAAAACGTCTTATTGGAGTGTAATCCTTTGCTCTTTGGTCTATCCGAAATACTCACACAAACACATTGAAAGATTTTTCTTTTTATTCATGTGAGCATGAGCCTATACCTGCATACATACAAGGATTATTAATGCTCCTTCTGTGAGCCTGCTGCTGGTCTCGGTCAGTGAGCATCCATAATAAAAGTAACTAAGACGCCCCTCCTCCAACACGCCCCTCCTCCAACACATGCACACACACACACACACACACACACACACACACACACACACACACACACACACACACACACACACACACACACACACACACACACACACACACTGATGTGATGCCCATTTCAGTGTTGGATGCCATGTTGCTGCCCCCAGCATTACATTCATCCAGCCATGATGAGTGTTTTGGGCTCATATTCTCATTCCCAGTTAGTGCACTCATTTAAAGCTTCTACGATTCACTGCATTATCATCGGTCAGCTTGTCCTGGAGGCATCATTATGTCTTCTGTTGAATCATGCAATTAAACAGAAAATCACCAGAAAAATACTTGGCAGTGGTCAGTTTGGAAAGTGCGTGTGCGAAACCCATCTGCAGTTACAGCATGACTATAAGCACCAAGAAGTCAGGATGCCACAGGATAAAGATTGTATGCATCATAAGATCATGAAAAATGAATGAAGTAGGACAGAGTGGTTATTATCGTAGGATAAGTAAAAATTCCTCAATACTAGCGGGCTAGAGAGACAATATTTTTGTTTTATAAGGTCCCATATTGTAAAAAGTGAGATTTCCATGTAGTTTTTGTATTATAAAGCCAGTCAAGGCACTGTATAAATACTGATTAAGTATTAAAACATTTAATCCACGGATAAATGCACACCACCCTTATTAAAAAAACTGTGCCTTTTAACAAGCCGTCAGGAATTCTGTACAGTTGTGATGTCTCAACTACTGTATACTACGTACATTATTTATAAGTAGAAAGCGCTGCCGCAGTGCCGTTAAAGCCATTACCCGTCTGCGATGAACGTGCAGAGACACCTAGAGCACATATGTGGAAGACCTGGAAACGCTGACCAATCAAAGCAGAGAAAACGGTGGGAGACAAAATAATCCTAAAGGGGAACTCCACCAATTTTACACACAAAGTCTATTTCAGATAAGATAATCCTTTATTAGTTCCACAGAAGGGACATTTGCAAAAGTGCTTCAAGTGATGTCACTGTTTGTCTTTTTTACTGTCTATCATGAGTCCAAATTGTTATAGGAGTGCAAGTCATTAGGGTTCTTTTTTAAGTGACGCTCACACAGTGAGGTGGATCTTAGGACACAGAGAAGCTGAAAGCAGTGAGAATCTCCCATGTTCTCTAACTGTGAGTCTGCAGTGCATACCTGTCTCTGGGTGTCTGTCCTGTCAGCCATTGTGTCGTACATGCTCTGCGTCCTCCTTGCCTGGCTCCATCCATGGTCATGAACCAGCTGGACTGCCAGCTCTTCACTATGTGACATATGTGCAAATGCTCTATTCATATGAACCTATTATCCCTTAAAGCTTGTATCAATTTTGGTGTAGTGCAAGAAACAATCACACTGTCATATTACCTGTTTGACTAAGCTTTAGTTCAGTTAAACTAAACCAAATGCAGCATCTGACCCAATTTTCTATTGGTTGGATACTTCACATCTTCACTTACCTAACTTTTCACTCTGGTGATGGCAATGGCAAATAGTATTTTTTACACTAATGTATCATTAACTCATGTATGGATGTTCGCCATAATTTTCGGCGTATGATAAAGACCAATCTTGCAGAGGTTTACATGTAGGTCTGCATCGGGTCTGTGGAGGACCGGGTTCAGCAGGGGCGGAGTGCTCTACATGCATCCAGCCATTGAATTATTCAGCCTTATGAATCATTGAGTCACGGCACTCCTTTTTAGGCCCTCGCCTCAGAGCTCCAGCCTCACAGCTACCCACCATTTGAACATCTGACAGAGAAAGAAAAACAACAGAGGACAATCATCAGAACTTTAATTACTTGCTCCATCTCGTAGGGCTGAATCATTTCCTTTATTTGAGAAAATGTGGTTGTCATTGCTACTGCCCACTCACAGGTTTCAGCATCGACACACAATGAATAGCAATAACTGTTAAACTGTTAATCACATATGCTACACACTAATGGTCTGCATACTGTAAATTATAATAGCAAGTATGCATTGCTATATGTTTTTTTAATTGTATTGTAATACAAAGGTGGTTTGTATACCCATATCTTAAAGAACAAGTGTGGGCTCAGTTCTTGTCAAACGCAGGCTACAATTTACATTCACTCACAAAGACAGTGCTGTAGATAGCCTATCATGTTGCATTATTTTTCTGAGCCAAATACGCTATAAATACACAGAGATTATCATGTATCTTTATGTCTATAGACAGTGTATGTGTTTTTGTGAGGCAACAATGTTTTATGCATGGGTGGCCTGGGAGCTGTTGCTCTTCAGTGCTTCTCGTGCTGGCTGTGCGGAATAACAGGTTTGGACAGAAGGCTGCTGGTCCTCAAAGGCTCCGGTTCTGAAGGGCAATAGATAATTTCACAGATCAATACACCTAAGTGTAAACACACACATTTGTGAACACAGACGTACACAGGATATAACAGCCTATAAAATTGCATCATGAATTGTTTGTTTTTTGTTTTTGTTTTTAGCCTTTGGGGATTTTCTTTTTTTTTTTTGGACAGCTGAGATGAGACAGTGTGTAACAAACTGCAGTCTCTCAGCATTTTTAACAAACTCACTGTAACATGTGTGGCATGATTCAAACTAGGGTCAGGCAATACATGGATAATATAACAATATCGTGATATATCATCTTGGATTTTGGATATCATAATATGACATACGTGTTGTCTTTTTCTGGTTTTAAGGGCTGCATTTCTTTCCTAGCAGTTATTTAGCAAAGAGCAATTTACTATTATTTGCCCTTACCCACTCAGTCATCACACTCACATTATATATCAAAACTGGCATTGTGTACGCACCAATAGTCAACCCTACAGTGTTCACAATATTGGTGTGTTTGGTCAAAAATATCACAAATATTTTATTTTCTTCATATTGCCTAGCCCTGCTTCAACTGGCAAACAGCCAGAAACTAGCAAAAGATTTAACTATAAGACATCACATTATTACACACAGACAACACCTTGTACATTTCTTTGAAAACCACCTTTCCATTATTTGTTTTTCTTTAAGCTTTTTATTATGCTAATGTTCGATTGGGTTAGTTTATCCTTCACAGTAATGGAAAGGGCTTTACAATCTTGCATCAGTCACACTAGTGTATGGTAGGACATAACGTGCCGGTGCCAGATACTTTCGAGAGACAAAGAGACTACAGGATTCCAGGTGGGACTTGTTCGTATACTGTTTTGGCTCAAGTGTCATCTCTCGTCAGGTAATTGCGTGCCAGTGACGAGCTGCAGCACAAGAGTCAACCCTGAAACTCCCCAGAACCCCTGTCCCAAGTCTCTCCAACAAAGGTTTCCCAAGTGGGGGGCGGGTAACACTATTTATCAAAAGAAGATAATATCGAATAGCTTAAATGTGTGTGATCTGGTTAAAGAGTACTTTGGCCAGATTTTACTGTTTTTCCCAGTTTCCAGAACCTTTTTGTCATGGCTCTATTGTTGAGTGTCTGTATGATAAAACAGCATAAAAATCATCCCATAGGCATCCAGGAATTGAGTGAAATCAGACAAGTAAACTGAGTGGGGTGAGGGGGCGCTTTTTCCCATGCTTTGTCAGAAGTGAGTCCCACAGTCACAAGACAACTCCCTGCTCTGCACACTGCTCAGTCGAAGGATGCAAAGTTACTCTACCTATTGCACTCTAATTCAATGTGATAGCAGCTGCAGTGTCAGTGTGGTCATTATCTAATTGTATTAATGGGGTTATACTATCCATAGTTTTCATAGGTCATGTAGGATGGAGATGTTGTTGAGGTGCTCTCCCTGGTCCTGAATGTGGCATGAGATTAGTGCTGATTTTTGTGGTGCTGTCCATGGTCCTTGACTGACGGCAGTAAGGTTAGCAGTGCTGTCAGCAGCATGTTTCTCTCATGATTAATGTCAGATGTTTTATCTGTCTGTCCGTCTATATATCTATGTTTACAATCTGGAATTAAGATTTGTGTTCTTGCGTGTCCTTGTGGTGGGGTCAGTCTCGCTTTCACGGCCGGAAGCCTTGCTTAAGTGGACACAAAGCAAAACGACAGCCTTTCTGACAGCCTATCGGACAGACGTTTAAGGTCATGCTATAATAGATTGGCGTTGGTACGTGCAACGATTCTCTCCTCATTCAATCGAAAGTTGAATGTATTTGTATATATGACCATTTCCCATTCACAGAGGGGGCTATTTCTGGAGTCAATCAATTAGGTCACACAATAGATTCAAATAATGGTTTCCTGGGATGTTGTGGGCTACAGCCTTCCTCTCCTCTTCTCCCAGGGATTAACGTAACTGGGTGGCACCAGCACTTTGCTTATGGTGTTGTGAGTGAATTATGACATTGATTGAATACTACTCCTTCACATCACACTCCAACAAAATCATCCAGTACAATCAAAGGTGGAAATATAATCGGTATTCCAGATTGCAAGTGTCCTTGGAGATTTCAATTTGAAAACCTATAAAATGAGCATAGAATTAGTGTATTGTTTAGAAATGTTATCACAAGAAGAGAAAGAAAGACTGCAGTTCTTTTCATCTCTCTGCATTGTCCATCTAGGTTGTTGTTGTGATATGTCATTGAAAATCTTTGTTGTGCCTGGGCTTTAGCGCAAAACATTTGGTCGCACCTTGAATAGGCAACGGTATTTTGGTGAAGAGGAGAGGAGAGGAGAGGAGAGGAGAGCAGAGGAGAGCAGAGGAGAGCAGAGGAGAGGAGAGGAGAGGAGAGGAGAGGAGAGGAGAGGAGAGGAAAGGAGAGGGGGGAGAGGAGAGGAGAGGAGAGCCAGGGAAGAAGATCCTCGACTCGGTTTCAGGGAGGGAGGGAGGAGAGATCTCTCTTCGTCCATTAATTTCCAAATGTCTGTTGCTAAGAATAGCCTCCCCCCTCTCCACCTTCCCTAACAAACACACGCAGACTCGCGCGCGCACACTTTGACGCGCATGTTGGCCCGTGTGCGCGCAGTCATTGTCAGCCTGGGTTGCAGCTGTATCATTTGCACAAGCTGCATGATGCCAACACCCCGCCTTTCCGCCACTCTCACGCGCGCATCTTCCTATAATAAGCATACTAAATAGGTCTTGAAATACACACTTATACAAAGGTGGACGGAAATGAGAAACACAGTCACATAGTTGCCGTTGTCACCTCATCCTCTACGCCACCAGGCTCTTTTACGCATTATTTGAAACTGATTTGGAGAGCTTGAGAGGTCCGGTCCAACAGGGCAGGGCTATAGCCCGAAGCACCTGAAAATAAACAGGCGATAGTCGATGCCTCCGTCCGTGACATAGCCTACGTCTGGAAGTTGGACGAGCGTGCGTCATGTGCTGCGGCTGCAGAACCGATCAAGCTTTCATTATAGTTCACACAAACTGAAAAGACGACGACTTCGCGCGCGGCGTGAGTTATTTATTTCATAGGCAGACTGCGGCCTGAATTCCAAAGAAACAGCCGGTCCCCTCCCTTTCATTTTTGTCCCCATCCATTTACCGATCCATCTCTCCATACGTCCGTCTGTCCCTCTCCTCCTCCCCTTGGGGCCGATGGACTAAGAGAGAGGAGGCCGTGAGGAGCGTTCTACTCCAATGAGAGAGAGAGAGAGAGAGAGAGAGAGAGAGAGAGAGAGAGAGAGAGAGAGAGAGAGAGGACGCTCTGCCAGGACATTTGGGCTTATCCGTGCGGACGAAGGTAGACTTTTCGGGGCGGGGATGGTGAGGGACTTTCTCGGCACTGCTGCACCTCGAACAGCCAAACCAAGATCATGAGAGGGTGTAGGACGGCGGAGAAGCGGCCGTCATACCCTTGTCTTTGACGACGCCGTCCGTGTGTCTCTTTTTCTCAGCTCTTGGATGGCCGCGCAGGTGACGAAGAGAAGATTATGGTCGCAACGAGGGTGGATTGTTATTGAAATCGTTTGAGACAATTACTTCATCTTCAGCGCTCGACAACAATGACGCCGGCATTTCAAAGGAAAACGGTATTTTTTCTTTCTCCATTCTACTCGAGATATCTACTCTGAAATAAGACGCATTAATAACATATGTCAGATTTTTTTCCTGGTCTCAAGGCTTGTCAGAGCGCACTGGTAACACAGCTGTGAGGCGCTGGGAGCCACATTATTGAAACACACTGTGCCAAACATTGCGGATGTTTCTGAAATAAATAAATAATAGTAGCTTTTTCCGTTTTCAATGCCTTTTAAGTCTTCTGAAACGCGACCGTTTCGAAACGGCCAAGTTTAACGTCACTGACGGCCGAATTTATAGGCTGTTAATCATTTTCAGATTTATTTTCGATCTGATTTGTGAAGGCCTGCGTGATTTAGAGGCGTTTATATTGCCATTACATGCTGTCATGAGAGTAAAGGAATAAAAAGGTGCAGGGGGCTGTGGTGCGCTCTGATACAGGCATGAACCATGGAGAACATGAAACATTCATGTTAACTCGCTCCAGTCTCCCCATGATTTCATGTTGGGGGCGAATCCTGCTCTATACGGACATAAAAACCGACTAAGACTGAGACACCCCACAGCACTACCCTACAGTGCAACCAGTCAGCCAACCGACCACACATTTAATTTCCTCACACCCACAATTGGCCGTTGGCAGAGACGCACAGAGAAGGAGACAGTACATGGGCGTCCTCGTCTGCTAAAAAGCAGCATATAACCGCTCGCTGGGTGCAGGTGTTCAGCGTAAGCTTACAAGACAACCCGTTGTGCATATGAGACGTTCTGATCCAGATGGGATGTAATGTTGTGTGGCTGCACAGCTGAGCATTGGTCTCCTTCTCCGCTGCTTCGTGAAGATTGGCTTTCGGTGTCCAGAGAATGGCGCGGTTCGGAGATGAGGTACCGGCCAGGTATGGCGGAGGGCCCGGCGGAGGGGGGCCGGGCGGCCGCGGTGGTAGCAGACAAGGAGGACCCCACGGACACGGTCACGGCCACGGACATGGCCACGGCCACGGTCCACCCGGAGGGCCCGGGGGCCAGAGAGTGTACAAGCAGTCTATGGCGCAGAGAGCCCGGACTATGGCCCTCTATAACCCCATCCCCGTGCGCCAGAACTGCTTCACTGTCAACCGCTCGCTGTTCATCTTCAGTGAGGATAACTTCGTCCGAAAATACGCCAAAAAGATCACAGAATGGCCATATCCTTTACTTGGTATTGCACAGTGAGTAAGAGCTGCTACTGTAGGCCAGGTGCCCGATGATCAGGTAGGCCCAATGTGAAGACATACTGTATGTCTGACTGAATGGTTCACATGTTTTCTTATTCCATGTGTTAAAGGCTCTAAGAGGTAAAGGTATCTGTGCAGTGTGAGGAGGTAAAGGCTACATGAGGTGAGAGAGGAAATTCTGGACATGTAATTCATAGTTAATTAAGAGGAGGGGAGCATGAACCGGCGGCCCCTTTTATGATGCTGTTGATCACCATCAATCACATTTGTTGTAATTTCATGTCACAGTCGCGAGGGACCTGCTTGATATATGTTTCCTGTGTGTGTGTGGGTTTGTTGGTGGTTATAGTGGTGGTGGGGGGCGGGGGTCTAGGGGGCGCTGCTGGTTGCTGATGTCAGCATGTGCAGTATAAGCCCAGCGCGGCTATAGAGAAACAGGAGAGAGAGGGGGGGAGGGGAGGAAAGGTGGGAGAGACCTGAGAGAGAGAGGGAGATGAAAATAAACAGCTACAATTTGTGTGTGTGTGTGTGTGTGTGTGTGTGTGTGTGTGTGTGTGTGTGTGTGTGTGTGTGTGTATCCTTGCAGTGATGCATACAGAAGCTCCCATATCAGCATGATGCAGGTGTCATTCTAGATATGGTGTGTGTTTGTGTGTGTGTGTGTGTGTGTGTGTGTGCGCGCGTGTGTGTGTGTGTGTGTGTGTGTGTGTGTGTGTGTGTGTGTGTGTGAGTAAGAGAGAGAGAGAGAGCAGGTATGTAAGTGTGAGTATAGTAAGCTATTAACTTGTGCATTGACACAGTATTCATTTTTTCCCCATTTTGAACCTCCTCTTAATCACACAATCTGCAGGTGTCACTGAATGAATGTGCCACCATTTCAAACCGTGTGTGGCTGTTTGTGTGTCTGTGTGTGCCCATGTAGCTACTACAACCACTGAGTGTGACAGTGTTAAATTTCCAGCAATCCCTGCATTTTCATCTTTCATGAAGCCAGCACATATTGCACCATTCGGGGGAGAAATGGCAAACGATTTGAGTCTTTTCAGGATTTGTCAGTGTGAAGGCATGCAAATTTGGAAGTAAGTTTCTGTGCGAGTGTTAATGACAAGAGGGGAAATTGGAGTAATGATTGTATTGATCCATGCTGATGCTTGAGCCGTGACATAACTACACACACTAATTGGGCTGCTCTGTTGAAATGCAGAAGCTACTTGTAGTGCCTCTGAATCACGTCTATTCACCATCTAAATGACAGACGTGGCTGAGTGAAAAATCAATTGTTGGACTTATTTTAACCTATGACTTTGCTAATAACAAAACGGAGAAAGAATAACAATACTGACAAAAAAAGAGGCCAGTCGCAGTGGGTCTCCTAATGAGTTTATATAAGGTAGTGGAAGGTACAGGAAACTATAGTTTTTAAAATATCTCAACATTGGTGGGGCACAGAGACAACCTCCCTGTTTTAAAGGTCCTATATCGTAAAACGTGAGATTTCCATATCTTTTTTTATTATTATAAAGCAGGTGGAAGTATGAAAACGCTAAATCATCAGAGAAACTGTGCCTTTGAATGAGCTGTCTGAACTACTGTATGGTTGTGATGTCACAACCTAAATTTATTTTTGGAACATTAAAGTGTGTAAACATGTTCTTGTAGAATATAGGACCTTTAAAGTTCAGAAAACATTCCTGTGAGTGGCAAGTCAATAAACCATTTTATTGACGACATTTTGACATGTCACAGAAGAAAAGTAAATGTGTAAATAATAAAACAAGTGATTGCTGAATACCATTAAGCTGCTTCCTTTTCAGGGTAATGGTGTGCATGGTGGCTCACACATAAAATGGAGCCATAGTTAATACTATAAGTAACACCTGTGCTTTTTCATACTATGACTATGAGTAGTCTACTGTGGAAAACGGCCTATACAACACACAATGTAGTACTTCAGTTTATGGTTTCAAATATTCTTCACACGAAGATTCTACATTTTCATTTACTGCAGTTTGTCGCTCTTTTTTGGGCTTTCCTGCCTTCACCAGACCCATCATCACAAGGCTATAGACAGTTTAAAGCTATGCATAGTGAGGCATAGGGTTATTGTTCTTGATAAAATGATTAGATTCATCTAATCTTTAAATTGTTGTAGGTGTGGAACTGTCATTATGTATTAGTTATCTTCAAGATTTCACAAAAGTGTTTGACCAGCTATTTTCATCTAAACTTGAAGCTGCACAAAACAGATGCTACATTTGCTCATTTTTCAATATATTTAACATCACTGCTACTTCTTGGAACTTCATTTTGGTTTCTTATGCGCTAGAAAGCATCTGTTACGGGAGGTTTCATATAATGTATATTTTTTTCTGAATTTACAGTCTATCTATTTGGGGATATCTGCGCTGTCTTTCTACACAGTTCCAACCCAAGGAGTTTGATACAATAACATGAGCACTAGTACGATCTAATGTAATCCAAAACAATAGCTCTGCAATAACTCCTGCCTTTGTGAAGCTTATAATGTTCAATATTTGCTGAGACTGTGTCGGGGTGTTGATTCAATCGGTAATTTCTGAAGCTGGTGTTGTTTATTGGATTGTAATAAATTGTGAGGTGTAGCTCCTACAGCATTTTATCCCCCTCCCCAGGGAGGCTGTCCTCTCTACTGTCCATTCTCTGTATAACTTGGTCCATTGTGGGCAATCTTGAGTATGTTTTAGATACATATGATTTTATTGTGTGGGTTAACAGACAGATAATAAAATGCTGTTTTGAGATTTTCATAGCCTCCTTCAATCGATATTTCAAAGACCAAACCCACAGCATCTTTAGAAGCACTTTCCAGTAATAATAAGATAGGTTAGGGCATCTCCTTTTTTGTTAAGTAACGCTGTCTGTCTGTCTTTTTGTCTGTCTGTCTGTCTATCATGTTTAATTGCCCTTTGAATGGCTTAGATCCTACTGAATTACCCACAGTGCTAAAGCTTGAGACAGTTGAGGTAGTCCTCACTCTGCTGAAGGTAGTGTGGTCACAACACCCATCAATCATGAGGTCATCTTAGGTAACTCCGGACTCTAATGCACCACTGGACACCATGGTGTCAAGGTGTTCAGTGTCTCATTAGTTGATGTGCTTTCACACAACTGGTTTCGGAGGTATTTCTAGAATTTTGAGATCCAAATAATTGATCTGCGGTCATGTTAAGTATAGACTTCAATTGATTATCTTTGGGAATTTTAATCCCAATTAAAATATACGTCTAAACACATGCTCTGGATAGACCATGTGTAACTCATTCCTAACATACAGGTGTCTCAAACTGATCCAGTAAAGGGCTGCTGTGGCTGCAGGTTTTTATTCCAACCAAGCAAGAACACACCTGACTTGACTCATTCAACCAACTGAATCGCCTTCACACAGTTGGATTTGTTGGATCAGGTGTGTTCTTGCTTGGTTGGAATGAAAACCTGCAGCCACAGCGGTCCTTTACTGGATCAGTTTGAGACACCTGCTTGCCAACGGATAATCCTCAGAGTGGCACCCAACAATTTTAGATGGGATATCCTCACTGACAGATGCTTTCATGCATGGGGTCAAATAGAGGCTTTATGCTCAATTCTTACCAAAAAACAGTCCCAATCAGATACTGTTTAAATATAAATAAAAGATGTATACTTTTGGGGACGAAAAAGAATTTTAGGCTCAAACTGGCAAACACAGAACATTAATAGACCCAAAACAAGCGATTTTCTCAGTGGTAACACTGTGTCTGCAATTGAAACTGATGTTTCACTGAATTCACTATTCAGCAGAATTATGACCTGCAGCTTTATTAAGTTGTGAACTTACTCTGGACCCATGGGAGTACCATATAAATAACTGGCCTCCCACATCCACATTTAGATACAGCAGCAGACATATATTTGGTTATTTAATTAGAATTAGTGCCATGTTCGTATTTAAACTTTGTTGAATACAATTAAAGCAAAATGTATCTTCACCAGCCGCAGTTATTGTTTTAAATTTTTGACTCTCATAATGGAAAAAAAATCATTACGTATGGTCCAGTCCCACAAATAGGCTAAATAAGTTTAGCCTAGCCCACTGAATATTAGAGGTGCAGGAGGTACTCAGATATTATATATATAGTATATATACTATAATTTGTACTATATATATTATATATAGTACAAAAGTATTAGCCTCAAAATAACCAAAGTAAAAGTAGGTTTCTAATGCAGAATGGCCCATTTCAGAATAATGTATTATATTATTGGATTAGGCCTAATCAACATTTTGCAGTTTATAAGGGTATATTTTAATCACTTTATATACTGCTGGGTAGTCTATAATAGACTACTATAGCCTATCATTTATTAGTCAATATACATTTGTACACACTGACTTGTATTTGCAAATTTACTTTAACACCATGTGTGTGCCTCTGTCGCTCAAGTCAGTGTGTGAGTGGCCCGACTCTCACCTGCTGCTTTCACATGTTGCTATAACTATCGGACTTTTTTATGTTAAACACTGCAATATGAAAAAAAGAAGAAGAAACGTGCAACCGGTAGCAAAACAAAAAGTCATGAGTTATTGACTCAGAGTATGTGTTCAAATATTTTGGGTGAGAGCAGCAGCCGGTCGAGCAGTGAGCCATGCTAACCTTAGCATCTAGGGCTACTTCTTAGAGGCGAACTACTTCCAGGCAAAGGCAGTTACGGAGGGCAAGGGGTTTTATAAACAAGGACACGGGCCCATAAAATGGCGAACTTCAGGAGGATGACTGTGACGCTGGAATTGAGGTAACTGTTAAAACAACACCCGAACCAGTCAGCAACATTTGACTTCAAATGGAGGGAGACTAGCTAAAATCTTATCCAGGGTAGCATTAGCACTCATGGTTTCCGGTGTGGCAGGATAGGTCATTGTCTAGGGCATTTCTGATTTGCTATGTCAAATAAAATGTGTCTATAATGTGCTCACTGCCAGTTAAAACACTTAAAACTAGTGTACAAGTAAAATATCAAAGCCTATTATATATAGCCTACATGTCAAATAATAGAAGACAAGACAAACATGCCCCACTGCACTTTATAGTGTATAACATAAATTGTGCTGCTTATAATGTGCTTAGAAATAGCATATCATGTTACATGCTGGGGGAAAGTTGAAACTAAATAGGCCATCCTATCTGACCTTATAATGAAATCCCTATTGGCTGTCCCACTGATTTTTGACCCTAAATGCCCATTTGACCTTGTTGAATCCGGCTATCAGGAGTTAATGTAAACCATGCAGTTCTACAAATGGATGTTTATGTATTCAGTTGTTTGTTTCTTATGTATCAGCTAAGTTTATAATGTGCACATCTGCAGGACACTAATTTTTAAGCACCCACAAGCATCAACACACAAACAAACACACACATATTCATCCCCCACTATACACACAACGTATGGTGTTGCCTGCGTCATCAGTGTACACTTAAGTGTATTTTCCTGTGCTGTTGTAAATGGAGAGGAAGTCAATATGTGTTCTAGCTATCTATAGTAACAAGCTCAATATGAAATATAATACAAGAAGTAATGTTTTTTATAAATTAACCACACTTTTTGTAATCGTAAGATGTTAAGTAGTGGGGTTGATTAGAATATTCGGTGGAATATATGTTAATTCAGCAAAATATATGAGTATGTTGTTAGTTTGTGCTTACTGTAGATGCCATCTATTTATGTGATGGCTGTGTGTGTGTGTATGTGTGTGTGTGTAAGTAAGTAGTAGTCTCCTAGTTCCATATCTGATCCTATATGACCAAGAATCAATGACAGATCAGATGACCATTCAGTCTCTTGGCTTAGCTGTTTCACTGAGGAGTCAACCTCCCTCTTCTGTGTCTTAAATATCTTCTCATATTAACCTCAACAATGTTTAAATGTATTTATTTTTATTCATTAATCCATTATTCTTAATATTTGCACCAACACCATGAACAATGTTGGATTGGGGAAGTCACAGAGGCTTTTGGTGCATAGTTATGATGAGCAGCGCACTAAGTCCTGGCCAGAGGAGAGTAATTGGCCAGACATTAAGTTGTTATGGGTGGGCCCTAACAATTAAAGTCATTTTTTCCCCGGACTTTTAAAGGCCACAGATTCATACAGTATGTGTGACATATTACATAACATATGAAAGGGTCAATATGATGTAGGTTTACCTGTTAAAAGACTACCATGAAATATTAGAGAATTATTTACTGTATTTTTTAATGATGGAACTGAAAATATGGTAAATTTAATATAAATCAATTGTAACCCAATATTCATAAGAATGGCAAAGTATGCTTTACTGGTGTAGTCTCAACCCGCTATTAAACCTTACAATTCATTCACAAATGGTGTGAGGCCTAAGTCAGTTGTTAGTGTAAAACAAAGTGACTAAAACAGCAACATTGTGACACGATCAGGACCATGGACAGCACTACACTTCATACAAGCAAGTCTACAACTGCGTGCAGCCTATTCTACTCTCTCACATATGTATTACTCGATGTTGGCAAACGTACTCTAAAAAAGACCAGATATTTTTAACCCTCTAAAAGCTGGAAGACCATTAAGAAAAACAACTTACACAAAAATGATACAGATTTTCTTGTGATATGGGCAGGTTTTTAATTGAATAGACTGATCTTCTCATGTTGCTGCTCTACACATAGGCCATCTTGGCTGTTAACCTAGATTTGTCTTGGCTTATTGTTGACGTATTGTTTTATATTGATGAGTTTCATATTTTCTTTCCTGATTAGGAGGTAACCCCATTGGCTTTTTGTTGCATTGACGGGGGTTCTAAATGTAAGTTGCCATAGCATATTGGGAAGCGAGGTAAGGGCCTCCGAAACATCGGGCATGGATGTGTTATTAGAGCTGGATCGGGCGCCGCCACTCAGCCTGGCAGCTAATTTTTTCCATTGGTCAAATATCCTTCTGCGGCCCAAAATGATTTTCTCCATTGACCACCATTGTAAAAGACATGTCTGTTAAACTGTTGGCAGGACAACTCAAAATGCAAACAAGGTCCATTATAACTCTTTCTATTATTCATTTTTTTTAATCCATAAACTTTATATTTGTGAAACTTTCCTCTAACCCAGAAAAGTCATGTAAAAATCTGTGACGTCAGCCAAAAGTAAAGTCTATGAACTGAGCCGGAGCTCACAGGTGCTGTCAGTGTGAGACACATTACTGCGCATATTCAGCGGGCCTTCACGGAAGTAAACCCGAAGCCCAGAAACTTTTTTGCCGTATGCGACTGACAAGCAATGCTCATTGTAATACATCCATGGTCCTTAGCCCCAGGCCCTAAAGTAATATTAAGGTACCTCGGACTCTCCCACGGCTGTTACTAGTGCTACTTATGTAAGATGTAAGATTTGTATTATTTTAGTATAAGTAAATTGTGATTGACTGACCTTACAGTTACTGTATGTGTTGCTGATTGTGTCAACAAATTGCCAAGGGTAGCGCACTAATATCTTTATGGTCTTTGAGTGTGCCTGAGTCTTTCACACATACACACACACACACACACACACACACACACACACACACACACACACACACACACACACACACACACACACACACACACACACACACACACACACACACACACACACACACACCCACAAACTTATTTAGTCTACCCAACCAGGCCACCACAGAGAATAGTCAGGTCTCTCACTTCCTTAGCAATAATGTGAGTCTGGTACAGAGACACACAGCCAGGGAAGCCAGTGATTAAGAGAGACAGACAGGGAGAAAGTGAGAGTCACCCATGAACAAAGAGAAAGAGAGGGACCTTGGTGTTTTGGGGTAGATGTGGAGAGTCAGTGATCTACGTTCACTGCAGAATCTAAATTATTTATTGGCCTTTCTCCAGCTAGCAACTGTCAGCTGATAACTACACAGACTTAACATCAGCTTAGTTGTTTTGCTTGTATGTATGTACGGCATTTATGTTTGGATGCATATGTATTTATTAATTTGTTTACAAGTCTATTACAAGCTATGGGTCAATCATTCTTATGCTGCCTCCTAGGTTCTCCCTGCTTTCATTTTGAAAACACAAACGCACACACTCCCACATCCTTTCTTATAGTATACACAATCTTATCATATGAGGTCTCTCTCTCTATGGTCACATCCACAAGTCTTATCTTTCACATGAGGCCAGCCTAAAATAACAGGAGCTGCTTGAAAAGTGCACTTTTCAGTAGCGGTACACTGCCCCCCTTCCTTTAACCCTGTTTGCTGTTACGTTTTCCAGATGACGTAGAGACCTGATTGTTGTGCCTGTTTCTACTTTGCCACAGAAGGAAAAAATCTGTATTTTTTTGTCTTTCACATATTTGGGTAAGGGGTTAAATGCAGTAAAAGAAGGGTTGTCGGGTTTAATGAGTTTTTCTATCTATTATAGTGAGAAATGAGGCAAATGCTTCTAATATGCAGCTGGATTAGAAAGACAGTAGAGAACAGTGAGATTGACTATGGATTGACAGAAAAAAAGAAAGGAGTTGGGAAGTCGCTAAGACAGAGACATTATAGAGAGAGTAGAGAGAGAGAGAGAGAGAGAGAGAGAGAGAGAGAGAGAGAGAGAGAGAGAGAGAGAGAGAGAGAGAGAGAGAGAGAGAGAGAGAGAGAGAGAGAGAGAGAGAGAGAGAGAGAGAGAGAGAGAGAGAGAGAGAGAGCCTGCCTGTCTGCATATAAATCATTTCACACAAAGCAGTGGAGAGTCAAACACTCAGGCTTGGCCAGAAACACTGTAGCCAGAACACACACAAACTTGTTTTTGTCACTGACAGAGACATTGCATTGACTTACATTTATTCCTAACAGCTACATGCCTAACCTCATCATAACCCCAATCTTAACCAAACACACTCTGTCCTGTTTTTCTCTCCTACCCTCTTTCTTCTCTCTCTCTCTCTCCCTCTCTCTATTCACTCTCTCTTTGACTGATAGGAAGTGAAGTTTTGTCTTCCCCTCTCACGTTTCACTACCTATACTTTTTGTCTTTCGCTCAAAGCCGATCCATCAGTCTTTTTTTTCTTTTTTCAGTCTCCCCCCAGCTACTGCTGCTCCACGAGTTTGCTCTCCCCCACTGCATCTCACCCTCTAATTGGTCGCTCCCGCCTTACGCGGGGCTAATTTAAAGCATTTGTTTGAAGTGTTTGGGATACTTTTCAGAAGATTCTGACAGATGCAAGTCTTGTTTAGTTTAGTTTTCTCATTCTCATATTCTCAAGTGTGTCTGCATATGTGTTATGATTCATGTATGTGTGTGTATGTATGTGTGTTTGCGTGCACTGCCCTCTGGCCTCAATCTGCCTACCTCATACCTTTGACTGTCTGATAATGAATGTGTGAATTGATCTGTATCCTGAGTCCCTACGGGCAGATTCGGCACATGCTCACAAAGATACACACAGAGACACGCACACATGCACAAGTACACACTCACAAAACTAGAAACCAAATTGATCTTATAAGAGAACCTAATCTGTTTAGATTGTTTTTCTTCATTTTTGTCACACTTGGACAATACATTTAATGTTTCTCATAATGGGCTGCATGTATTTTTCCTCTGTGGCATTGTCTCAGGATAAAAAGCAACCTGATAAGTCAGTCAATGTTGAAAATCTGGTAGAGTAACTATATTAAAAGAAAATACCTTAAAAAAAACACTGTCTTTTAAACAGCAACATCTTTACTTCATATCTTCACAATATTGGTCATCGGTAGGGAATGTGTATGTGTGCTTGTGGGTTTGCATGTGTGTTTTACTGAAATGTGTCTGTGCTCCCACAAAGAGATGGAGGAAAACTGAGGTTATTCAAAATCATAAGGAATCTTACAAACATAGGTCTTATGTATGTTTTATTGGCTTATCACATTTTATGATAACATAACATGTTTCCAAATGTGAATATATAGCGGCGGGTAGTGCAATGAAGTGCTGGGGAGAAAGGGTTCACCAACAGCAACTGAAAATGACAAGCTACACTGTTTTCAGATTGTAAATTGATCCTCAAAAAATCTGATGAATGCAATTTTTGATGTACTGCAGATGGGTGCCCTTGTAACATATATGGCATTTGAGAAATTGAAGCAAAATCAATATTGAAACATGCTGTTGTGTAGCAACTGGGGAATAAACCACAATAGAAACATTGTAATCAATGCTTATAAAACGAAAATTGTTATTGTGACAAGAATCAACTTTGTTAGTCTTTTAATGGTCAAATGATTTTTAAGACCTAAAATCTGACATATGTAGACATCTTGTATTTATTTCTTGACCCGTTGACAACAGATTTAGTGTGCCTCTGTCCATCCATGTTTGCTGTCTACACATTGAATTGAAGTTCATATTTTTCATTTTTCTTTGTTTCTCTCTCCTTTCCCTCTGCATTTCTCTCCTTCTCCCTTTCTCTTAGCTGTGCATTCTGGCTCTGTTGAATAATTCAGTTTAAGTTGCTGGCTAGTTTGGACGTGTGTGTGTGTGTGTATTTGTTCAGTGTGTGTCTTTGTGGAGCTGTGTGTGTGTGTGTGTGTGTGTGCGTGCGTGCGTGCGTGCGAGGGGTGCAGTGACGTGGGGCAGAGCTATTTTTGGGATTGGAATACATGGAGGGAGAGAGAGAGAGAGAGAGAGAGATTTTTTTTTCATGCCAGTGTTCTTCAGTCACATGCTGCAGCTGTTACTAGACAAACCTGGCTGGAAACCTGTGCTCTACCTGCAGGGCGTGCTGGCAGACACCTACACACACACACACACACACACACACACACACACACACACACACACACACACACACACACACACACACACACACACACACACACACACACACAATACACAAACTTACATGTACACATTCACTGTAGCAGTTAAAAGCATGCAGGTGCACACAGTTAAATCAGCAAATACTGACAGGTATACAAACAATACAAACATGTACTCCTGCACCACCTTCCTAAACGTGCAGCTCATGGGAAAGAAATGTCACATGCTATACTGATACTCTACACACACACACACACACACACACACACACACACACACACACACACACACACACACACACACACACACACACACACACACACACACACACACACACACACACACACACACACAAAACATGTACACACACCAGCGTCAGCATCTTGTAAAAAGTGACAACTCGGCTTTATGTGGGTGGAGAGAGAAGCAATAGCTGGGGTGAGATAGAGACACAACATATGCTGTATGGAATAAACATGCAGGAGAAGTGGGCGACTGTAAAGACTACAGTATACGTGCTGATTGATGCTAAATCAGAAAGAGAGACGCTAAACAGGGCTAAACTGGCACTCCCAATTGTTTTGCAACGCAGTCAAACATGGTGTCAAAGTGGGATAGGTGTAGAACTATTGAATGTTTTGTAGGCATGTGTTTGGTTTAAGCTGCACATCAGGCAGTGTTTTGACCCCAATTATGTTGTCATAGGTTTTTTTTTTGGCATAATATTGTTTCTTGTAACAACACTTCTCAGAGGAGGCCATTTTTATTGCTGTGGAGGGCCTCTCCACTGCCAAATGAGTGCACTGCAGGGAGACACATGCAAGTGATATACTGCATATCCTCGTTCTGGGTGAACATGTGTAAAATGATCACTTTTTAATTTAAAGACTTTTTTCCCCAGCTTTAGACAGGAATCTTAAAATCTAAAACATATTAAAACAACTATTCTTACATGATTTATATGTGAAAATACAAGGCACTATTTGAAATATGAATAGAAACTTTTAACTGCGATTCGTGAGGTTCTATTTAAAATGTATGATGCAGGAATAAAATGAGGCGCTTCAACCATGTCTCTTATCTTTTATGGTTGCTGATTATCAAAATAATTAGATGGGTCTCAACCACAGTGCTTAATCCCATTCATTTTATCAAATCAGTGCTTCTAAGGGAGAAATGACAAGAAAATTAAGTAATCATTTGAGCTGTGCCCTGCTGCATAATGTAAAAGGACAGGGAGGGAGAGAGAAGAGGAAGGGAGGAAGGGGACAGGAGTGAGGGATGTAAAGAAACTGACGGAGAAAAGGAGAGGCAGCAAAGTTATGATCCAACTTTGTCGTATTTCCTTTCCTTTCCTTCTTCTTAAAAACAAACATTCACATGTAGCACAAGCAAAGAGTAGTCATAACGATGACTAATAGTTTTAGTCCATGAACATTTTTCTCTTTTTTAGTCATCATATTATAATATTATATCGAGTTTTGCCAAAACCAATACCTTTGTCATGTCAGTCAAACTTATTTTACATAAGGTGTTATCATTATCTGATGAAATACATAGGTTGAATGATTAAAAATGCAGCTTTGCAGTTACTCTGAGTCCTTCTACCTGTGCTTATTAGTGATGCACAGGTTGGTCGCAAACCGACCCGCAAACCGACCCGCAAACCGACCCAGGCAAACGTCCAAGCGCCAACTTTATTTATTTTAGTATCACAATTCTCAGGACTGAGGACTGAGAGAGGGAGGGAGAGAAGGTGGACAGGAACAAAAATAAATAGATTTTGCCCAAGTTTTAAATTTTTTGAATTACATTTTAGTCTTAGACTTTAGTCTTTTTTTTCCGTCAACAGTGCATGTTAATGTTGTCATTGTTATTGTTAAAGGGTCGATTGTCTTGTCTTAGTAATGGAAAAAATTGTTTAGTTAGTCGGTTTTCATTAAAAAAATGAACACTACAGTAAACAAAAAACAACAAATTAGTATGTGAGTGTCCATCATGCTTGGTTTTATTAATAGGGAGGCTGGCACCTTCCCAAAGGGTAGCAGCTGGTCTGGACTCTGTTGGCAGACAAGTTGTGTGTAGGGAGGTGAAGTGTTGGTCTATATGTGTACACTGCATGTATGAAAATGTGTGCTTGAATGGCAATATGCTACACGCATGGATGGGGTGGCGAGAGGCAGGACTCTGGAGGCTATTGGGGTGGACATTTTGACAAAGTGTATTGCAGTTGTATGTATTTCTGCATGCGTGGGGAAAGCATGTGTGTGTTTTCACACTCATACTGTGTGTACTTGCCACAATTCTGGCAAATTTAAGGACTTACAATTGCTAGACATGCGTGAGATGAATAAAAAAAATCACATGCATACATGTTTGCTCATTTGGTGGTGGGGAAATGTGTGGAGAGTGTCGATATATGGAATCATGTGAGGGCTGCGTTGATTTTATGCAGTGCCGCCATGTGTCAGTGGCACACATACACACATACTGTATGTGACAGTATGATGTATGGTCTCCCACCCACTCCGTTCCTTTTATTCCCCCTCCCTTTATATATATGTGCGTGTGTGTGTGTTCTGCCACTAACCTACTTTCGACAGAGCTCAGTAGAAGAAAATACCGCAATACTCTCACACCCCTCTGCCATTCTCTCGCCTTATCCCTCATTCAGCACTCCTATGCTCTTCGTCTCTGCCATTCTCTCTTCCTCACTGTTGTTTCCCTCCCTCTGCTGCTACACCCCCCTCTCTCTCTCTCTCGCTTTTGTTCCTCACCACTCACTCTTTTCAATCATGTCCGTACCCACAGGACAGTGTCTTTCTTTCTCTCGCTGTTTCTCTCGTTCCTACTCTCCTCTCTCTTTCATGTAGCCCTCCATATATTTCCCTCACATCCAGCATGGACCCTGTCCAACTCTTGTCTCTTGCTGTCGCTGTCCTCTTGCGTTTGCTGACACGGCATCTCCTTCGATATTGAATGGAGATGGCATGATAGAGATAGGGATGATTGATGGGTGGACTCAAGTGAGAGAAAGGTGGGCTGAGGAGAGATGGGAAGGAGAGATGCAAGAAAGTGGGGGAGACGGGGAAACAAGTGGAAAAAGAGCAGAGAGGGAGGTGAATAGAAGAATGTAAGAGGAGATGGGGATATAAAAGCAGAGAGGCGTTGTACGGGAGAAAGAGAGGAGGCTTAACACAGGGCAGGGAGAGAGAAATATATCAGTGAGGAACAGGCAGGGGCTTTACTGAGGAGAGGAGAAGGTAGGACACATGATGACTACATGGAGCGGTGATGGACAAGGTGAAGAAAGGGCCAGCAGAAGTGTTTGTGCGTCATTTGGCTCCAGTGGTGTGCTTTAAGGGCCTATCTTGCCTCTTCTTGGCGAGACATTGCCGTCTACGACCTACTACTGTCCCTATTACAGTGTATACACACCAACACCTAGACAGATAATAAAAAAGCAAGCATATGCAGAACCACAGATAGAGAGAGAGAGAGAAACACAGGGGCGGAGAGAGAGAGAGAGAGAGAGAGAAAGAGAGAGATAGAGAGAGAGAGAGAGAGACAAAGAAAACATTAGAAAAATGATGGAGGGAGAATGGTGAAAGAGCAACATATTCTCCATCTTCCTCTCTTTCTCCCTCACCCCTGATTCTACCCTTGCTTTTAACTTTGTCTATATATAGTCATCGAGGAAGAGGAGATTCATTATTGAATGGTTTATGGAAAAGTGGGAAAGTGTGAGTCCTTTATTCAATGTATATGCGCATGTGTCTGTACATATGTGTTCATGTGTGTGTAGAGTTGCGATAGACGATACATCTACCGGCCGATATCATTGGCCCATATTTGCGTTTTTTACATGTATCGGCAGTTTTTTCGTGGCATTATTTATAGACAGGCATCCACAGGCAGCTCCACTGGAGATGCCTTTTTTAAGTTCAATAGATGATGCTTTTTTAAAATTGAAACTCAAAACATTTTCTTATCATTTTTGTGTAATTTTTATGATGTAAATTGAGGGAACAAAAGTAGTATCGGCTCCAAATATCGGCTAAAGAAAATCGTCAGTCCGTATCGGTCATCGGCTCTTTAAAATCCATATCGGTCGATCCCTAGTGTAGAGGGACATCTTTAAGGACACCTGTGCCTCTGTGAATATTTCACACAACCACACACACACACACACACACACACACACACACACACACACACACACACACACACACACACACACACACACACACACACACACACACACACACACACACACACACACACACACACACACACACACACACACATTTGCCCCTTTGTCCCTGTGTTTCTATATCAGCCTCTCTCCTTCTCTCTCCCTTTCTCCTTGCTCCTCTCTTTCCCTCTTTCCTTTTTTCAGTCAACTACACACTGCCTTCTCACAGCCCAACACATACACACGTATATGCATACATACTGTAAATGTACACACACTCACATTTATACACGCACATTGCTGGGGGGCAGGGAGGCTAATTGAGTGGTGCCCTGGGTGTTCTAGTAATGTGTATGTGTGAGTAAAAAGCGGTCAAACAGATGATCTCTCTCTCTCTCACAGACACACACACACAAACATCCACACACACACACACACACACACACACACACACACACACACACACACACACACACACACACACACACACACACACACACACACACACACACACACACACACACACACACACACAGGCATTGTATGGTTTGGACCAGGCTAGGGCAGTTTTTTAGTTCCCCTTGATGACGACTGGAGGACAACAAACATACGTATGCACAATAAGGTCTACACACACACACACACACACACACACACACACACACACACACACACACACACACACACACACACACACACACACACACACACACACACACACACACACACACACACACACACACACATACATACATGCATACACACAGGCATGTAATAGACATGTTTGACATGTGATGTATGTTTCCAAAAATAACCTCTTCTTCTCTGGCTCTTTGACGTTCAATTTCCCCTCCTCCCTACTACCATGGGAATGACTGCTCCCAAAGGAAACAAGCAAGTAGGAAAAAGGTGAAGAAAAGGAGAAAGACTAGAGTACAGTACAGTAGGTAGAATAGAACGTAACGAGTGGATTCGCTAGAGTCACTGGGAAACACAAATTACATAACCCCTGACGCCCCTAAGACCAGTATATATATATATGTGTGGCTACATTATATGTATATGCTGTGGATATCCATGATATGCACACATAATAGTTAATTATGGAATTCAAACTCCTCTTTTTCCCTTATTCTCATGTTTTTCCCCTTGCCTCTATTCTTCATCTATCCATTCCTCCCTCTCCCTTTCTCATGCTCACTGATTCTTCTCCTTCACACATTTGTTCTTGCATTCTTTCTTTCCGTTCGCTCTCTCCTCTCTTTTTTCTTTTAAATGTTACTATTCATCTTGTGACCTTAACGAGACAGGGGGATTGATTTAAGAAGACACCACCAGAGAGTGTGTGTGTGTGTGTGTTGGTGTGTACAAAGAGCCAAACGGTGATGTCACAATAAATCTCACTCAGTGTCTAGGCACGCTATTACACACTAACACTTTAATATAGCCTGTCAGTTTGTGTGTGTGTGTGTGTGTGTGTGTGTTTGTGCACGTGTGTGTATATTTGTTTGTTTGTTTTTGTTTGTCTGCATGGGTGGTGTGTTACCAGAACATACACTTAGCATATTAAACTGACTGTGTGTGTGTGTGTGTGTGTGTGTGTGTGTGTGTGTGTGTGTGTGTGTGTGTGTGTGTTTGTGTGTGTGTGTGTGTGTGTGTGTGTGTGTGTGTGTAGCCAGGCGGCCATCAGCCTGCTGTTTATCTGTCTGTCTGACATTGCATACATTTGACCTTTAACATGGGGGTGGTGGTGGGGGGGTTATTGTGCAAATATCAAAAAAAAAATTTTGGCAGGCTATGTAGGATTTAAGTTGTCATTATTGCATCTCCCATCTGGTTTTCATTGACCTTTTTGTGGTACTTTGCTGTACACGTGTATATCAGTAAGGTAATCTTATTTTTTATTTACTGTTTGACAAAACTGCTACTGAAGGAGCCCAAGTGTTTGCACCCTCACTGAAGTACTGACCTACTTATGTAAGAAACATCAATTAACAATCACTTATCTTTCAGAAAATCCTCATCCCTTTATAAATAATATTAATGAATCTATGTTGTAGATCCGTGCCATCTTTTCCTAATTATTGATGGATGCATATTGAAATGTACTGGCTCCATTATTGTTGACAATAATGAACAATGATATTGATATGATACAAATGTTGCAAACAAATTTGAAGACACGTACAGTGACTTAAGAAGAATTACTAATATTATTTTTAATTATCATTATTAAGTCTTATGTATTGTAATTAAAGCATCTCCTGTTGGAAAGTTATCTAGATGAGGCACATTATGCCATGACTATGCACAAAAAGCACTTATCATGTCAAGCTGTATGTGTTTGAATGTTGTATATTTAATGGGATGGAAACTGTTTAGATTTATGTCTTGAGAAGTGTTTGTTCCTTGACTGACCTTCCTCACTCCATTTGAGTGGATGATTCTAGCCACCATCATTGCCAACTGCATCGTCTTGGCTCTGGAGCAACATTTGCCTGATGGGGACAAGACGCCACTGTCTGAGCGCCTGGTAAGTTCAACAGGCATGATACGTTATGTGAGCCATATGTAAACATGATTAAATCCAGGTGACGGTTCTGACTCCTTTTTGATTTTACCTCGGTGGAGATGCATGCAGATAAAAAGGCAGATAAAGCAAGGGATTTTTTCACCTCGAGAAAATGTAATGATCTTGACTTTCCTCCTTTCCTCTTCCTTTCACCTTTCCCTCACTTCCTTTATTTTCTCTCTCGCTCTCTCTCCTCAGGATGATACAGAGCCGTACTTCATAGGCATCTTCTGTTTTGAATCTGGAATAAAGATCCTGGCACTTGGTTTCGCCTTCCACAAAAACTCCTACCTGAGAAACGGATGGAATGTCATGGATTTTGTGGTGGTGCTCACAGGGTGAGTAGCAAGCAAATTCCCCAAAGCCGAGCACACACATATTACAAACACACATACATGCACAGTATGTAGCTGCTTGAACACTCAAAAATGCCAAAGTTATTAAAAAACAAAGTCAGAATAGGATGTGTTTTTCTCTTTTACTACTCCATTAAAACCAGAGAAAACAAAGTAGTTTGACATGTGTTTTAGTGTGTGTTTGTACAGGTGTGTGTTTGTGAGTGTCCTATCCCGGCTCCTTTGCCCTAATGAATGGCCCCATTCTGGGAAAGGCAGCAGTCAGATCACAGAGCAGAACTGCAGGCAGCCAACTGCCTGGGTAGTGAACAAATGTCACCACAATATACACAGAGATAGAGGGGGTGGGGGGCAGAGAGGGAAGAGATACTGGAGAGACGGTATGAAGTAATGATGTACAAAAATTCACAGGTGTTGATAGCTAAAGAGATGGAGAAGCAGTTTGAAAAGAAACAAGTGAAGAGTGATGGAAGTGAAGAAAAGCAAAGCAAAGGAGGGGAAAACTCTCCCCTCATCCAAAAAAGCATTTGCTGTAAAATAACTGAAACATGAAATGGGACTGCTGGAGTCCTGTTTATTTTATAAAGACCAACACTGGTATATGGATGTTTAGATAACGCAAAGTGCTTTACAGTACACGCCACATTCATCCGTTCCTGGCAGAGGCTGCCATGTAAGGTGCCATCTGCTCATCAGGTTGGAGAAGAGAGGAGAAGAGGAGCAGAACGATTGTGTGCACATGTAAATGGGTTGGTATTTCAGTGTTGCGTGGGAAAAAAATATGGTGTTTTCCCAACACACGTCCATCTGTTGATCCATCTATATAACTGTCATTCCTTCTTAAGACATTTTCTTTCTTATGTCAGTATTGCAGGCTGTAAGATGATATGCTTACAACTGTCCCCTGCTGGTATATGAGTTCAGTTGTTGTCAAGTGATTTACATGACTGATTGCATTGGTTGATTCTCAGTTAACTGAAATATACAAAACTGATGTTCTCTCTAATTGGCCACAGAACATCTAACAATTTTCAAACAAGCTTCAAAATTGAATTTTAACAACATACGTCTCTTGTTTTTTTCCTTGCCAACTTTGCACATTTCACATTACACTGATTCTGTGTCTAATGAAAGGATTGTGTGGAAGTGCTGGCACGGATAAATATGTTTGTGCACCACATGCATGTTTGTGTGCATGCATGTGGTGATTTGGAGAGCTTCATGGGTTACATACAGTACTTGCTGACAAAGCACCACGGAAACTAGTGATTGCCCCCCCCCCCTCTCTCTCTCTCTTTCCCTCTCTCTCTCTCTCTCTCTCTCTCACACACACACACACACACACACACACACACACACACACACACACACACACACACACACACACACACATGCACACACAAACACAAACTGAGTGAGCACACAGTCTGGCAGTATGTCCTTATGCTAACATAAGAGCAATCATGAAGCCAAGTTCATCCCAGTGAGGCACAAAAGTGTGACTAAGAGAGAAGAGGAGTGAGAAGACAAGTGTCAGCAAGACAGCAGGAAGTAGCGAGAAGCAGATAAGAGAGGAGAGGAAAGAGGTAGAGCAGAAGGTTGAAACCAACAAACACTGTGTACAGTAGACTCTTTAGACTCAGAATCCTTACATCATTTTTGTTGGCAATCTAACATTCATCCAGACAATAGATGGAAGTTGGGATTTAAATCTCTTCTTTCATCCAAACTGTTTTCCGGTTTCCCTTTTTTTGAAAGACTGATACAGACTGCTGCCGCCTGCTGGTATGGGGAGATATTTCCTCTCATGCAGGTGCAGAACCTAGGTGTTAATTGGCCAGTGGCTGTAGTCTAAGCGGTGTATTCAAGTGCAACTTTTGGCCGAGATGCAGGTGATGTGAGGCAACACAACAGTTGGCTTTCGTCAATTATATTTCTTTGATGACGGTTTGGTGTGTCTGGGCCTTAATGGTCATGCAAAAGAAAATCAAATTGCTAGTGTTATCAATCAATGATTGACAAGTGCACCAGAGATGGTTTGTCAGAATGTCTAAGGCAAAAACTTGATTTAATAAACATGTACAGTCTGAGAAGTGTCAACTCTGGGCGGCAATGAAAAATCTGTGGAAAAATGACACTCCTTATCTGATTGGTGAAAAGGAAGGTAAGGAAAGTGAAGCAAGATGTGAAAAAAGGAGTGGAAATAAAGAAAAAGATGTATTTTACAATGTTATCAACAGTCATACAACACGGCTAGTTGTCTTCGTCTCTGTGTCAGCCAGCTGAGTTGTTACCATTTTGCAGTAAAGCAGGAAGCTGCAGCAAGCGGCACAGACAGAATATGCTGCAGCACTTACAGTACACATACTGTACATTCCAATGATACATTATGTACACTGACTGAAGTCAATACATTTCACACACACACACACACACACACACACACACACACACACACACACACACACACACACACACACACACACACACACACACACACACACACACACACACACACATTCTTTGTTGTGCTCTCTATGAATGGGCGTTGAGTTTTTAGCAGTGCAGCTCTTTGAAGATGAAAGGCTACTTGGCCTTTCTACCCACCCCTAGACAAAACCTTTGATAACAGACTGACCAAGGCGCACACACACACACACACACACACACACACACACACACACACACACACACACACACACACACACACACATACACACACACACAAAGGCTTCAAACATTCCTTTCCATCCTAGTGCACTTGTTTTCCCGACACATACGGAGACGAACACGGAAATGGCACTTAACGTGTCTGAATAGATTAGCCATTCACTCCACAATCTTGTTGGATGTCAGCAGATTTGTATGCACCCTTGTTTCTGTGCCCAAGTGTGCATGTGTGTGTTGCCCTATCTCTTGTAGTAAATTGCCTGAGTGATTTGGCTCTGGGAATAAGCTAGTTATTTTTTATGCTCGCTATTGATTATTAGTCCAATTACCCTTAGTTTACAGCCAGTCTTGCCTTGCATCCTCCACATCGTTCCTCGTTGTTGTTTAGGGTCTTTTGATTGGATACGACTGGTACGGGAAAGTGAGGGAAGTAAGGAAGGAAGCCAGGAAGGTCCTTTTAGTGACCTTGTTATCAACTGAAATTGAAATTTGCTAAATCGTTCTTTGTAGTAAAGGAAAGACAGTGAGAATAATGAGTTATCTAAACCTTAAAAAATGGTCTCCGTCACCCTCCTTATTCATTTCAGAAGGACTTTGAAAAACAGATGTCACATTCTGATAATTAAATGCTGTATAGGGCAGTCTAGAGGCACTACCTAGAGTTCTCTCATTGTCTTGGGTTGTGCTGCATGGATTGATATGAAGCTGTGTGTGACATTTTGTTCACCTTTCATTTTCCTTGATGTTAAATGGATTGTCATTAGAAGTATGGTATAATATTGATGTGAGAGAGCATTTATAATGAAAGGAAAGTAGAGAGTTTGGAGAAGAGATGAAGCGATTTGGTCCGTGATGTGGACAGAGATAATTAGCCACATTTAGCTGAAGTCAGCAGAAAAGCAGGCGGAGAGAGCAGGCGTAAAAAGATTGTGTTTGTATAATGTGTTGGTGTCCCATGAGAACAGGTCGGTGGGGAGATTGTGTAATAGCAATATTGCTGAATGTGTTTCTCCTGAATCATTTGTGTTCCTCTGCATACAGTGCAGGTGTGTTAACCTATGTGTGTATTTAATTCAAGCGTATAAGCCACACTGTAGGCAGCATCTCTGTCCCTCACAAGGAAGAAATAGTTTTCCATTGGTTATTTCAAGTGACCTACTTTCTAGTGTGCATATGTGAATAAAATTATTCTCACTCAGTATGTTTGATCTCCAACCAGCGCCTGTTCATTTTGCAGATGTGTGTGTCAGTGTGTGCATTTGTCATCTACGTATGTGTCTATTTCTGTGTGCGTGTGTGTGTGTGTGTAAACATACAGTATGTGTTTGTATGTGTGATGCATTTACATTATAGAGAGAAGAGCAGAGAAAAAAAACAATCAATCAGGCCCCTCCCTTGGCCCTGTTACCAAGGTGATACAGAGATTCTATCAATGAGCCAAGGTCCCTGTTGCCATGGAAACACTTATGAATGAGAAAGGGCCCAGTAACCGTGGAGACGGTGTGAATGAGGAACTGCCTCATCGGCTTGACACTGTTTGTGACAGTGGATGCTTTTTTGGGAACTGAATTATTTCTTATTACCTCGTCATCATCGTCAATGTTATCATCGACATCATTACCATCATTACTATGTTTTTGCTATAATCATAGTCAAGTCGCACACACACACACACACACACACAAAGACACGTATATAAAAACGTGTGTGTGTTTGTTCATATCTATACACAGTAAGATACTTGCTCTCTATTTCCAGGTAGATGTGCTGGTTATTCCTTTCAAAAAACTCCAACAACAACAACAATCGTCAGAAGCATTACACTCTGTCACATGCATTGTCACCCACACATCCACCTCCATTTCTAATAAAATAATTGTTATGCTTAGCTTAAAGCAATACTTTACCCATTTTAATCCAAGTTGGTGTCATGGCAATGTGGCCATTGTGTTCAGAAGATCAGTGTTTGGTCTGTTTCCGTGGTAAAAGTCTCCGTATAATGGCGCATCGGAGATCTGCCGTTATTCACCGAACGACATCAACATCTTCCAAAATGAATGATGCGTTTCTGTTCATCTGAACACAATGGCCAAATTGCCATTACGCAGACCTAGATTCAAATCAGCAAAACATCTCTTTCATACAGTGTGTCCCCCCGTTTTAAACTTGGAAAGCAAAAGGCTGGCTGAACATAATAGAATTTGTAGATCTCCACTGAATTTTGTTATTTGTTCATTACTTCATTATTATCTTCGCTCTCAATCAATTTCGTCAGTTCGGCTAGCTAGATAATCTTTTCCTGCAGAAAGAGTCAGAGCATCACTATTTCATGACTGAAACAAAATGTCTTTGTGAACTTTAGTGTTGTCAGCGGACAGGACAGGTCTCGGCCTGAATGTGTCATTTGTTGCGAGAAGCTAGCTATTAACAGCATTAACACATTTCCAAAAAAAAATACTAATTTATCTTTCAGAAAAAGCTTTTAGCTGTGTATCATATTGTTCTTAAGAGTAACCCTACTGAGAATACAACAATGGATCAGAGTAATGCAACACGCATGTTCCAGAATAAATAACATAAAGCTACTCACCCTAAAAGCCTCAGTCAATTGAGGTGGTAGTTTGTGAGAAAATAAAATCTACTTGGCTGAATATAATAAAATAAATTATTAGCTGCTATATAATCTCGTACAGATACAGTACAGTAGCAATAAATTAAAGCGGCCAACAGGTAATTTAGCTCTAATCACTTCCAGTAATAAATATGAATGTTTAGGATTTTTGCGCACGTCAGAATATAGGGCTCAGTGAGTTCCTAAAGGGCACATAGTGTTTCAGCTACACACAGCTGAAGTACAGTGTTGCCTCATGACCAAACCAGGAACCTCTCAGTTACAAGTCAGCCTAAGATGAGGCATTTGATATCACACAATGTCATTACAAGGACCCCGGCCTACACAATTGATGGAGCACACACCAATGGGGGGCTTCCTGGTAATTTAATACAGCATTCAATCGAGATCCTGGGTCGGTGTTACTTTTCCCTTCTTGACAATTTCATAGGTTTCCAAGCAAAGCAGGCTGACTTTAGATCTGTGATTAAGGCTCTGCTGTGTCACTGGGCCTCTTAGTGAAACAGAGGAAAGTGGAAATGTGTCAGAGAGAGAGAGAGACAGAGAGACAGACAGAAGTGGGAAGGAGGATGATTCACAGTCTGCGTCAGACGAGGGGACTGACTGGAAGTCTGGCAGCACAAGGGAACATCTTAACCATCTGAAGTACACACATACACGCACATGCTGTATACAAGTCTTTATTCAGATAATGAGTGGAACACAGGTGCCGTAACACACACCACAACACGTTCACTCTGTAGTCTGGCGAGGGCTTGAAGAGAAACATTTTAAACGTACCAAGAATAAAAATAGGTAGAAATAAGCAAGTCAGCATCTCTGATTCTCACCATCTGCCAGTGCACTCTCTCCCTCCCTCTGCGCCTTTGTCTCTCGCTCTGTCTCTCCATGCCTCTGACTTTCTCTCTCGTCTTTACCCTTCCCTCTCCTCTCCATCTCTCCTTTTTCATTTCATAGTCCCTTCTGTCATCCCGTTACAAAACCTCCGTCCCTTCAGCCCATTCCTTTCTCTTCCTGATACTCTTTTCTGTCCTACTTCACTTGTCAGCTCTATTGATCAGCTCAGCTCTTACAGGATTTACATACAGTGCTCACCCAGTTGCTTGTAATGGCCTGGCATGGGGGCTGTGTTAAAAGTGTGTGTGTGTGTGTGTGTGTGTGTGTGTGTGTTTGTAAATGTGTGCGGCTGACTGACAGTGACAAGCATGACTAGCTTAAATATTGATTGCCCTTGCACCCTTTTGTGCTTTTGTGTCCCCTTTAGGATCCTGTCCACTGTGGGTTCCGATTTCGACCTGCGGACCCTCAGGGCGGTGCGAGTATTGAGGCCCCTCAAACTGGTGTCCGGTATCCCCAGTAAGTCATAAATATTCATTTGACATTGAAATATTTATTTTTATACAGTTTTTCGCAAGCACCCTGCCTTTATCCCAAACAACTTCTTTGTTATTTCTTAGTTGAGAAAATTACATTTCTTTAGATTTTATTTTGAGAATCAAAATAGCACAGAGAAGCATTGTGTGTCTAGGTTTTTATGCAGCTTCTGTGTTGTTCTGCATAATGCACCCAAAGTGTTCCAACAAAAGTGGTTCTTCTATGCACTCTGCTCCTTTTTTAAATATTATAGCGGCAGTAGTGTTCCAGCACCACTGCAGTGTTATTAATAGCGTGGACTCCACTACAGGGCTGAACAGGCAAACCAAGGCTTACTCATCATAAAAGTCACTAAGCTTCCTGTGAAAACCAATTCAGAGTTCCATACCAATATGTTATATACAGTACAGTGTGATCGGTGCACACAAAATAAAACCCAAAAGGTTGTCTTTGTAGAAAACATATTTGAGAAAAACCTCAGGTATAGTTGATTTCACCTTCATTTAGTAAATGTGTAGAATATTTATATTGTGTCATCATTGGTTCAATGCAAACCGTCAGCCACTCGACACGATGGTAGCTGTTTTAACACAGGAAACACGTGTGATTTCAAACAAAACAACTTAACAGCTAGGTGACGGCAGGATTTGGAAAAGATCATGGGTGGGGTTAAAGTAAGTGCATTTGTAACATAATTACAGTAACCCACTATACATGATCAGGATGCAAAGTGCGGTGTCCTGGGTGAAAGTCCACCCTGACCTCCTCCCTACGCAGACTTTTTTTGCAGTAAATCCTGGAGCATCTAATGTCGCTGTGGATGGGTGCTAAAGGGTGTGCTGTTGTGTGCTGTGTCATGTGAAAACACATGATTTTAAAGATCTTAATGTGTCCTCCAGGCTTACAGGTGGTGCTCAAATCCATCATGAAGGCCATGATTCCTCTGCTGCAAATTGGCCTGCTCCTTTTCTTTGCCATCCTCATGTTTGCCATCATCGGCCTGGAGTTCTACATGGGCAAATTCCACACAACCTGCTTTGACAATCATACAGGTAAAGGAATGTGTGTTTGTTTGCCATTACTGCTCGGGTTAATTTGCCCCAATGAAGCCCTGTTCCGGTTGAGGCAAACAAGTTGCAGTGCTAAAATTAGGAATGCCATTTAGTTCAACAAAATGACATCTTTGGCAAATAGTTGGCTGTACTTCAGTTCTATGTTTTTGTGATGGGAAAGGCAGTTTCCACAGATGTTGTCCAATCCATCGCTAATATCTACATAATGTGCCCCTTTCGACAGTATGGAGCTGAGAAATTCCATCTAGAAATTATTAAAAATGTTGATTGGTTTATTCAGCATGTATTGATGAATCTTGTAGGATTTGTATTTACATTTGTATCTGCTTATGTTAAAATGTGTAAATTATTGTAGTTTGTTTGGTGTTAATGTACAATGTATTTTACATAAAGTATTGGATATCATTAGGCCTGTATTTCTCTAAATACATTTGATTTACTGCTACCTATTACTGTTGCCGATGTTTATGTCCACTGTTCCTTTCAGATAGAAAAAAAACTTTTTTTAATGGTTCAACTGTAGCTGTAGAGCAAAACATCTTTTTGACTATAACGTAAAAGCAAAGTTGGATATATATTTTCAATGTGGATTCCTGTCTGAATTAAGCTCAGGGAACTATTGTTTTGGATGAAAATAGAAGACACAACTAGCTGATGTAACATATTTTCCCCGGTTCTGTGAGTGCGAACTAATTTATAAAAAAAGGGGAAATAAATGTATAAGTGTAAATATAATTGTGCTTACTTTGGTATTAAGTTTAATATTGCCACTACAAATATCTATATAATTCAAGCAGGCTAGCCTATTTTGCTGCATCATAGCTATTTTATATCGCCTATACCCTTTTTTGTTGCCCATTCCTTCACACGAATTCCAGAAAGTAAGTGCCAAAATCATATCTTGAGCTAATGGATAGCACTCGCTTTTCTTACTTAACAAACAACATAATTATAGAAATATGCCTTCCTTTTGTTTTGAAACACCTCCCAACTTTCTTTTTTGTTCAGATGAGATCCGAGAAGAGTTTCCGTGTGGGACAGAGCTTCCGTCGCGGCTGTGTCCAGAAGGCACCATGTGTCGCAAGTACTGGCTGGGACCAAACTATGGCATCACTCAGTTTGACAACATCCTGTTTGCTATCCTCACCGTCTTCCAGTGTATCACCATGGAGGGCTGGACTGACCTGCTCTACTATGTATGTTGACACATTAAGTGACCAACTTATTATCCTCGTGCAGGAATGCAAGGCAGGTTAGAGGCGAGAAAAGATGGGATCATTCAAGTGAAGAGGATGATAACCCAGAATGCAAAACCCATCTGTCCTTGTAATGGATGGTTTGCACCAGGAGACAACCACCTTAGCGAATTTATTGGATTCAGAGTTGGAATTATACAGTATCAGTTTGTTTGTCATATAGACCCTGTTATAAAGACAGTGCCTTGGCTTTGTATTTGTATATCCATTATTGTTATATTTGGAACAATTTTTGCAGAAAAAAGCAAAAATTGAATATTTATTTAAATACAGCTGAACTTTAGTCTGTACTAATGTCTGACAATACTCTCAATGGTATTTTCATGCTGCCCAACCAAACCATCCAAGATTATTTTTCTCCTAAAATACTAAAATCCAAGTTAACATGGTCAGTGATTTTCACCTGTGAACACTGTGAGCCTGCCCATGAAAGAGGTACCAGGTCTTGAACAGTGTCATCACTCATGACCAAGACCGAATAGTCTCCCTGCTGTCAGTGGCAACGGTTGCTAGGAGACCAGAGGTAGTTGAGGGTCTTTGAGTGTAACTGTAGTCATCTGTCCCCATCTCCTTTCCCTTTTGTCTGCCTTATCCTTCCCACTGTTCTTATTCTTTTGTTATTCCTTCTTTTTTTCCCTTTCTTTCATAGCTCTCTCTCCTTCCTTCATTCCCCTCTTTCCCTCTCTCTCTTTATCTCTTCCTGTGTCCCTTCTTCCCGGTGCTGCTCTATATTTAAAAAGACCTGTTCAGCCCAAGTTATTCTTGCAGCTGCTGGGGAGGGGAGCGATAAAAGTTTAATGTTAGAAAAAAGGGTCTGCGGTACATTGGGTTCACAGCAGCAATACCAGCTTACACGCAGGAAGAAGGAAAGATGGGGGAGGGGGAGGAGGAGAAAGGGACATTGAACAGGGAGGCTATGAGAAAGAGAGACCAAAGTGGGGAAGAGAAGAGGGGGCCTGGAGGTGGGATGGGTAAAATGAAGAATTAGTGTAGAGGCTGATAAGGGAAAGTGAGGAGGAATGGAAAGATTGCACAGAAAATGGAATGGAGGTGAGAAATTAGGAATGAAGGAAAGAATAAACAAAATCAATGAAATAAGGAGAAAAGTAGGAGATATGGCAAAAAGAAAACACAATAAGGAGTGAAAAAAGAAACTGTAAGGAGTCTGAACAGTAGGATGGTAGAGACGGATAAGGAGAGACCAAAGCATTTGTTATACATTATTTACTCTGCACTGAGCAGCCAAATAGAGTGGCAGATATGCATTTACTTATTGAGATGACTTAAAGCAAAATCATGTCAGCCCTGCTGTTGTTTATATTTCCAGCAGCGGTGGACAGCCCTTCTGAGTTTGCTGGCACCCATTTTTGTTATTGGCCACATTGTCTGGACATCTAACGATGTCTTTAAGGCAAATTTTTCTAACATGATGTCCACTCCAGATGGTTTCTTTTTTATAATTATACGATTCATTTGACAAGCAGGGCTAAGAAAGTGCATGGCTGCCTAGACAGACTTCAACAAACCCTGAACTTTCAAACCGAAACACATGCCACTGCAGTTGATTGATGCAGCTGTACCTGTTCTACCTGTGCCTGTTTCACAGATTTATTCCACGCCCCATGAAGTCGCTAGAATGTCTAATGTCTCAGTCGATCAAATCTTTGGTTATTATGAGTTGTGTCAAATTTCCCAGAGCAAAACATTGATTCCTTTGTCTTGTGTGTGTGTGTGTGTGTGTGTGTGTGTGTGTGTGTGTGTGTGTGTGTGTGTGTGTGTGTGTGTGTGTGTGTGTGTGTGTGTGTGTGTGTGTGTGTGTGTGTGTGTGTGTGTGTGTGTGTGTGTGTGTGTGTGTGTGTGTGTGTGTGTGTGTGTGTGTGTGTGTGTGTGTGTGTGTGTGTGTGTGTGTGTGTGTGTGTGTGTGCGTGTGTATTTTCAGAGCAACGATGCCTCAGGGAGTGCATGGAACTGGATGTACTTCATCCCCCTCATCATCATCGGCTCTTTTTTCATGCTCAACCTGGTGCTGGGTGTGTTGTCAGGGTAAGTGTGTGTGTCTGTTTCTGAGATGGTGCTTGTGACAAATATATTGTAAATGTTGTTAATGCATATTTTTCATCCTGTATACATTAGTAGTTTAATATATTTTGTAACTAATGTAAAAATACTTTATTTTTTATGCTTGGTATTTTAGTGTATCTATGTCACGCAAATAAAAAAGCAAGACATCTACATTAAAAGTGTCTACTAAGTTTGTGCGGTGTGTGCATGTGAATGTGTGTCCCCCTGCAGGGAGTTTGCCAAAGAGAGAGAGCGTGTGGAGAACAGGAGTGAGTTCCTGAAGCTCAGAAGACAGCAGCAGATTGAAAGAGAACTCAATGGTTATCTCGAGTGGATCTGCAAAGCTGGTATGTACAACATACTGCATGTGTGTGTTTCATTTGTCATACACATAGACACATTAAAAAACAAATGTTAAAAAAACAGCAGTATTCTCTTATCTTAGCCAAAAAAAAATCTTACTTCCGCTTGAGATGGTTTTGGTTTGAAGGGATATGGAAACACCTTTGCTGAAGTTCTGATGTAGCAAACATTTAAGTCACTTGACTGATCATCTGTTTCTGCTGTCTTCTTGGATATTCCCATAACGCGTCTTTGTCTCCAGACAGCATGAAACATGACCAATACTAGCTGACGTTAAAGAACAATTAAAACTCGCCTAACTGAAAGGCCTGGAGACCTCTCTCCATTTTTCTCTCGTAGATGAGCTAGATGATACTCTGTAAACTGGTGGATTACAGTCATGCATAGCCTATAGTGCCAACTTCAGTACTAGTGCAGTCTAGTTTATTCGCTCAGGACTAGTTGATGGAAACACAACACACCTAATTTGTGTTTCTGTTTTGCAAAATTTGTTTAACAAAGTCAGTTGAAGTTTAAAATTCACTTGCCAATTGAATGGAAAACGACTAATGTACACTTTAACTGTAACGTTTCACAACTCACAAAACATTTTGATCATACGCCTTAAAATAGCAATCTAGTTTCTGGGGAGGTATAATGTAGGTATAACTCTCAACAAACAAACTTGAATTATAGCTAGTCACTAAATATATCTGAAGAGCCTTGATTTACACCACTGTGGCACGGATTAAAGACACTTGTTTGATGATGGATAGAGAGACCCACTGTTTGTCCCTGGTTCTCTTTATCTCTCTTGTCTTTATACTCAAACCCATCTTCTGAGGGCAGGAAAGATATAGAGAAGATAAGAGGAACGGAGGGTTGGATGTTGGAAGGAGTGGATTAATGGGCAGATAGAAGGGACAGACCTTTGATCTTCTTGAAAAGACAATCTACATAAAAACAAGGAAGCTAAAAAACAAAGGAGGGGAGGGATGAGTAGCAAGCACAGGTGCAGCCAGAGAGACTTTGTTTCCAGTTTTAATTAAAATGAGAATTAGCGATTCTAAAAGATTTATAGATATTATAGAAGTCATCAAGCATACATTTAATGTGACGTATTGACATTTTTTTTCTTGTGTGTTTTTTTAGAAGAGGTCATATTGGCGGATGATGACAATGAAAACGATTATGATGGTATGGATTATGGATTTTTTTTTTACGTGTCTGTGCATGTAAATAATGATAACAGTACTGTTGTGTTATAGATATACATATACACATATGCTTATTTTCTATTACAGGCTCCCGTAGAAGAGCCACAAAGAACCATAAGAGCAAAGCTGAGCTGCTAAACCCAGAGGAAGGGGAGGGAGATCTGGCAGTAGGTAAGATATGCACTCTCTCTCTCTTTCTCTCTCTCTCTCTCTCTCTCTCTCTCTCTCTCTCTCTCTCTCTCTCTCACGCACACACACACACACACATACACACACCTTCACACACTCAAAGGCAAACCGCAGGTACATACAGATGCTATCTTATCTTGCATATCAGCATTACCTGACCCTCCTCTCCTTCCCTCTCCTTTCCTCTTCCTCTCCTCTGCTGCTCTGCACTTCTCTCCTCATGTTACCTTCCCATCCTTTTCTTCTTTCTCCAGCCTTCGATACAGAGCAATTATCCCTGTTTTCTCATAAAACAAGGGACTTCTACATCTACATGTTTTGTTCTGAATATCATGTGATTTGACCGCCGCAACAGACAGCAGGTTGATGCTGTTATTTCAAAATTAGATTCACTGTTTATTTCCTATACTCTTCTACTTACCATGGGGACACTTGGGACTATGTCATCTACTGTATGTGCCATTATTACTTTATGTGCACAAGTAGAGCTTTTTGTTGGTTATGATGTTGTAATTTATTCTACCTCTTACTGTGTTTAAGTCACAAATCCGGGAAGCAGATGGCATTGTGCACTGTATACAATTCAGCTTGTCCAAGATGCTAAATGTACACAATTATGCCAATAAATCACTGTTCACTTCACATTTAAGCTAACACTGAGCCTTGCTCATCTCTTCAGGGTCACCGTTTGCCCGTGCCAGCTTGAAGAGCTCCAAACTCGAAGGATCCGATTTCAAGCGTCGGGAGCGGCGGCTACGCTTCCTTATCCGGCACGTTGTCAAGTCCCAGGCTTTCTACTGGACTGTACTGTGTTTAGTGGGCCTCAACACTATGTGTGTTGCTGTAGTGCACTATGACCAGCCAGACCCACTGTCAGAATTTCTATGTGAGTAGGAGGGAGAGGGACACATGCATTCTTTGTGCAAGCATGCACAGATTATCTCCACAAATGCATTTAAAACTCTCATCACAGATTACTGGAAGGAAGTGGGTGAGCACATTTTTTAAGAGAGCTGACCTAACCAGTTAACACAATCACATCCAAACACACAATGTCTTCCTTTTGGAGATATTCTTGTTGTTTCTCACTTGTTTTTTAAAGATATTCATTGCATATACCCAGACAGACACACACAACAACATTAATTGTAATGAGAAACAAAATCCATTTAAGCCAATTATAAGCAGATCAAAATATGGGAAACAGAAGATGCATTGAAATAAAAACATGCATAGCATTATACCTATGGTTAACACAACACACACTGTAGTCAAGCCTCTCAAAATGACAACAGCACATGCACACACACGTAATACCTGTCTAAGTGCATAATGTTGTGTTTTTCCTATGTGCCTCTTTGACATGCCAAACACCAGCATTATTAGTTCTTGGTACAAGCATGCTGCATGCATATTGGCTCACTGACATTGATGAGCTTTACTCCTTAGGTATTGAAATTCGGTACTGAATGACGAAACATTTTCGATGCTTGAGACTTTGGCTGCAGTTTGGTCAGGGCCTAAAAGTATCGAGGGGAGCGTGGAAACAAAGGATGTACCCAGCCCTATTGAAAACCAAATGGTGTAGGCTACAAAACAAATAGTGAGAGATTGTGCATGGACTGTAAATAAAGATGGACAGCTTGACCCCTCCCTGAAAGTGAGGCCAAGACATCTGAATCACCGCCTGGTGGCTGGCTGCAGTATAGGTTATAAACCCCGCCCTCACCGTGTTAGCGGATTGGACATGGACAAAACTAAAAATCAAAGTACATGTCAAATACATTTTTCCACAAGATGTTTTCTGTCGTTGAGGTAGTTCTGATCACGCTGATGTTTGTTCAAGTTTTAATTTTTCTGATAAGTTTCATTTTAATTTCCTATTTGATGGGATAAAACGTCATGATTGACAGTTGTGATTGACACGCGATTGGTCAGGTGGTACAGGAAGTGGAGATGCATAGTCAATCTTTATATACAGTCCATGGTATTGAGGATGAATGAAAAAAGTAGTATTCGCTCATTTCGAATACAATTTTTACAAAAACAAATTACAAATTTTTTGTATTTGAAACGCAGGCTTAAATACATTTATCACAAAACACTGCCATTCGTCCTCCTCCTCCTCCTCCTCCTCCTCCCCCTCCTCCTCCTCCTCTCTTTGTGTCTTCTTCGTTAGATTTTGCTGAATTAATCTTTTTGGGGATATTCTTGACGGAGATGTTTGTAAAGATGTATGGTCTGGGCAAACAGGCCTACCTCAACTCCTCCTTCAACTGCTTCGACTGCATTGTGAGTCCCACATTAAACGCACGCAAAAACTCATAGGCAGGTGCAAACACTTCACACCTACTGTACATGTGCTGTACATGCACACATTAAAACATAACTAGCACAGACCTTAAGACAGAAATACAGTCATGATCTGCTGATGTGTGCACAGTGTTTGCTCAATATGATCAATAACCATATGCTTTTCTTATACTTATATTTGTATTAGGTGATATGTGGTAGTATATTTGAAGTACTGTGGTCCATCATCCAGCCGGGCACATCCTTTGGCATAAGTGTGCTACGAGCTCTCAGGTTATTGAGGATTTTCAAAGTCACCAAGTGAGTCTATTGTGATATAGTTTTCATTTTATTTGGACATAATGTTTTCACTCAATTAAACACAAACTTTCTGTATGTGTTTTCCAGGTACTGGGCATCTTTGCGTAATCTTGTTGTCTCTTTGCTCAACTCCATGAAGTCCATCATCAGCTTGCTCTTCCTGCTCTTCCTCTTCATAGTTGTCTTTGCCCTGCTCGGCATGCAGCTCTTTGGAGGACAGTCAGTGCAGTTTTCCTTTAACTTGGCTACTGTCTTTGTGTCTTCATCTACTCCTCTCTTTCCTTTTTAATTGTTCACATTTGATATTATCGTAAGACATTGGTTTCTGTTAATTGCTAGTTTGGTTAAGTCATTTTTGCAGTAGTTTATCAGAAAACATTTGTTCTACTTGTACGATGCTTCTGTGTTTTTTCCCTCACACTTCTCTCCCCCCCCCCCTCTCTCTCTCTCACACACACATTTGATTTCCCCCTCCCCCCTGCTAGGTTTAATTTTGAAAATGGCACCCCTCCGACCAACTTCGATACTTTCCCCGCAGCAATAATGACAGTGTTCCAGGTGAGCAGAGGAGACGATGTAAAGGGGAGGAAGGGAGGGAAACAGAATGGTGGGAGAAGATGAGGGTTGGATTAGAACAAAATGGTTAAAGGACTAAAGAGGATTTGAACATGAGGAAGATATATAAAATATAACTAGATGTAATTGGAGTAAATATATGTGTGTGTGTGTGTGTGTGTGTGTGTGTGTATGTGTGTGTGTGTGTGTGTGTGTGTGTGTGTGTGTGTGTGTGTGTGTGTGTGTGTGTGTGTGTGTGTGTGTGTGTGTGTGTGTGTGTGTGTGTGTGTGTGTGTGTGTGTGTCAGATCCTGACTGGTGAGGACTGGAACATGGTGATGTACGATGGCATCAAGTCTCAGGGCGGAGTCAACAAGGGCATGGCCTTCTCCGTCTTCTTCATCGTTCTCACACTTTTTGGCAACTGTATCCCTTGACAGTGAAAATGCAAAGAAGCACACAAAGCACTCACACATATATAAAGACATTCGCAGTTGTGCTTTAAATTTTGGTTTAGTTACTGACTTTAGACTGATTACAAATCCATCCAAATTCAGATGCATGTACATACACAGATATTATACCTTTCTTGTATTTATTTATCTTGATCAACATAGTGCTCATTCTATAATTTGTCATTCATCACATTAAGTCCAGCCATAAGTTGGTAAGGGATCTGTAACAGGAATGTTATTGTAGCATGGATGATATGTTGGCTAAGATGTTAGTTCTAGCATAAGCCAACAGATCATTTTGCTTTTTTTTTGTCAATTATTAATGTACAAACAAACTCCTACATGCTGGATTTCCTTTAACTCTGTGTTCAGACACTCTGCTGAATGTGTTCTTGGCTATCGCTGTCGACAATTTAGCCAACGCACAGGAACTGACCAAGGTAAACGACAGTCTGATTGTCCAGTGCATTTATTTTCTTAATGCTAAAAACGACAAGAGTTTCGCCCCTCTGCTAAATAGATTTCTGTTTGTTTCCCTCATTTGCTCTATTTCCCACCTTATCTCTTGCTTTTGATTTCCTTCCTAATCTCCCTTCCGCTCTCTCTCTCTCTGCAGGATGAGCAGGAGGAAGAGGAGGCTGCCAGTCAGAAGATCGCCCTGCAGAAAGCCAAAGAGGTGGCTGAAGTCAGCCCACTGTCTGCTGCCAACCTCTCCATTGCAGCGTGAGTTTCTGTCTCTATAACTGTTCCACTGTCGTGTTTTGTATCCATCTTAAACATTTTCACACCCAGGCAGGGATTTTAAAGGGCAGAACATTTTTGAGTTTGCGATTCAGCACCTTGGAGAACACAACACAGTATACTGCACCAACGTAATGAGGAAAATTGTTTATCAACATCCGTCATGTTGCAAATAACTTTTAAGGACACTGAGCTTCATACAATGATTCCCTTTTCAAAAGATTATATTAAAACACCAGCCTAATGCACACTTCTTGATATTGTTCCAAAATGAACCAGACTGACATTTAAAAATTCCGCCTAAATCACCTGACATAATTTGTTGCAAAAAGAGGGATTACCGAGTCTTTTTTAAATTATAAAGCAGGTTGTGGTGATATATAAATACTGTAAAGGTATCGCTCAATCCAGAACATACAGCCTGTATTCAGAAACTGTAAACAAGCTGTCAGGATTGCTGTACAGTTATGATTCCTATACTATAAGTAGAAAGTGCTACTACCGTGCCGTCACAGTCTCTCCCTGGCTGCAATGATGCGCAGAGACACTGAGAGCACAGATGTGGAAGACTTTGACATGCTGACAAATCAGAGCAGACATGGCCTTTTCAGGAGGCGAGATTAAAGAGACAGGCGCTAAAGCTGAGCCTTTCAGATAGAGGGTAAATATAGGTACAGTATAGGAAAAATAATGTGTTTTTTGAACATTAAAGCATTTAATTCTAGTATAAATCCAAAATCCAAACATGAACTTGAGCATAATCAAGGACCCACTCATTCCAATATTGCCTTGCTTGGAATCAAGGATATTTCAGTTTTTTACATCCATATGTAAACATGTACAGTTTTGTATCCGACAACAGTAAATTCAGTGATAAACTAAAACATGCATGCACACTATTTTCTCAGCATTCTCTCTGCCAGCTTCTCCCTCTTTTGTCTCTTTACTTCTGCTTCTCTTCTGTACATACTAAAACACACACATACACACACACAAACACACCCACACACACACACACACACACACACACCCACCCACACCCCCACACACTCACACACACACACACACATGCATGCAAAAGGCAGTGTTGGATTGATCTGGGCTAGCCCTCCTCTGGTCAGCAGAGTCAGAGTCTTTGATCTCTTTTCTCTGTATACACAGGGGTCTTTCCTTTCACTCCTGGTAAAGTTCACACACACTCACTCATAGAGGCACACACATACCACTCTGTGGTCTGTCCCTGAAAAAGCACAACAGGGGAGCCCAAGTCTGCTTAGAAACACACACACACACAAAACACTTACACACAGTGCTGACATTTACAACTTTACTTTGGTACATTAACCTCAGCCCACTTTATATTAAGCACACATATTACCACACACAGATGCAATAAAGAAAAATGCCCAAGAGTTACACATGTTTATAATGACTTCATTATTTTGTGAATCACACTGTTTCTTTTCACTGTATGTGCTGTATGTACTGTACTTCACTGTGCTGTTAGCATTCGTGTCTGTGTACCAGAAAACTTTACCTGGGAGTTCTACTGAGGTTAAATATATTCTACGATACAATGCACATACTTCCCTGTGTGTGTGTGTGTGTGTGTGTGTGTATGTGTGGGTGTGTGTGTGTGTGTGTGTGTGTGTGTGTGTGTGTGTGTGTGTGTGTGTGTGTGTGTGTGTGTGTGTGTGTGTGTGTGTGTGTGAGAGAGAGAGAGAGAGTTTGTGTTGGTTCAGTTCAAAAAGCTACACATCCGTATTTCACCAGTATCCTGCAGCTTGCTTAGGTTGCTTGCCAAAAAACCTAACCAGAAATCTGGTACTTGCACATACTTTATTATTGAAAACATGACACGTTTCTCTAAATGTTGCTTAATGCAATAGTACTAAAACCTAAGAGATTAGGATATAGTCGATAGTAGAGCCTTGGATTTGATTTTGTGTATGCAGTTCTAGTAATGTAATGCTGTGGATGCATTGCATTCCATTCCACCGTATAAGCGTAAATCCAGATCCCTCATTTCTGTGCTATAAAAGAGGAAAGATATTGAAATTCCAAAGGAGAAAGTCTTTGTTTTCCCAAGCAGGGTTTTTAAACTCACGGACATCAGTGTAGCATGAAGAATCTCTTAAGGAAGATATTCTATGGTAGATTCAGGAAGGAGGTTGCAATAAAAGCTACATAAATCCCACGGGAAACTGTTGTAACGCTACTCAAAATGACAACACAAACAGCCATACAATCTAAAGTATTGATAATTAGAAAGTGTTAGTTTATTAGTTTAATCACTTTACTGTTGTGAGTCTAAAAGGCTGGAAGGAGTTTCACCACTGTGTGTTCAGTAGATAATGCACTACAGCTTGTGATAACAGTCTTGAAATTATGCTAAACTCGCTTATTGATTTACAACGTTTTTTTATTTTATTTAGCATGCTCTATAGCAAATCACAACAAGTTCTCATTCATTTTTAAAACTTTGTGTAACCTTTTGAAGGGTTTATCGTCACCGGCATAGGCTAACAGTGTGCATTATATTTTTCATCTTGTGCACACAAATCACAGTGATGTTCTCCTGTGTGGTGAACACATGGCTATAATGTGTCTGGGTAGTGAGTTTTGTAGTTTTTGTAGTGTAATGTACCTCAATCTTTAAAAAACATTATATAAAAGAGGAGAGATTTGACATATAGCACATAGCATGCCAGCATTCTGGAAGTGGTGGAAGAGGCGTGACATGTAACACAACAGCATTGGAGTCGAGTGTGTGTGAACGTGACCCGATCCACAAACCAGGGGTATAGGAGCTTGCTTAAGGTCTCTAACCAAGATTAGATGGTGTAAATATTTTTAAAATTTGATGACATAGACAAGTCCCAACTGGTTGACTCCATCGCAGCATTGGACTTATTAGATGGCATATTGAGCTTTTTTCACCCCATGTCAATATTAACAACTGCAGTTGATGTTTTTCTTCACAGTACAGTCATATCAATTTTACGTGCGTTGCAGCTCTTGTAGCTCTTTAATAACTTAGTCTACTCTGAACACTACTTGTCACTTTTTGACCTGCCTGTGGGTCAACTCGCACCTCACTACTGTTTGTAGTCCCACCCTGCCAGCTTTGCCTTTCACTCGCACGTCGGTTCAGCATTGTTACGGATCTGTGACTACCCCATCTGCTGGCATATAGGCAAAACAACTCTGCCCCCCCCCCCCCCCGATTCTGTCTTTGTACCTTTCGCAAAGAGGGCAGGGCGTAATAAAATACATTGAACAGGCTGTGTCAAAGGAGCTAGAGATAATGCTCGGAGTAGAGAAAGATATGATAAAAAGAAGCAAAGAATGATCAGGACACAACAGCAGTAGTCATGCAGGATAAGTGAGTGATGCAAGAGAGATGCAATTTGTGACATTGCAAAAAAAGGAGGACAGCGGAAAAATTAATAGGATTGTTTTAGATTCACAGACTGAACAGACTGCAGAGGTGACTGTGTGTGAATGTCTGGGTGCATGTGTTTTGTGTTTGTGTGTGAGGTGTTGCATTCCAAAAGGCTCAATCTCTTTGGCAAAAAAAAAATAAATAATATATATATATTTATATTTCTTGAAAAAAAATTATACATATATATATATATATATTTCTTGGGATTGTTTAATTTTTGCATATCAGAATAATATTTTTGACTTATTTTAGTAGCAATTTTTGTGCAGGACATTTTATCCGCATAGTGACCGTTTGTAAGGGTGAGCCGGCTGTTTTTTAAATGTGGATGGATAGCCCATTTTGGAATGAAATCCTCCTTCTGTTCTTTCGTGCCATCTCACTCACCAGCTGTTTCCCTCCTCAGCAACAAAGTACACAGTGAGTGTCACAACGCTACCGACCCCTTTCTGGACTGGTATTTATTTATTTGTTTATTCATTTCTGAATCTTTTCTGTTTATTGACTTTACAACCATTCCCTGCTTTCTTTTGTGCTTTAGAAAACCCTCCTTTTGTTCCTAACTTTTTAATGACATACATACCCCTGGCTTTCTTTAGCTGTTATTTGTACATTTTATGTTGCCTGCACCTCGCAGTACGGTTGTTGCTTTAATGTGGTTCACTATTGGCCCTGAGAGAAAATGGTGTTAAATTTGATTAGTGGTAGCAGTTTGTAAGGGAAAGAAAGGTGGTCGCTGACAGCTTCTGGGTGTTTCTCTATCAAGTGGAGCATGGCTCAGTCACTGTAACCAATAACATACTCTTGTGATCTTTGTGACTTTGCCATCTGTCAATTAGAGGGATTATTCAGATTTTTTAAAGTAGATTTGTATAAGATACTCATCCACAATCAGTGCATTACCTTCAGTAAATAGCAGTCAGCACACTCCCAGTTTGGAGAAGCAGAGAGGCATGGAAGCTAAGAAATGGACTGCCGTGGATGTGGGCAGCAGCTTCATGTATTTTAGCCACCACCACCACGTCATGCAGTCCGCTGTCTACTGTAGGTAATACACAGACTATGGATAACTACCTCATAAGGTAGTCATGATACCAGAATTTTAAACTCCAATAATAATACTAGTATAAAAAAACAAAACCCGATACTATTTTTCTAATTAAACTACGTACAATTTAGTTTGGTTAACCATTATAGCAAATTCTAACCTTACCTTAGTGTTCTTCTTCTTGTGTCCCCACATGGTTTACCAAAGCAGGGCTGTCCTGCCCGGTGTTTTGGCAAGCTGTGTAGACACCCAGAACTTTGTTTTGTGGAGCTGCCTTGTTCTATAGGTCCAGCCAAATGACCCTTTAAATGTCTGTGCCCCCCCCTCCCAGTGTGTCTTCCTGTCCTAGCTATTTTATGTACTTATATTTTTGGTGTTGGTTTTCACATCATTCTCAGGTCTTTGTGTGAATATTTTCACAGCAGTCTTTAAACAGGTCTTTAATTCTGTCCTTCCTCTCCCCTCTCGTTCTCCACCCTGCTTCATTTTGCAGTAAGGAACAGCAGAAGAACCACAAGGGGATCAACAAGTCAGTGTGGGAGCAACGCACCAAGGAGCTGAGGAGGCAGACTCTGGTGTCCAGCCGCGAGGCCCTCTATAATGAGCTGGACCCTGACGAACGCTGGAAGGCAAGGACAGGGAGGGAGGAGCACAACAATGTAAAGGACAAGGCAAACAAAGCCCCCTAGACTTGTGCTATCAGTGTACACAAGTAACGGCAATGATAATGGTGTCTTATGTTAACATATTGCTTACCTGGTGGTCAAAGGTTATTTGTTAATGGTAGATTGAAAAGACTGAACTCTGCCCCCTTCTCCCTTCCTGATCTTTGATCTCTGCCTCTTTGCTGCCTCTCTATTTCGTCCTCTCCTTACAGGTGAACTTCTCACGTCAAATCCGTCCAGACATGAAGACTCACCTGGATCGACCGTTGGTGGTCGACCCCCATGAGAACCGCAACAACAACACCAACAAGACCACCGCAAACAATTCAGACCTCTGCTTCAGCCAGCACCATCCCGCTGATGAGCTCCATAGACAAACAGGCCTCCACGAACATGGTGGCCAAGTAGGAGGGGGTGGTGGAGGAGGCTCGGGTCCACTCAGGCCCCCCTTGGAGCGGGGCGAGTCCACAGAGAGTAGGCGGAGTCGTAAAGGCGAGCACCACCATCACACCTCTCATGTCCGTTTGGATGCTACTGTGATTCCTGGGCCAGGCTCGGGGGAGAGGCCTTCCAGGCGCCATCACCACACCCGGAGTGGCAGTCGAGGGGGAGGGCAGTCAGAACACCGGAAGCCCCGGTCACATCGAAAAAGTGCAGAAGATGGTGTGGATGGCGTAGGAGGAGCTGGAAGAACAGGGAGACATAAGAGCAAAGGGGTCGACGGAGGTGGAGAAGGAGGGGAGCAGGAGGGAGCTGGGGATGGCAGTGAGAGGAGGCCAAGAAGAAATCGCCATGGCAACCAAACGGAGGGCGAGGGGAAGAGGATGTGCCAGCACAGGAGAAAGTATGTCCATTGCACAACTGTAGATATAATGCAAATATCAATTTCAACAATGACATTTTTGTGTAATCTTTGTGTTTCTTGACATTCCCTGATCCAAAAAAGTTGATCCTATTTGTTTCTTCTCTGTACTCATACTTTTGTCTGTGCTCTGGTCACACCTTTCTCTGGATATCATCTCCTCTTTTGCCTTCTTTCCTCTCCTTTCTCCATCTCAACTTTCGTTTTCTATCGCCAATTGTTTCTTCTTATTCCCTCTTTCTAGGGATTGCAATGCCCCTAACCTCTCAACCACACGACCCATTCAAAAGAGCCTCTCCAGGCAGGACAGCCAGTACAGTGAGGATATGGACAACCTCATGAATACCAAACTAGTCTCTGGCTCGACCCCAACCAGCGATAGTCACCCTAATCCAGTAGCCAGTCACACTATGGCCCCTGCCTTTGGATCTGCCCTCCATCTTGCAAACAGTGGCACTCACGGGAGTTTGGTCACATTAGATAGCTACGGGAGCATCGCCCATCACCGTACCAACAGTGTCATCCGGCTGCCCCACCCCGACTACACAGCTGTAGACATGCCAATTTTTCCATCCACTAATGCCATACTGCAGGGTAAGGGAAGAATAAATATGTTTTGGTTATCTTCTACTATCTTGTGTCCTCTTCAACTATTTTATGAAATAAAAAATAAAAAAATTCCCATCCTTGCCCTTTTTTCCCCCTCCCTCTTTGATCCAGTCAATAAGAATGCCAACACGGAGCCTCTGCCAGCAAAGGAGGATAAGGACGATGATGATGATGAGAAGGGAGGGGAAGGAGGACCCAGACCCATGCCTCCCTTCAGCTCCATGTTCATCCTGTCCACCACCAACCCGTAAGTGGAATGGCTACAAATATTCGCAGCCACACTCACCTACACTATATAAATTCAGGTAGGCTGACACACAGGAATTCATTTTTGATGTATCACCCTACATTGTCTTTTTTTTTTTGATGGAGAATGGATCCACTATTAAGTGACAGCTACAGCATGTGCATGTGCACACACACTCTTAGAGTTAAAAAGCAAATGCATTATACAAAGTAGATATAATAACATGCATTGCACTAATGCAAAAGAAAAAAATGTATCTTTGTCTGCTCCTAGGTTTCGGCGGGCGTGTCACTACGTCTGCACCCTGCGTTATTTTGAGATGTGCATCCTGCTGGTCATTGCCATGAGCAGTATTGCCCTGGCTGCTGAAGACCCTGTCTGGCCAGAATCCCCTCGCAACAATGTAAGAAAGTCCATGTAATAAATATTATGTGTATACATGTTATTACAATACAGTATTGCTTTTGGTTTTTTTAATATGCTGGTTGTTTTTTTCTTTGTAGCGTCCAGCCGTCTGCATGTGCGGAGGTGGACCAATGCATTATATAAAGTATCACATGAAAATAAAATAAATTAAGTACATAAATGTGTTAAATATGTACTTAATATGATATGGATTAGATGCTTTACATAATCTCATGCCAAATTTGGATATGTAAAATTAGCATCTTAAAATGTACCAATAAAACAGTGATATCTGATTAAACAGTATATGCTATATTATAAGTTAATTATGATAAAATCAAATGAAAAATAAATAAATGGCACCTCAATATAAAATGATTGGTCAAAATCTGAATTTGATATCCACAATCCTGTCACTCTTTTTTCCACTAGCTGGATGCAGCAGCAAATCATTTCTTTTTTCTTTGTGCAGGTCCTGCGATATTTTGACTATGTCTTCACAGGAGTATTCACATTTGAGATGTTGATAAAGGTAAGGCCCTGTCCGGAATCAAAAATCAGCAACTTCCTCCAGGGGTATTGAGAACCCCACACCCCAAATCAGGATTAGAAACCTTTCGTTGCACACCAAGGACAAATTGCACATCCATAACAAGCGATTCCCTTCTCATAATTATGTTCTCCTTTTCTCCTTTAGATGGTGGATCTGGGCCTGGTCTTGCACCAGGGCTCATATTTCCGGGACTTGTGGAACATCCTTGACTTTATAGTGGTTAGTGGTGCTTTGGTGGCCTTTGCCTTCACGTAAGTCTCCTTCCTGCTTCCCCTTTTTCCTCCCCTCTTCCCCCCTTGCTCCTCCTTCTCTCTTGCATATCTACTGCCTCACTGGCACCTTGGAGTGCAGCCTCCCCTGTTCTTCTTTATTCACCTTTGACTCAATTCAGGCTCTTTCTTCCTCCTTCTTTCTCTCTCTAACTTCTGTTCTTTTACACTCTCTCATATATATTTTTTCTCTCTGTCACTCAGCATTTCTATTTTCGCTTACAAATGGCCAATCCTCTACAGTTGGCCATTTTTTCTGCCTTTTCTCTCTCATTTGACTTATCTCCTACAATCCTGCCATTTCTAAGCCCTTCCTCCAACTCCCTATACCCCATCATGTTAAAAAGTAGTATCCCAGCATCCCCTTTTTGTCCACCTCCTTTTCCCCTGTGAGAGGTGAGGACCACCCTTTGCACCTGTAACCCTTTAGTGCCTAGGGCGTTCTAGAGTCAAAGCTTGGTCAGGTCATGTTGGGCTGGCTCTCAAAAATCTCCACAACCTTCTCCACGGCAAAGCAGGTACTTCAAACCCTACTTAATCTGCATGACTGTGAGGATAAAATTCAGTTACATTTGCGTAACTGGTTAGGGCTTAGCTTATAACCACTATGCTGAGCATGATTTGTGAGTTTTAGGATTTGCTGCCATGCTTCTGCATCGTTGGGAATAACATAAAGTGAAGCAGACCTTCAGGACTGCCGTTTGAAGACATACAGTACAATAGGTTTACAGTGGTGGTGATGCTCTTTTTCTATCAGACTGAGAAAAGGATTCAATAGTTTGCATTGATCTTGCCGCACGTTCACTGTACAAGTAAGTGACCATTTGTATTTCCACTTGTAGGACGTGGTAATGTAGAGCTGAGGACAGGTTATGTTAATGGCTTCAGTAATTGTGGGGGCCTTAAATCCAGTCTTTTTGGGAACCATTCATATCATATCGTATCGCATCACACCTTCTCATGTGTTGGGAAACCGAAGTTGGTGGGCTAGGATGGTGTGTGTGTGTGGGGGGAATCCATCCATTTGATTTACCGGCAACAATAAAATACACTGACTTACTTGTTTATGCTATTAGGTAAGTGTACATCTGTGCAATCAAATGCATTTCAATACAGTAGCCCTTCAGTAAATCTTGTGTCTGGCATGATGCTGTGTCATTCAAATAACATTCACAAAAAGAGGATGTATTGCTGGATTGTTGTATCAGACTGTATTAAATTGTACTGTGAAACTGGTAAAATGACAACTCAGTGTACATCACAGTAGCAGTGACACAATTGTTTGCTTGATCATCACCACAAATGTCCTAAATTTGAGATAATTGAAGCCATATGACTGCTTTCATTGATCTAATTCTAATTTCAGTGGAAGTGAGTTGAAATGAAACTGAGACTCATCCCCTCCATATCCATGTATATCAAAATGGAAATGGCTAAGTGACATCATTAATTGAATACAGGCTGTATATTGCAAACTACACTTGGTACCGGCTTAAAATCCCTCCACTTTGCATTTCCCCAACATGATTACCTCTAACATTGTCACTTCGGTGCTCCTGTTGCTCCATTGGTCTGGAGTTACGCCTTAAGTTGTTCATTATAGCCAAAAAGATTTTAGCAAAACACCAGGCACTGGTAGTTGTTTCCCCTACCTCCTTTTTTCTTTCTGTCCATCCCTTCTACTCTTTCACTATTCAGCAACAGCTGAAATCTCTTACTTCTTCCTCTTCATCCTGCTGGCCTCAAAATGTTCACACAATATTATTATAATATCAGGTCACATAGGAATATGAGGAAGAACACATCCCACAAACTTATGAAGTTGGGAAAATGCAAATTTTATCCTCATTCTTACCATGCTCATTACAGATTTACTATGGATTCTTAAAATCCATTGTTACATCTCTTCACTGGGTATTTAGGCCAACAACAATGCTGCTTCTACTGTACACTGTACTTAGTGGAAAGCAGTGTCCATTAACTTGAAGAAAAATACACCATTAGGCTACATAATCATAAATGTATACTTTTGTTTCGTGAATCAATGTGTTCACATTACTTTTTTGTAATATGTTGTTTTGGGGTTGGATTTAATTTAATTTATTTCATTTCCTACAGCTCCATTGCACAATGATAAACTAATGAACACATATCTCTGCCACTTCTCTGGTGGAGTTGCCCATTGATGATTTTGAAGCATCTATGGAAAATGTCAGCTTTCTTATTCTGATGGGCCTATTTTATGATGGTGTGCTAGGGCCATTGCTTATAAATTAAAATAAAATTACAGAGCTGGGGGAGGGGGGTATTATTCTGAAAACAAACAACAACTCAGAGATGAAAATAAATTTACAGATAGTCTCTGAGATTCGGAAATTCAGAGTTTTATTACCCCTCTCCCCCGGCTCAATATTATTTTGTCTAGCTTAAGTGGCCCTAATACTGTGTTGTACCTATTCTGAGCCCTGCATGGTCTCACATTGTCTTTTATTTGCAGCTTATCTGTGGAATACAAAGTACACACTTTCAATGAAGATTCAAAAAATCCAAAGGAAATGTCAACCACTACTCTTATTGCACAGTAGAAGTGTGGTCACAGGCCAGCATGGAGATGAGGAATTGGTCCTATAAAGAACATATGAACTCGGCAGGTGCTCCAGGGTTCTAGTGGTGGTGCCATCTATAAGACTGCCTTCTGCTGCAGTCTTTCTCTCTGAATCATTTTTGTGTGTTCAATAACTCTCTTCCTCCTAATTTCTAGTTGTGTATGTGATACATAAAGCTGTCCGTGTTTCTGTATGTGTGTATATATATATATATGTTAGCCTCTGTCCTTAACTCTGTGCCCTCTAACCTCTTTCTTTTACATATTTATATATGGGTCTGTATGTCCTCTCTCTGTGACTAAGTCCATACTTCCAAGGGAAATGTTACCTATGGACTAATAAATAGATGTGACACAAGTGTTTCTAATCAACAGAAAGATTCGAAAAAATCAAACAGCATACAAAAACAGCACAGCAGCTGAGCATATTTAAAGCCATTTTTACATGAATGCGGGTAATAACTGTGTACCAGCGAAGGAAAACCATACTTCTACAGGCAAAGCTGGTACATACTGTACTGTATGTTAAAATGAAGACAGACTCACAAAACAATCAATTAAGCCAGTTGAACCAATAAAGTCTGATTTAATTGTAGGGTTAATGAAAGGGTTAATGAAACTAATGGCTGAGGGAGAGATCCGAACCGGTCAGCACAGACTCATGCACATCCAGATAGTGCCTTAATTCAATTGGTGGAAATCAAACAGCACCCCAGAAAGGCTCAGCAGTCTCAATGGAGATGTATATCGCCCCTTTAATCCAATTAGTGAGGGCTGCTGGAGTCTTGGACCACTTGTGCTGCTGTACTGCATATTTCTGCAGCCAGATTGGGCTTCATATCCAGACGGGCTTCCATTGCAGGGACACTTGCCTGATAACTGACCGAGCTTGGTTAGCTTATATGGATAGTATCCATACAAATCAAAATATCAATGTATCCATTGGATACATTGATATTTTGATTTTTTTTTTTTTCACTGAGCATGATTGCACTTCTACAGTAGTAGTAGTACTTATTAATAGTAATTTAAGCTCTGACATACGAAATAATCATCTTGAAATAACCTACATACAATGGAATTAAATTATTAATGCAATTAATAACAATTAATCCTGTGTTGCCTTCCTACTGAATAATAATAATAGAAGCAGTATCTGGCCTGTAAACCCATCATTAATGAAATGTCAGAGATGGAGACAGTAGTTCAGTGCTGTGATGTCGTCACACTTTTTGTCAAAATTTTGAATGTGCGTGTTTATGTCCATGTGTGTTAGATTTGTTAGGGAGGGTTGATCTAATAAAAAGTAGGCCTTGTTTTCTCTTTCTCTCTCTTTCTCTGTCTTTCATATGGATGTTTTCCTTCAATGTCCTTTTTCTGTGTTCCATTCTGTTTCTTTCTCCCATCCTTTGTCTCTCTCTCTCTCTCTTTCCCTCTCTCTGTCTCACTGTCTCACTGTCTCTTACCCCTCATCTCTCCGTTTGGACCAGCAGCAGCGGCGGCGGGTAAAGTTCTCTGTCTTTTTCCTCCTCATTTTCTCCTTCTGCACTCGCAGAGCCTGTTCTTCTGATCACACATTTCTTTCCTCTTCATCCATCACTGTTGACTTCTCTACTTGTGTGTTATCTTTCCATTGTTCACCATGGAACAGCTCTGACTCAAACGTAACTTAGTCTGAAGTTAACGTACATCAGGTCCTCAACACAATCAAACAGATACCCTTTAAAATAGCATTAGTACAAGAATAGAAAAAGAACACATCTGGGAAATTCCAACCCAAAGACGAAGTGAAGTGAAAATTTGACCAAACAAATGAGCAAAGACACAACTTAGTGCACAAGTAAAAACAATGCCGAACACACACACATAGATGTGTGAGCACTTGCACCACCAGCAGTACCATCTGGTTTTTAACAGCTGTAAGACACAGGCAGCTGTACTCACAGCTGTTTTCTCCCCAAAGGTGACTTTTGACCTTAATCTCAGGGCAGGGAGTTAAAGCTACTATAACAAATTTTAATGATGCTTTAGTTAGCCAGTTATAGTTAGCCAGTTATCTAAGTATACAGGTTAGACTGTTTTCTGTTTAAAAAGTAGCACTGTTTTTAGCATCAGTTAACTGTAATGTTTCTTGTACTTAAGTGCATAGTCAGTTAAAGTTACAATCTCAAAGATCCCTGTTCCTTTTTGGTGGCACCAATGGTAATAAGCGATAATTGCAGGTGTTGGATCACACTTCAAAGATTCAGACAGTTTTGCATGTGTGACGTCAGTCAATTGGCAATTGAAGAGGGTAGATGCAAGAATGTATCCACTGAACTTCAACACGGCCCTACTGCAGGGGGTCAACACACATCGTTGTTTGAACCCTGTTATAACGTAACATTGTAATGAATAAATATGAGGCCAAAAACAGCAATAATCTGCTTTATAATTCATTTCACATGACGTGACTTTTATAAGTAACGAAATGTAACCAAAATCATTTTAACCTAACCCTTCCCTAACCCTTCCTAGCTTGCTAGCTGCAAATTTAAGTGACACAAATGCAGTATGCCAGTTTAATTCGGTGACTCTTCGGTGACTACATTCTAGCATCTACCGTTCAATAGCAAGCCTGTTGCATTAGCTTCACCTACCAGCCACTGCTGGGTGATGAATAACACGTCACTAACAGTGCACCGCTTGTGTTTTTTCTCGGGAATGTTGCCACAGGCACCCAGTTCATAATAATGCAAACGCAAGGGCGGTCATCAGCGGGTCATAGGCTCAGTAAGTTAGTGAAAATGAAAATAAAAAATCTTTGAGATTGTTAGTTTAACTGACAGGCTCACTTATAGTACCTTCATTTGTGAGTGTTTAGTTTTGTACCGAGTGTTCAGTGTGACAGAAAAATGTACCTAAAGCTAGGTTTGGCTCAGCATTTCAATCAAGAAATGCTCGCTAAAATATCTTTGTCTTTGCCTAAATGGCACACAAGACAAGATTCCATGCTGTTTGAACAATGCTGTGAAAAATGCTTATCTAAGTTGTCTTTTATACTTTATAGAAAGGAACTTGTTGTCATCAAAAGAGAGAGTTTGGCTGTTCATTCAAGTTTTCACCACTTTGATACACATTGTGACACAAATTGTGACTCATGTTTAAAGTTGATAGAGTGGGTCTTTGTCTTATTTAACTATACATAAGCTTTCATTAAGTTAACATGAGGGTATTTTACTGTAAGTTACCACTAACGAGGATTTCCGTTAGTCAGCTGCAAACATGGCTCTCAAACTCTCTCTGTAAATCTCTCTGTGTAGAATAGAGTTCTCCATCACTCAACCTGCTGCTTAAAAGAGGAAATATTGTAGCATGGGAAGCAAGGTTTCAATGCAGCATGAATATATTTCACCATTAGCTGGGCATGTGCAAGGCACGGCTTTAGCCGTCTTTGTAAAGCATTGAAATATGTTGCAAAGTATTGAACAAGTTTAGCTACTAGTTAGCATTCAAGAAAGGAATGACACCTGTTGTTCCCGTAGCATGTACTGTAGTTGTAAAATACCACCTAATTCTAGCATGTAGCTACAATGCTAACCTCACACTTAGAAATAAGCGTAACATGATAGCAATGCTGCATGTGTTGCTATGTATTTAACCCAGACGCAGTTACTCATTTTGAGTTAACTCGGACACAAATACCATCAAGGAATGGCTTCCCACTGCCATTTTGGAATCAAAAAGACTCCGCCAGTCATATCCACCTGAACCTGCTGACTCTTTTTATTTGTGTGTGCGCGTGTGTGTGTGTGTGTGTGTGTGTGTGTGTGTGTGTGTGTGTGTGTGTGTGTGTGTGTGTGTGTGTATGCATGTGTGTGAATGTATCTGTTTCTGTGTGTATCTGCGTGCATGTGTACACACAGGGGGAGCAGTAAGGGAAAAGACCTCAGCACTATCAAGTCTCTGAGGGTACTGAGAGTGTTACGTCCTCTGAAGACTATTAAACGTCTTCCCAAACTTAAGGTATGCTAACATTTTTTTGTCCCTTAACCTTCTAATACCATCTGATCAGACCAAATCACAATAATAGTTCCAATCCAGTGTATTTCTTTCAAACAATAACCAACGCGTTTCTCGATCCTCAGGCTGTGTTTGACTGCGTGGTGAACTCTCTGAAGAATGTGCTCAACATCCTGATTGTCTACTTACTCTTCATGTTCATCTTTGCTGTGGTGGCTGTACAGCTCTTTAAGGGACGCTTCTTTTACTGCACTGATGAATCCAAGGAGTTTGAGCGCGATTGCAGGTCAGGAAATACCCCACTGTATTTACCCAGAGTAAAAATGTTCCGGTCACCTTTTTAGCATTGAGTTGAGCCCCAAAAACTGCATTCTCAATTACATTTCAATAGAAATGTATTTTGTCCTGGATTAGGTTTTTCTTTAACGTATCACAAATGAGTGTCTAATCAAAGTCCGTAAAGGGAGTTGGTTTTGGTGGGAGGACAGGTCAAAAATACACAGGACTTTTACCCAAGCAACCTCTGTCTATGTCCTGTGTGAAACCAAAAGTCACTTTATATAAGGTACTTAACCTACACAACATACATCATTTACGTAACAGGAACGTATTCTAACCCACAATCTTTTTTTAAAGCCAAAGGTTTTGTTGCCTACCCCTAACCATGTAGTTTTGTTTCAGAAAACACAACATTAATCACATGTTTACATGTCTGTTTCACCATGTGCACCATTTTCCCTCAAAGTGTAATTGAGAATGCAGATTTATTGTATGCAAACGTAATTTTCTAGGACAGAATTGGGTTTTTAAACAAGTAAAGTGTTTTTTCCCCTTCCACTGCATCTTCAGTATCTACTCAGGAACACAACATTCCAAACATTTGGAAGCAAACTCTCCCCTTTATGCATTGTGCTGATGATGTGATATATATTTCAGGGGCGAGTATCTGGTGTATGAACGTGATAACGAAGTGAAGGCGCAGAAGCGGGAGTGGAAGAAGTACGATTTCCACTACGACAACGTGGCTTGGGCCCTCCTCACCCTCTTCACCGTGTCAACCGGAGAGGGGTGGCCGCAGTGAGTATACTTGAACTTACGCATTCACATGCAGCATACGTGCTTTCTGACCACCCATAAACCTCCACTGTTCCCTTCTCTTCCTCTGCAGGGTGCTGAAGCATTCAGTGGATGCGACTTATGAGAACCAGGGCCCGAGCCCGGGGTACCGGATGGAAATGTCCATCTTTTACGTGGTGTACTTCGTGGTCTTCCCCTTCTTCTTCGTCAACATCTTCGTGGCTCTCATCATCATCACCTTCCAGGAGCAAGGAGACAAGATGATGGAGGAGTACAGTTTAGAAAAGAATGAGGTGAGGAAGGATTAAAGGTATAAAATGTAGTATTATCCTAAAAAACAATGTGTAAACTAATACAAAAGTAAGCCCTCTCAATTATCACTTATGACCCACTAAAAGTGTGTGGTGGTGTCTGTATATGCAGAGACCCTGCCTTCTGCCTGTCTTCTATGTTTACTTCTTTTTTTGAGGTGGACAGGGACATTTCGGGATGTAGGCAAAGAGGCGTACGTGTTCGCAATACTTAATACAGTACACCTTTTAAAGGAGTAAAGGAAGAAAGGGATAAAGAGTATTGGGAGGGTCATCTGAAGGCAGGAAGAACTGGATAGAGAAGAAGGAAAGACAGGAGAACATTAATGCTGGATGAGAATAAAACCTTTTTTTGTTTTTTTGCAGAGAGCCTGCATAGACTTTGCTATCAACGCCAGGCCTCTGACACGCCACATGCCTAAGAACAAGCTGAGCTTTCAATACCGTATGTGGGAGTTTGTGGTATCGCCACCATTTGAGTATACTATCATGGCAATGATCGCGCTCAACACCGTCGTGCTGATGATGAAGGTAAATGTCTACATGCTACAAACAGACACAATAATGCACACATTAACATGAACACACCAACAAAATACCATAGGCTACTATTGATTTTTGGAAGTTAACATTTCTCTCTGATTGAACCTGTGTCTCTTGCTGTCTCTATCTCAGTTACAAAACATACACACTCATTAGGTTGGACTTACTCAGATGTTGCTGTGTACACTATTTCCTTTTAATGACTATGTCTGACTCTCCCACTGGGCGAGCTGAACTGTGTGTCTTTTTACTTGCCCTCCTTTTTGTCCCTGACGGTTTGTCTGTGTGTGTGTGTGTGTGTGTGTGTGTGTGTGTGTGTGTGTGTGTGTGTGTGTGTGTGTGTGTGTGTGTGTGTGTGTGTGTGTGTGTGTGTGTGTGTGTGTGTGTGTGTGTGTGTGTGTGTGTGTGTGTGTGTGTGTGTGTGTGTGTGTGTGTGTGTGTGTGTGTGTGTGTGTGTGACAATCCATCCCCTTGTATTTGTACACTGGTTTGTTCGTTTGAATGTGTGTGTTGCTTGTGCGTATGTGTGTGTGTTTGTTCATAGTATGACGGAGCTTCTACTACCTATGAAGCTGTGTTAGCCAACCTGAACATAGTGTTTACCTCCCTGTTCTCCATGGAGTGTGTACTCAAGATCATCGCCTTTGGAGTACTGGTGAGTGTATGTGTGTGTGGTGAGGATGTATGTCTCTACTGTATCTTTGTAGAAAGTGCTGAAAGTCAGTTATTATCATATGGTATCCGTGTTATTTTATTGAGGAGATAAAGAAATGAGTCCTTGACCAATGACAACTGATCACAGCAATGTTTCTCTGTGCCCTACCTTGAGTAATTTTAATAGTCTTAAAGGTCCTTTATATAAAACATGTTTACATTCTGTAATGGTCAATAATTTAAATGTATTCTTTATATAATACTGTGTAGTCTGGCTACACCGGTTTATTATCCTGAGATAGGGGGAAAAACGCTCTGGCTTCCTTGTATTTATTTCTACTAATCACAATCGACCTGGTCAGCGTTTCCGTGCATCTGTGCTCTCAGCGTCTCTGGAACGTGATTGCAGCCGGAGAATGACTGTAATAGCACTGTAGCTGCATTTTTCTACCTATTTATGTTTATATATACAACTATAATATATATAGTATAGTTGTGACATAACAACTGTACAGAAGTCCTGACAGCTCGTTTAAAGGCACAGATTCTGAATACGGGCTGTGTGCATTTCTGTGTGGATTAAGCAATTCGATAAATTCATAGTATTTATGGAAATCTCACTTTTTAAAAAGTACTTAAGTACTTATTCTTAGGGTTTTTGGTGTCAACAGTAAGACTCGTTATGCCTGCTAGTGCCAGATACACAAAAAAACAATAGATTCAGCAAATTAAATGACACCCTGTTTCATGCGGTGGAGGCAGCCCTCTCGTCCATTATTTAGTTACATTTGGAAACATTGTCCATAGTGCATTATAGCTTACATGTTTAAGGAGGAACTGTGAGGAAACATTGAGCTTTTTAAGCAAAAAAAAGAGCGAAGATGCAAAGAGATTGAAAACTGCTAGAAGTCAGCAGTAAAGTGTACGTTCATCTGAGCTGCAGAGGACAAGGAGGGAGGCGTGTGAGGGGAAAGAATGGTTAGAAGAGATAGTTTAGGGATGAATGTTGAGAGGAGATGCAGGACTGGGTCGAACGGTAGCACAGTAATTAGAAGAACGGGGGTGACTGACAGATAGGCGGTAAAAAGAGAAGCAAAGATTACAGAGAGGGTGGATATTAAGCAGGATAGGATTTGAATCTGGGAGATTGCAGTGGAACTCACACTGAGCATGCACAATCACACACACAAATAACACAAGGCCTCAGAGACGTCTGTGTGTTTTTGTCAAGGTGGTTTATTTTAATAGCCGCCTCCCTTGCTCTCTCCATGTCCCTCCACTTGTCTAATGCACAGTTTGGCTGCAGGCTATATGTAGGAGAGCAAAAGAAGCGGACCTTGCTTTGTTCACCACTATCCCTCTATCTCGCTCTACTTTTAAAGCAAACATTTTCAGATCTATAATTATGTATATCTATGGATAAACATGTTTGTATGAATGAGAGGGATGTCATGTGATACCCTTTTTATGAACATTTTTGTAACTAGTTGGAATTTAGTATGACTTGGTTGTACAAGGATATTACAGTATGGGATGTTTGATGTTCTGATGCAGTACAAGTTGTCCCGAGCCTGTCTGCTGGCATCAACCCAACATGCCATCACTGATGGTCCATTTGTCTTATCTGATTTCTTTCCTGTTCCTGTCGGACACTGACATGCCTTTTTTTTCTTATTCTCTTTCTGACTGACTTTAATTCTCTCTCTCTCACTCTTTGTTTCTCTCACTTTCTCACTCTTAACATCTCATTCTCTTTCTGCATCTTTTTTATTCTAATATTACATAAATCCTACCGTATTGTTTTCTTTATTGTTTCAATGTGATCTGTATATCCTCCATCTCCTTGCATCACCAATTTATCTATCAATATTTGATCTGTTTTCTTTTCCGTCTCTGCCACATCCATGTTCTTCTATATTTTACTGTCCCACTCTTCACATGTCACCTCATCACCCTCTCACCCTCCCTTTTTCTATCTCATCCTCCCTCTTTCTCCTGTCTCTTTCTTGTCCTGGTCACAGAATTATTTCAAAGATGCCTGGAATATTTTTGACTGTGTGACAGTTCTGGGCAGCATTACAGACATCCTGGTTACAGAGCTCGGGGTAAGTGGCGGAATCAAATTAATTTTCTATGTAGATGTGTTTGTTTGAGACATCTCTACTGAGCAGTCAAAACTGTAAACAGGCAGAGGTGATATTGTATTAGCAATGTGTGTTGAGCCTGTATGACTGTTTATTAGATGAGCTTCAGCATGTGTCTATGGGCTTACACATCTGTCACATTGTGGGAAACACATACAGTAGACAAGACAAGGAGCTAGGGAAGAGCATGAGTTAGAGGCCACTGTTGAGTCTTGCATTGCTCAGTCATGCATGGACATCTCTTATATAATTGTCCCAGTTGGTGGAATGAGAAGAGACCAGACTCCAGCTAACCAGCACTGAGCCACTGACAGCGAGGCAGGAAGCATGCTGACGCTCTGTAGCGAGCCAGTGCACACAGCTTCTGCAAGCAACCTAATGGCCAATCAAATTATCAGATTCTATCTCAGGTTGGCCAATAGAGGATTTGCAGTTACATCAGGCTTCTGTTAGTAAGTACAGCTGAAGCCTTGAGGGTCCATTGGACACCTGACTATTAAAACAATTGGACTAGAAAACAAATAAAGCTAAAAGTGAGTGGTCTGATTAACTTGATTAGTGTTGGTTACATTATAGTGCACTAACTTGCTTTTAGCCATTGATGGTAAGATGGCCCTGTAGTTTGGTTAAGTCTGCTTTATCCATTATCACCTATATAGGGCAAATTGAAACACAAACAAGGTAGCATACAGCCATAAAACTTTTGATACATGTGCTAGTCTGGGTGTAAATGTACATATATCTGGAGAGAGTGTTTTTAAACATACAAAAAAATTCTAAAGGTATGTTCAGACAGAACATGAAGCGATTTTTAGACGTGGCGCGACTGCTTACAGATAGTAATGATAGATTGTGGCAGGTATGGTAACGTGCACTGATAGCAAAACAAAGGATCTACAAAAGATTAGATAGACGTAATTGTGCTCTAGGCAGCTAAATGATGTCTGAATGATGTCATTCATGTCATTTTGGACCAGCATTATCCAAGTGAAGAAGAAACATATTTTAAGGAATGACAGATTAAAAAAACGTAGATAAACATATATGAATATGGACTTGGTGTGCAAAGGCCATTATTCTGGGGGTTAATAAATCTACTATATAAATGTACAAAAATGAAAAAAAAAATGAGAGAGGAATGCTGCTAGCTCTGAGCTAATGCCTGGACAATTGGTACATTGGCTGTTGGGAGCAAGTAACAGGCGAAAATATAACGCAAGATGAAACATTTGCTTTGTCTTGGTCTGAACACAGTCAGATTTGTACAGTATTCACTAGACTGTATTCAAGAATTGCACAGCCATTATCAAGATCTGTGACACATTACTCACCAACTCTGTCTGAGGCGGCAAGGGATACCAATGATTCAAGTCCGGTCAAGGCTTAAATAGATGACTAGACTCTAGCAAATATTTCTTTGACTGGTTGGTCTTTATATTGGCATACGATCATGTTTATTTATTTTTAATATCTACAATCCCCTGCTGTCTAGATCCTTGGTATCCCTGCTGTATGAATGTATACAGTCTGCAGACCAAAACCTGCTTCTGTGTTAACTTGTCTCTATAATGTTGATTTCTTTCTTGTTTTTATCTTTTTACATGCTTTCTTTAAATCGTCCACAAACTTAACGACGATCTTCTGTAATCTACTTGGCCCCACCCCCTTCTCCCCCCAACATCTACTACTTCCTGCGATTCCATCCAATCAAAATGCACTATGAATCCTCTGTGTCCACCCATGACAACCGGCTTGGTCAATCTCTCTGGTTGTTCTTCGAACCAACCAAAAATCCAAAAATTTTGCTGCTATAAACCATATGTCTGCAACATCCACATGTAGATGGTTTGTAATTTTTTGGAGATCTTATTTTACTGCATCTGTTTTAGCTGCATCCCAGCCAATGTTGTAGCTGTAAAATGTGCATGTTTTTGCTTGTCCCCCACCACACAGAGCCCCGACTCCTGAGTGAGCTCTAAATTTGTAGTATTTTCATTTGTAACCTCTCTACCAGTCACTGTATCAATGCATATATTTTATTCAGCTGTAAATCCTACCCACACTGTACATCCTTTACTAAGAAGGATTGTATTGTATTAACTGGAATAGATTGCTCCATCTATCCATTGAGATTAGCCATTCATTGTATGCACATACATAGGCGCATACACACCCACACATATGGCAGTGACTGGGAGAGTGTTTCCAGTAACAACAGAGTGAATCCAAAGCTTTGCCTGTGGCAGAGAGAACAAGTGATGCATGCTGCCCCTCGCATGTCTCTGGCAGGGTCCCTTTATTTTCACAACACATACACTCACATACAAACACACACACACACACACACACACACACACACACACTCGGAGCAATGTAATACATGCTGTAGTGTAGATGGAACCTGCATGTGCCAGTCCCTTTTGAGCACTTCAAGTCTCACTTCAACTCACCTCAATTGCGCACCTTTTGTCGTTTATTGTGATACATGGTTGAAGAACTCATTTTTACAGGTTTCACATCAATTAATTATTATAATTTCTAACAAAACAAAAAAAGGCTTTATATTCAAAATCAAGCTTAATTGCCATATAAAACACTGTTTGTTGGGCATGTAATCATACAGGTAAGAAGAAAATACTGTATATTGACTTAATATATTATATCATTATTTAGTTGGTTCTTCAACCACCCTCTTGCTCTTATTTGTCTGTGACATCTTTACAGAATGTCACAGGACTTTGGCAGCCAATCCTATTGGATGGAGCATCGGCTGCCATTAGCTGTACCGGTTTGCCTTGAGTTAGTGCACATCTGCATGCTGTGGGCTTGCTTCATTTTAAAATATTGCATATTTTGCCTTGAGAGAATTAGTGCATTTGGTTGTCTTTCCAAGGAAACGTCCTGACATCCCTGCACTTTTAACTACTCACCATTCCTACTACGATTACTACTACGTAACCCAATTGGATGAAACTAGTTAGATTTGGATGATTTCCTTTCCCCTGTGTTGTTTTGTTTGGTTTTGTCTAACTTTAATGGATATGAAAAGCTTGTTGGAGCCTTGCTGATTTGAGTTTGGTTTGCTTTGACTTGTTTGGCTCCTGATTCTTTGATTTATATTGAGTTTGAATCTCCTTCAGTTTGGATTTTACTGTTTTCCTCTCATTTTTGTTATGTTTTGGGTGTCTAAGGAAATATGTTTGCACACTTTGCACTACAGCTAATTACTCTTTCCCTTTATTCCAACCCCAAATCCTTCTATCCTAATTTCACTCCCTATTTCACCTTTCTCTATCATTTGCTTTCCCTTCCTCTTTACTTTCCTATCTTCTACTCTACATTACCTCTCTGCCTCTGCCTCTCTTTCTCTGTGGTTATCCTGTGGCTGTACTGTAGAATAATTTCATCAACCTAAGTTTCCTGAGGCTGTTCAGGGCAGCTCGTCTCATCAAGCTGCTGAGGCAGGGAGAAACCATCCGCATCTTGCTCTGGACCTTTGTTCAGTCCTTTAAGGTTTACACCCAATTATGTAGCATAACACACACACACACAGATCATATGCATCCACATATGTAGATTTTACAGAAATACACATGACTAATATTGTGTTTATATAAAGACAATGCCCAGGTGCAGTCTCTTAGTGCACACAAACTTAATACCAAGCGATTAATGTGTCTCTCCTCAGGCACTGCCTTATGTCTGCCTCCTCATTGCCATGCTGTTCTTCATTTACGCCATCATTGGGATGCAGGTGGGTGAGATACTGAACCTAGTGTTCTAGCTGTAGTGCTTTTGGGATACATTTAATGTATATTTGTTGGATAATGAGGAGGAGGAGGATGATGATGTACTGAAGGATGAGGACAATGATAATGTTCATAAGGATTTGGTGCATAACCGAAGGAGGAGAAGGAGGATTATGGAAGTGGCATGTGTGCAGTAACGGTTTCAGATTGTTATCCTCTTCCACTCCTAGAGGACGTTGGCATCCTTGGCCGACAGCCTCATGAAACTGTATAACTACAAACTAGAGATGTAGGGCATTCAAATGATGTATGGCTATTCTATGTATATTGACAATAAGGGGGTTTCTGAGCAATTTCCAGAACAGACGTGATCGCCATCCAATCGCCGAAAAATGCAATTGTTGCAGAAATCTCCAAATGTCAAAAGCTTTTGATACCAAATCGCGGCAGGGATTTTCTAAGGTGTTCATCAAAGTCGGAGTGTCTGAATGTGAAATTTTGAAGGGTTAAATTCTGTACCAAATCTGTTTAACAAATGGTATCCACCTTAGAACCACTGCAACAATATATGAGACATAACAGAGCATGATAATGGCCATCATATACTTCCATAATAATGTTCAAGGCCTCATACACTGTAAAGTTTCAGCATTTGAATATGCGCCAAAACAAAACACAATGTTTATTACAGATTTATGACTAGAAGACCTTGAAACACATTACTGAGCTGCCTCTCAAATTAATCTTGAGGTCCCCAGCTTTAAGATGATGTGTACCACTTTTATGTAAAATCTACTGTTAAACTGCTATCCCCCCTAAAAAGACAGAAATTGGTCTGTGGTAGGGAGGGGTGTAGTGGAAGAGGTCAAAGTCTTAGATCCTGCTTTAGTGGCAAAAAAAAGCCAGCAAGGTCACTGATGAACGTTTTCAGTGTTAACATTATGAATGCATTCAACAGCTGTTTGGAAATATCGCTATTGAAGAAGACGGAGACAGTGCCATTAACCAGCACAACAACTTCAGGACCTTCGTACAGGCTCTCATGCTGCTCTTCAGGTGTGTTTACTTTACATTACACATTACTTTGCATTATTTGGATTGTTATCTTCTAAACATTATCTTCTAAACAAATCACTGGATGTTTGAATAACCATCTGAAACATGAGTTTTGCGTGCGTGTTTTAGGAGTGCGACCGGAGAGGCGTGGCACGAGATCATGCTGTCATGTCTGGGGAACAAGGACTGTGATCCCCTGTCAGGGAATCCAGAGCCAGAGTGCGGCAGCCAGTTTGCTTACCTCTACTTTGTTTCCTTCATCTTCTTCTGTTCATTCTTGGTGGGTACATGCTACACAATTCAGGGTCCTCGTCTATTCATTATTAAACTGATGACTTTGAAAAAATCCATTTTGATTGGCTCCATTTATCAGATTGGAGCTTTAACTTCTGTACTTTGTGTTTTCATGTGTAGATGCTGAATCTGTTTGTAGCCGTCATCATGGACAACTTTGAGTACCTGACTAGAGATTCATCCATACTGGGACCTCACCACCTGGATGAGTATGTCAGGATTTGGGCCGAGTATGATCCGGCTGCCTGGTGAGTGGCAACATGCATGCACTCATGGTGCACAAGCACACATCATAATTTGGCAGGCCTTGACATTGACACAATAAACCTTATATCATGACTTATCATGACTAACAAAACGTTATATCCATAAACATACAGCATTAGTTGTACTAGTTGTGTTTGCACCAGAGTAGTTCATATAAAACCACAGACATTTCTTAAGACCTGTATATTTCTTGTGCTTGTTTTAATATTCTTGTTCACACAGAGAAAGGCCCAAGCAATAAAATCGGTAACTTCTTAAAAGTGCTGTAAATGGGTTTTTTTAATGGCCTGGAAATGGACAAAAAAAACAAACTGATTTTTCTGGCGAAAGACCTGCAAGGAGGCTGTAAGGGATCTGAGTATAACCTCATCAGGCATCTGGTTATCTCTCTCACACCGTACAACCCCTCCCTCCTACCCTTCTTCCTCTTTTCTGTAAAGTGTCCTGAAATACTGCCCGCCCCTTCCCAAACCGTTTTTCCCTCTTCTGGAATCTGCATACTGCTAAAAAAAAAAAAAATGATGTGGCAACGTCTACACTCCAAACAAAGCTCCCTTGTCCAACTCTGTTGTCTAAATGCCTACTGTAGACATGCTACGTTTCATAGTATCTGTATTCCAGTGCCTGTGTGTTGCCCTTATGCTGACCTGTAGACTGCACATAGACAATAAGAATGGGAAAGGAAGAAGAAATCAGAGGATGGAAGGCATGTTCAAATTTACAGGAAAGATGGATAAAAGATTAAAATAAGGGGCAGTGACTACGACATAGACACCATTGCACGGGACTCAAAAAACGGAGAACAAAGACACTTGGCCGACATTGTACATGTTTAAGAGAGAGGGGATCTGCACACCAGAAGTAGCTATTAAGCTATTTAGCTGTTTACCAAGCACATGATTTTCTACTCTGTTTGCAATTCCTTAATTACATTGTGCACACATCCAGTTACTGGTTGGACTCGAGGAAGGAAAGAAAGGGCTGTCGAACTATAAGGATGAGGAGTAAGAGAAAGAAAAAAACAACAGATTTTCAAAATAGTAAAACTATTAGCACATTTAACAATGCGTGGCATTCAGTAAAGAGCTGAGAGTGTGGGTAGAGTTTGCATAGGTGCACATGTGTCTACAGAGTCAGAATTAATCACAGTAAACATGTTGTAAGGTGTTTTCAGATACTGTGTACTTGTCAATCTTGTGCTCTTCCTCCCAATGTTCTCTCTTCTTTCTGGATGTGTGTGCGTTTTCCTGTGTGTACGTGCGTGTGTGTGTTTCTTAACTCCCCTGTATTCTTCTTGCAGTGGGCGCATTCATTATAAGGACATGTACAGTTTATTACGAGTTATCGACCCGCCTCTCGGCTTAGGCAAGAAATGCCCCCATAGGGTGGCCTGCAAGGTTTGACTTCCATTCAAACAAAATCTTTCAACCACACTTGCTAGCAACAGCATCCAGGAATGGAATGAATGCCGCTTTATATATTATTTTTACTTTTCATTTCAATTTTATAACTTATTTTACACCATTATCGACGTTGCATTCTGAACTGCTGAGAGAATGTGCGGGACAATGCAGACACCCAGAGAAGCATGTGAAATGCACTAAGTGAAATGGAAAAAAAACTCCACAGTTTTATCACATTGTAAAAAAAAAATTTCTTTTTTTAAATTTACTTTTTTAAATAATTTTTTCTTTTGCTTGGAGCCATGGCTAAAATGTAGCAAGCTACGGTTGCTCACTGTAGTGTTGCATTGTTCTTGGTTTTTTGGGGGTTGGGGGGAAAGACAGAAACTGCATTGACACCCCTTCCTCCTCCTCCCCTCTCTCCTCGTCCGAGCAGCAGCAGCAGCAGCTTGGTGCCTGCTGTTAATCTCTGCTCTACTCTTCTGTGCAAACACACAATCAAACACACAAACACATAAACATACGCCTTTGTCCTGCTTACACAGAACTGTCTTCTGATACTACAACAGGACATTTACCTCTCAAATTCCAATCCTCCTCTTGTCTCCCTCCCCTCTGTCATTTACTCCCCCTCTTTTGTTTGAGATGAAAAACAAAATGTTAGAGAGTACCGTAGCTCATAGAGAAGCCACACGGCCACGTCTCTTCAAATCAGCCCAATAACCTTGTCTTTCTGTTGTCTTTTACTTTGTTTTGGTCTATATCTCTCTTTCACCCCCTTTCTCTCTCAATCTCTGACACTTTACTCCTCTTTTCTCTTTTCAACTCTATCCTCTAATCAATCGTCTATTCAATCTCTCTCACTGCATCTTTTTTCTTCTCTTTCCCTCTCTAAATATCTCCATCTCTCCCTTTTTTGTGTTTTTACGGGGGTGATGGCACTGGCTGATGATGCAGTGGCAGGATCAGTTGCAGGGAAATGTATGACATGCTGAGGCACATGTGTCCTCCACTAGGCCTTGGGAAGAGGTGTCCAGCACGGGTGGCCTACAAGGTCAGAAAGGACCCCATCTTCACCCAAGTCTCCTATGGGTGTTGGTTTTTTTTGGGGGGGGTCGGGTGGGTCCAGGAGGGAGGGGCCAAGGATTTAAGCGCTCAACGTGGTGTAAACTTTAGTGTCATTGTTTCTTTTAGTTCTGTTTTTGTTTCTTTTCGTGGAAAGTGGGGGTGGGCTGGTCGGTGTTGTGGCGTGGTGTGGTGGTGTGGGATTGGTGGGTGGAGGTAGCGAGACAATTAGGGTGGAGGGCTAGGCGGGGCGGGGGGGTCTGTATCCACAGGAGGAGACGAAAGGAGGGACCTTCTCAGCTCGTTTGCACCGTGTACGACAGACACACAAGCTCACTTACACAAACATGCAATAGCCATGCACGTTACAATCAATAGTGTCTTACTATTTTTGAAGCAAAGTGATAGTAGTAAGGGTATACATGAATGCAATTATTTAAACACATTAGAACAATAAAAAACAATAACGATATGAATTGATTAGACAAACAGTTCACACATGTAGACGCACACTCTTACACAGAAACATGCGTGTGCAGCAGGGCTTGGAAGGTCCGCTAGACTTACGTCCTCTGACTCGTTCCGTCCTGTGGATGGGGCAGACACATAGACACACGCACGCACACAGGAATTAAGTCATATCAACCTACACATAGATATTGACTGTTATTTTGAATGGTAGAGAGAGCAGAAGGGCTTGTCTCAGTGATGTGTTTTCCTCAGAGAGCCTTTAGTTGACATACAGAAGCCGTTCTTTTTCTGTCACCCTTCATGTAGCAGCTCCAAGCCCCCGAGCAGCCTTTTCTATCTGCAAGTCCAATCTTCTCTTTGTCCTTTGGTTCAGTCGTCAATGCAGTTCTATTCTGTTTCCAGCCCCCCTCATCTCTGCATATTGCTCCCCTCCCCACACATATATACTCCCTCACCTGCCTTCTGCATGGCCCGACAACCACCCCCATCAACCCCTGCACAGACCCCTGTCCGTCATATAATCAGCACAGACACAATTAATCTTGCTCAAAGTGTTATCAGAATAGAAATATACAGAATGATAACAACAAATTTACCTTTGTGTTCCTGTAACACCTCTCTTGTGTTCAACGTGACAGTCTCATGAAACATCATTGGCAGATCACTGTGAGCCTCAGGGGAAAGCTGGCCAAACAGCCTGTAGGCACAGGAGATCACTCCATTGCTAACCATCGCTTTATCCAACTCTCTTCTCCTTCTCCAGCAGACCTGGGGCAAATAGTACTGGTATTTTATAATATTTAAGGTTCCATATGGATGGGGGACTTTAATACAAGTGCAATTTTTAATGTGTCAAATATGTTACAAGTCAGGAAATGTCTACATTTTCTCGGCTACTTTGTATTTACAGTCTAAAGCCACTTTCTCATATGAACTGTAGACAATATTGGAATAATGAGGCACAGACAATGTCTGAAGCTGTCCTTTCTCACATGTAGCACACAATAAGGAGATTGTCCGTGTCAGACGTGTTCTCACTTGCGCTGAACGAAAGATGTGACGGACTGGAAGTGGTCCACGACAACAGCGCACCTAAAACATTTTTACGTGACGGATTTAAGCCTACAAACAGTGACGGTTAGGGTTAGGCATGAAAACCACTTGGTTGGGATTAGAAAAAAGGCTGTGGTCTGGCCTGCAACTAATGTCCATGAAATGAATGGCACCGGGACATGAACGGTGACCAACCGGGAAATAAACCCCAGTCGCCCAGGTGAAAGTCCTGTGTTTTAGGACCCATCCACCACCCCCAATGTGGCTAATTTTGTGTCATGCTTGTCCACACGCAATAAATACATGGAACACGCATGAATTAGTGCGCATTACTTTTCGTTGTTATATGTACGAAACCTGCATGAGAATAGTCTGAGGAGGCAGAACATGATGCCGATTACAACGCGGTCACATAGCACGTTCATAATTTGGTCATAAATAATCAGGTCTCTTGCTGTTCCTTTAATATGAATTTCAGCGTCGTCCCTTACTGACAGAAGTTCCTGAATCTTGTCGTCTCTCAAGTTAGACATATTCGTGGGTGTCTTTAGATTACCCTTCCTCTTTACCTGTGGATGATTGTATTCTTCTCGTTTCATGCAAACTGCATTATAGAAACATCAAACATGGGCTCAGTTTGACTTTGCAGTACATGTGTGAAAGGGGCTTAAGGTTATTGTAATATAAAGAAATATCCATCTATGATCTCTACATGATTACACTAATAGGCAAAACATAAAGGTTGTCACCTGTGTGGATAAAAATGTATTATTTGACCCAGGTTGTTGCACCTCTTTCTCATGATTTTATTTTTAACCCCAACCTTGCCTTACCTTTGATTTTACCGTCAAACATTTTTTTCTAAAAGCCTCCTCCCTGAACTAAAAGGTAGGCCCTCAGTCTCCCTGCCAAACAACCTAACATGCTTTACATGTAGGGTTTTGGCTTTCCTAACATCGTAATCTGCCCCGTTGCAGTTAATGCTGTAATACTTTTCCAGAAGGTTGCCATCTCTGTGTTTATGCCTTACCTCCCGTTCCACTTTCCCTAAGCATCTTGCCAATGAGAGAAATCCAATCTTACCTTTGACCTTCCAACCAGTCCACAGAACAATGCCCCATCTAGCTCCACTGCTTTTAACCTTTTATCTTCTCTGTCCTGAAGAGAGATGGCAGAGCCTTCAGGCAGGACCGCTTTCTTACAGACACAGCCAACTAAGTGTGGTGATGTTTCTTTCTTTTTTTTCTTGCACAGTTTTTTTTTTTCTTTTATTTGGCTATTTTTGGTCACATTTTATCTTTACACACTCCAGCTCATAACCTATTAACCTATTGATTTTTATTACTCTATCATCTCCTTTCCTCAAGCGTCCCCTTTCAACTCTTATTATATCTATTTTCTGGCAAATGAAATATTTTTTTTCACCTCATATTTCCTACATATTCCTGGATTATATTCGCCTCAACACTCATTTTGCACCTTAGCAACAATATGAAACACTTCCATGGTGGCCATTTTTTTGTTTCTTCTTCTTCCCTTTTCCACAGAATGCTGCTCTCTCTCACCTATTAACCTTCCAAGTCTGTGCCCATTTTTCACACATTGGAGCTCATATGATTAGAGCTAGTTGCTCTATTATTTCAGCCTAGTCTCATCATCTACAAATTCTCTTATTTATAACAATCACGTTAAAACGACTCACAAACTCATTGTAATGTCGCCAACAAAGGATGCTTTCTGTGTACGGCTGCGCAGCTGCTTGTCCTGAGAGGCATATTGCCTGTGCATCGCATGCTGCATGAGGGTGGGGTGAGCAAGAAGGGTTTGGGGGATTAGAGATTTTTTTTCAAAGTTTGTTGGATGGATTAAAGGAGTTGCATTTAATCAGGATGTGGGGGGAGGCATGATATGCTGCATGTTTGGGTTGTCGTCGTTTGCTGTTACCAAACACATATGAACGTCACTCTATCATCTGTGAGTTGGTGTGTGTCTGTATTGTTTGTTTCAATTACAAACCAACAAGACCTACAAAGGATCAAACTAATAAATGAAAAACCTAAGTGTTCCCTTTCCTTAGATCAGCTCCTTGGTTGTTTTTGGTTTATTAGTTTATCATCTGGTCTCTGTTGTTTTCACTGTGAACCTCCAAAGCCCTAGGGGGGAGCTCTGGATAATAGAAGCTGCTGCTCAGCCTGCCCTCCTGTTTCTTCATCAAAGTCTCAAGGTCACCAGTTCAACCAACCTGTGAGGTATCCTTGATGTTAGCAAACATTACATAGATAACACTACGATTATGAAATAAATCAGTAAATTAGACAAGGAAAAAAATCTGAAACAAATATTTTTGTTTAATACCTTTACACTCACAGGTTCTCTCATATGACAAATCAAATTCAAATCTGTGAATTGTAAAAAAAAAAATGCCACTGCACTTCTATTGCACTCAAATATACTTCATTTGACACTGTAGCTGAGCTTGAGCTATTTGTTACAGGCAGACAGCCAGAGTCAGAGCCTGCTACAGATGCTATACACAGCTCCTACAACCTCCTTTACCCAAACCCCTCCCTTCTTCCCTCTCCCCCTCCCCTTCTTGCCACAAACTCTACGCTCCCCCCTGTCACCTGGAGGTTCCACAAACATCCCACCCCACTTACTTCCCCATTTTCTCACCACTCACCCTGACTGGCTCTCCCACAGAGACTGCTCCGTATGGATCTGCCTGTGGCCGACGACAACACGGTCCACTTCAACTCCACTCTTATGGCCTTGATCCGCACAGCATTGGACATCAAGATTGCCAAGGGTACGGAAGGTTTGGAATCCCTTTTACCTCCTTTGCTCCAATTTTCACATTTTTTCTCCTTTTCTTATTTCTTCCATAGTGCAGTGCTGCCTGCTATTTCTGTGCTGAACCCAGAAACCTTCAGCTCTTCCCGATGCTTCTCCTACTGTAGCTTAAGTACAGCGTGATTTCTATGGCAGTTGATCCAGTGCGTAGCGTGTTGTGTGTGTGAGGCTGAAGGTTGAGGTCCAGTCAAATGGAGGTTCTGTCACTTCCGCTTAAAAATGAAATCACCTGTGTACCTTTGTTTAGTGCAGTTATTATTTGATCATAGCAATGCTAACCTTACTAATAAAGATCTTCTGTTTGTTTGTCTTTGTTTACATGTTTGTATGTCCTCTCTTATACCTTTTTGTATCAATCTGAATGGTTGGGCATTGATGTCTGTGCATCAAAAATGTGCATATGTATCTGTATGTATGTGCATGCGCGTGTTTGTTGAATCTGCTAAGGTGGTGTTGACAAGCACCAGATGGACGCAGAGTTGCGGAAAGAAATGATGGCAATCTGGCCCAACCTCTCCCAGAAGACTCTGGATTTGCTGGTTACACCACACAAGTGTAAGTTGCAGAGTGTTGTGCAGGCGCAGCAATGTGGCTTGGATGCAGCCACCCTGTGCCGCCCAGTGCTCCAACGTTGTATCTCTTCACGCCACCTGAAGGACCGCTTCTCTCAGCCAGTCTCTCTCACTGCTCCACCCTCTGATACAGCTGGCATATTACCCCGCACATCCACACCCATATACCTCAGATCTATGAAGACATAATTATGTGAACATGAAGAAAATCCAAAACAGAAGCACTGACAAAGCACAGGGTTAGGGTAGACGCAAAACAACTACACACAGATATACAATAACCCAAAGGCCCGGACACACCAAACTGTCATCGAAGAACGCGTGGCGACTGAAGGCGACAAAGGCCGATTGTTGCGTTGCCTCCCGTCACCTGTGTCTTGCCTCAAAGTCTATAGCTGACAGCCAGCTAGAATGTACTTTCTGCGCGTATGGGAGGAATAACCTCTCCATACCAGCAGGCAGTAGTAGTCTGAATTTGTCATTCAAAAGGGAAATCAAGACGCTAGTTAGCCAGTTAGCACATTAACAACACCACCCGATGTTGAAAGAACAAATTATATGTACTTCGCAGGAGCATGACAAATAATACAAACACTTATGGACAGTTTCTCCGCAGCAAAAAAACACAAAAAAAACGATCTGACATAACAGCCTTGTTTTCGATCTCAGCCTCTGGACTTTAGCTTTTTGTTTACTTTCCTCACTTCTGTTTCTCGCCAATCAGAGTGATTTCTCTGACCGATGGCTCAAAAGCCACTGACAAGGGCCGACTAATGCCCACAGTGAAGGACACAAAAAACTAGGGCGACGAACGCTCACCATCGGTCCAAATTTGAACGACGGCCAACCGTCAGCTTGGTGTGTCCCTGCCTTAACACAGAAACCTGCAGAAACCACACTCACCAAAAAAGACTGACCACCAGTTCCAGACCCCAACACTTCTCCACCTCTCTGTGGCTGAGATCAGAGGGTGCCTCACTATAGATCAACTCTCTATAGACGTCTTTTCACTTCAGGGGCGGTCAGCTGTGTGCACTAGGCTGGCTGTGCTTGATAGAACAAACTGTATATATATTTTAGCGTTATTACACTAAGAACAAATGCACAGGTGCTAATGCACAGTGCTAGTGGCATGATCCAGTATATGCTTTAGTTTATGAAATGCATGAGATCTGCTATCGAAGTGTATTGTGTATTTAGAATTTCATTTGCAACCAAGTTCAAATAAGTCATTAGCTGTTTAGATAGAACAGTTGTTTTTAATTTTTAATTTATTTATTTTTATTTTTTGAATGACTTAGTTAAATTTGTGTTGATTCTTGCGATCACATAATTGCAGATTCCTGGAGCGACTGAATTTTACCTATATCACAATGAGGTGCTTTGATTACAAGATTTTACCTGTGAGAAATATAAATGTTATATAGAGTTAAACTAAAGTAGGATGCAGTAACAAAAAAAAAAAATCTGTCTGTGAAAAGACTATTTGCTCAGTGTTGTGTGTGAGATGTTTGTGTGCATGCCTCACCCCTTTCTGCCATTCCTCGCGCTCAGGGTCCATACCAAAAGGTCTAATCTTGCAGGGTAACTTGTCATTCTCTCAGCAGCCACAGACCTGACAGTGGGGAAAATTTATGCTGCTATGATGATCATGGAGTACTACCGGCAGAGCAAGATCAAGCGCTCGCAGGCTCTTCGTGATGAGCAGGTACTGCTGTCTCAAGGAGAAAAGCACTCTACCTGCATCTGAACCTTTAAAGTCAAAGGCAGACTGACGCACTGAAATATAGGCTGCAGGGCTGTAGTCCCATTTATATAAGTCTGGGCTGTGACAACCTCTGTCTGGATCCAGGGAGAAGTCCTTCTCCAGTCAACTAAAAGAGGCATACAGGGAGTGAAGCCAACATTTTAGCCATCTAATGCAATCTCCTATCCCCCACATGCAACACTCCTTCTCTAACAACCAAAACAGTGCTGCCATCTGCTGGGCAAAGTTTGCTTCTTCCTGCTTTCACAGGAATATTTGCATAGGTAGAAAAAAAATGCAAACATAATTCAGTGAGTCAAAATTTATATTGCTAGTTTAGTATATACTTTTCACCTAGGTGTTGGTTATTTATCAGTTTGTATAACTTAGACTGCTGGGTTTCGTTTTAATAAGCAGGCTGTAGTGTTGTCACAGCCCAAGGTGCATGAGAGCCCTCATGACAGTTCCTTTTTCTAAGATTCTTTCCTGTGTCGACTGCTTTTAAAAATGCTGTACCTCCTCACTCCTTGTCACCCATGCTCGTAACCTTGGACTGATTAGATTTGCATTATGATATTGCTGCACCCTACCCTCCAGGTCCATAACAACATTGATCTCCACATTAATTTAGCTGTGTTTCATGTAAGTATCTGAGATCATGAGGTGTTATCAGAACTGAAATGTAATGGTCCTTAACAGGTTTATGCAGCCAGCTCGGACCATAAACACTTAACGAGCTGCATGCTTCTGAGGACACTCACCAACCTGATATCTCATTGCACGAGTAAAATACTTGTAGTGTCTCTCAAACATCAGCAAACCTCCTTTACCCTCTTTTTTCTCATGCACCATTTCCCCTCCTCCTTCCTTCAAAGTCCTCTGGCCACACGCAGTGCTCCACACACAAAGCATTGTTTCACTTAATCCACGTCTATGCCCCTTCCCTCCCCCGACACATACTCTACATCGTATCCTCTCCCTAGTCTACCTGTTGCATTGTAACCTGTCACGACCGGGTCAGCAGGTCTGGGCTACCACATCTTGTAGCAACTCCCAGTGAGAGACCTCTGTAGTATTTTATGATCCAAAATTGCCATTAGTTAGATACCACCACACTACAATTTAAAAGTGTTATATGTGTTTTACATGTTGTACATTATATTGTATTTTGTGCTTGCACGTAACCTGGAAATCCAGACCCACATCTATTCAGGATAGCACTTCGATCAACTACGATCAGTTAGAGCAATGAACAAGGTGACGTATCTTGCCAAATTCAACGACGCAGCACTGTCGTCATCGGTTCCGCCTGCCCATAATAGATAGTACGATTTGATTGGTGAGTTGGGATTTTCTGATATAGTTAATGAGCTGCTACAGTGCGTGCCAAGCGGCAGCAGCAGAGCAAGATGAAATTCACTGACGGTGCATCTTGATTTCCAGGGTAGCTTGCACACAAAGAGAGTTTGAATTTGAAGGTAAACTTTTTTTTGACTCTGTAAGATACAATATGATATTTATTTATTTATTATTTATTAATTTGCACAATAAAAATCAGACAAAAAAACAGTCAACATAAATAACAAATACACATAAAGGATTTTAAAAAAAAAAAGAAACAAATTGTGCCGGTGCGATTAAGAAAACCAATAGGGGCTTGTTAAGGAAATCTAACCTTAAGTGTAAATGCAAGAAAATAAAATGAAAAGTCATCTAATCCACAAAGGTATACAAACCTACCCTTTACAGAGTAGGTGGATTCCATTTCCTTAGTGGACCTTATAAGGGGTGGTACAAATGCTGCATCTTTTACTGCAAAACGTGAGGCACGTCAGTCGGTCACTATCAGAAAAATAGGCACTTGCAATGTGAGATGGCGACATTCTCGCATTTGAGTCCTTGCGTCTACATTAACAACAATGAATTTGAGGGCACAAAAAGTGTGGCATGTGTACAGGCCCTAAAGCAATCTAATGGTTAGAGTCCTGGACACCTCAAAGGGTTGCCAGGTCCAAGAATGCATTCTGAATCCACCCATCTTTGGCTGAATCCAAATGTCCACCCTCTTGTTCTGAGCCATTGCAGACTTCAGTCAGACATATTGTGACATGTTCCATGTCATAATCAAGTCTGTAAAGGAGAGGGACTGCAAAAGTGCTGATAGATGGGACTCAAGTGTGTTTCAAGTCCGGACATTTGGATTCAGCCTCTTTCTCTTGTTAGATGCTGGGCATCAGTTGCTCAAGAGTCCCTCCGTCTCATTTATTCCTCTTCCATTACTTTTTTTGCCTGACCTTGCTTCAGTCTACAAGCCCCTTCTCTACATGCCCTTTGTTCCTGCTCTGCCCCTTCTCCCTCCATTTCCCTGTCAGTCTGCCTGATAGCTGGCGACGGCCATGTTGTATATCTCACACAGAATCGAACGCCATTACTGTTTCAGCGCGTGGAGCCACCTTCCCCCACCCAGGATGGGGGTCCGGGACTTAACAACGCCCTTCCTCCACCTGAGACAACAGAGACTGTCAACAGCTTGTGAGTTGGATGCTGTTGTTATGTTTTACTTTACAGGAGGTGGTTTGTTGACAGCAGAACAGTTAACGGTCCCATGTTGTAAAAAGTAAGATTTTTTTATCATTCAGCTGGTTAAGGAGCTATATAAATAATGTCAAAGTATCAAAACTCTTAATCAACAGAGAAATGCATGCAGCCCGTATTCTGAAACTATGTCTTTAAATGAGCCTTCAGGACTTCTGTACAGTTGTGATGTCACAACTATATTATAAATAGGTAGAATGTGCTGTTACAGTTATTTCCAGGCTGCAATAACAGAGAGGACGGAAGCGTAAGATCTAGAAATGCTGACTAATCAGAGCAGACTGGGCTTTTTTGGGAGGAGGGCTTAGAGAGAGAGGCTGAGCATTTCAGACAGAGGGTGAATACAGGTATTTTCGAGCATAATATGTCTACTCTGTGACGGCGTGTTTGTGTGTCATAGGCCAGTGGTGGGGGGGGTCCCGGAGAGCCAATCATGGGTGACGGCTCGTGCTCAGGAGATGTCCCAGAAGGCTGGCAGCTGGACACCCGAGGGACACCCTGAGGATGGCCTGGGGAGCATGACCAACTCTCAGGTAGAAAGCTCATAAACGCACACACCCAGGACCATACACAGTCACAGGCACACTCATATGCAAACTATACAAATAAAATGCACATTTGACGCACACCAACTTTGTTTGGACAAGTACTCAAATACTCTACTTATTCAACATTTATTTTAACTTTCATGCCATGGTTACCGAATGAACACCCAAAGAATTATTGGCTACTTAAATTATAAAATAAACGATGATCTTCATGCAGTTACAGATTGCAATTCCATCTCCACTGAAAGCAGTGTCCCCTTTCTTCATAATTAGATGAAAACGTAAGGTTCGTGTTCCACTTCATTATAACTTGCTTCTTCTTTCATGTTTTTATGCTCCGTTATCAGCAATATTAACCAATGTTTATGGTTGAGAGTACTTTTGTCAGTAGTTGTGAAAATAAACTACATTCTTCTTAACAACTGCGGAATAAAGAAGTTAAGAGCTACTGTCCCATCTTTACTTACTGCCTTGACACCTTTATTGTTTCTACTCAGTAGGTCATTTTCATTCCCTGTGATCTCTCACCTCGATTTTTCAGTTAGCATTGACATGGCGTCTTTGATTAGTTCCATCTCTCAAACCTGTCTATTCACACATTTTTTTATTATCTTACTGAATTTTTCCTTCGCCGTACATCTCCACATTTCATTCAGATTCATCTGGCCTCTGTCATTAGAGTGGTTCATGTCTCTGTCATGCTGTTAAACCTCTCTGCTTGTAGACCTCCTGGAGGGCCTGACAGGTCTCTGTATCAGTCAGCCCTGTAACATAGTCACTTCTCCATTACAATCAACAGAGGTCTGGAGAAGTTTACGCTCAGTAGTCGGATAGAAGAGAGTGGCTGTCGGCTTCATTCAAACTAGTTTGAATGATGACCAACAGTTAGAAAAGGCAAATGAAATCATAAAGCACGGACAACAACAGGAGATATTAGCAAACAAAATATTTTATAGCAAAAAACAACACCAACTCTCAAATGTCATTTAATGTAGATTAAATGAGCAGCCAGCACATGCTGCGAGTGGTTCAGCATTTTTCTAGAATTACATAACTAAGAGTTTATTCTTTGTTATTATTTAATCTTGTATATTTTCTTTTTTAATGACTGATTGAATTTAGCAAGTGGAACTTTATCTTAGCTAATGATTGAAACTCAAACAACAACAAAAAAGTGCCATGCCTCTGTTTTAAATGTCCCCAGCCGCCAGATTCAGCTCCATTTGCTTAGGTATACTCCAATACAGTTTGGCATATTTGCGTGTGACAATTTGCATGGTTATAGCTGAAACAATATGTGCAAATTAGCCTACCAAAGTTTTCCTAAGTTTTACGCAACCTCCTGTACTGCCTACAATGCATCAGTACCTGAACTGGCCAGCACTATCGTGTAATCCGTTTTTCAAATGTCTTTCGGGCTGCTTTGATTTCTCCTTCAAATCCAGTCCTGCTTTGACTCACAAGCTCCTCCAGCTGCCATCGATGCCACTAAACAAAGAGTCTTTGCATTTTTGACAGCCTTTGCGAACACAAAATTTTATTCTAATCGGAGTATACATCTTATCCATGTAAGACCAGAACACTCGCAAAAATCAAAACCAAAACAACAAATTAAAAAAGGCGAAGTCCCTCCCACACTAACACACACACACCAAATTTACCCTCAATTCTCTGCTTTCTTTGGATAACAAACTTTCCCACCTATCCCCCTACTCCCTGTCAGTTTTCATGGCAGTCGTCACACTCTCCTGCTCTCCTGCTCTGTTTTCAGACGGTAGAGATGAGAGAGCTGGGGCAGGATGGTTACTCGGATACTGAGCACTTTCCACCAATGGAAGGCCATGGCAGGGCCGCTTCCATGCCACGCCTCCCAGGCGACAACCAAGTGAGCAGCATTCTCACCCTTCCACTCTCTTTCTATTTTCCCCCATTATGTCTGTTCCTCATCTCCTTTTGTTTGAAAAGATCATATTCTCAAAGGTCTGACTTGGTGCTTAAAGGTTCATTGCTGCGGTTACTTGTATCCATGTTGGAGAAAGATTGGCACAGGGTCAAAGGGATTTCTGCGAAACGATGCTTATTGACAAATGCCTATTACCAACAGTGTGGTACTGGGCCCAAAGGTTACATTTTTGTAGGTACATTTTTAGCCAAAGAACCACCAGTACCATTTGAGGTTCCGTATTGTAAAAAGTGGGATTTCCATGTCTTTTTTTTATTATAAAGCAGGACGGGGTGCTTTGTAAATCAATCCACAGAGAAATTATAAACTATACTATATATAGGCAGAAAGTCCTGCTACAGTCATTCACCGTCTGCAATGATGGCGCAGAGACGCCAAGGGTGCAGATTCGGAAGACTACGAAACACTGACCAATCAGAGCAGACTGGCAGACAGGTGCTAAAGCACAGCGTTTTAGACAGGGCGAAACGACATATATTCAGACAGGCAGTATATAGAAAAATAATGTGTTTTTGAACATTAAACCATGTTAACATGTAAACATGTTCTAGTAGAAACCCATAATAGAAATATGAATTTGAAAATCGGCATAATATGGGACCTTTAAATAAATAATATTTCTGGCTAAAACATGGAAATGTTTTGCTGAAATGTTGACTTCCAAACTGGAATTCAAGAGGACCATAGCAAGGCAAAGTGACACCTTCTGCTCCTTTTCTCGTCGTCGTCTCTTCCTCTCATCCTGCCACCTGCATGGAGGTTTTTAACCGTGGTTGTGCTATTTCCATCTAGCACACTCATCCATTTCATATTGTTTCATACCCCGGTGAGTGCTCTGGTTGTCATATGCGCACAACATATTTATGAATCCAAATGTGCACATACACATTCATGCAGTTTACACACTTTTCTACCCACCATAATTTCCTCTTCTTTTGTCAAAACGTATTTATCTTTTCTTGTTGTTTTTGTACTAAACTGTCTCTTCCTTCCTGTCAAAGGTTTGGCCTGTGCAGAATTATTTTGGATTTTCAGGGGCTTTTGTTTTTTTTTCAACCAGTGTGGCACCAGCATGATATTGCGTGTTACAGATGTGTGTGTTTGTGTGTGTGTGTGCGTGTGTGTGTGTGTGTTTGTGTGTGTGTGTGTGTGTGTGTGTGTGTATGTGTGTGTGTGTGTGTGTGTGTGTTTGTGTGTGTGTGTGTGTGTGTGTGTGCGCGTGTGTGTGCTTGCGTGTGTGTGCGCGCGCGCGCGTGTGTACACTGTTTTTGTAACTCTGTTTTCTGCTGATGAGTCGACTGCAATTGTGTGTGTGTGTGTGTGTGTGTTTGTGTGCATATCCATTTGCGCGTGTATTTTGCTGATTGTCGTCATTGCTGTTGTGACTGTGGTGCCATTGATTGAGCATTTTCATGGTGACCTTGTCTATATAACCCTGTTTTGGCTCCAACCACCCCCAGTCTCTGTGGTAAGTGTTTCTCTTCCACCTTCACTGCTGCTTCGGTGTCTAATCAAACTCTCTTTCCCTGTCCCTCCTTCTCTTCTGTCTTTCCTCTTTCGTCTCTCCACTGTGGCACCCCATCTGTTTTTGGTTTGAACCTCCATCTACTATCCTTTGGTTTTCACTTGTACTCCACTGAACCCCTTTTCTCTTTCATTGTGTATCAATCCAACCCTGTCTCCCTTACATCTCTTCCTTCCTTCTTGGTTCTGTGTGTATGCTTCATGTGTGGCCACAACTTTGGTGTATTTGTGGCTCTGTGTGTGTGTGTGTGTGTGTGTGTGTGTGTGTGTGTGTGTGTGTGTGTGTGTGTGTGTGTGTGTGTGTGTGTGTGTGTGTGTGTGTGTGTGTGTGTGTGTGTGTGTGTGTGTGTGTGTGTGTGTGTGTGTGTGTGTGTGTGTGTGTGTGTGTGTGTGTGTGTGTGTGTCTTCTCTGTGCTCATACAGCAGCGGAGGAAAGGGAGACAACGTGGCAGTAACCTCAGTGTATGTACCCTGTCTTCCCTGTCTCGTCTTGTCTCTCTCTCTCTCTCTCTCTCTCTCTCTCTCTCTCTCTCTCTCTCCTGTCCCTTTCCCCTCTCACACACCCCTGGAACTCCTTTTTTCCTCTTTTGTCATGTCTCCATGTTGTGTCTTTATCATAGCAGGGATTTTCTTTCCAATTTATCAGGAGAACCCTTTTTTGGCATGACCAAATCTGATGCCAGCCCAGCTTCCAAACTGATCCCAGCATCCTTAGCTACTTTTCTCATGCACCTAATGCAATGGGTTTGGAATTGGGCTGAACTCTGCATGTCCCCTGACATTATCAACAGTCATGCCACAGTGTCTCGTGGCCTCCATGTCTCTGTCTCTCTTTCTCTCTCAGCTGCTGCTAGTGCTTTGGTGCTCTATGTCCTCATGCCTGTGTGCTCGTCTATCAAGATGTTGTCAATGTTTCCCCGTCTTTGTCTGAGTCTCCATTCACACCTGCATGCAAGAAATTTGTTGAATTGCGTAAAAGTGCGAGTGTGTGAGTGTGTGTGTGAATACTGATGAGAGACAGAAAGAGAAAGGATTTGGGTATATGTGCGTGTTATGGTGTTGGGATTCTCAGTGCTACTCCGATGAGGCTAGATGAACTGGTGTTTTATATACATCTGCAAACCTGTCAGTTGATTTGTCTAATGCACAATAACTGGAAAACTGGCCAGCTCAGCTGCCAAAAGGACCTAGCACTGTAGTAGCCTGATATGGTTTACATGCCCAGGTCAGGAACTTGTGGCACCATAGGCTCTGTCCTGCTGTCCCACCTCAGAACATGAGGCCTCAGCACTGCAGAAGGAAGTTCTCATGTGGGTGGAGGACTCAGGACAACCCCTATGTACCTGCATGGCTGGAGGAAAGCACGCTGAAGCAGATCAGAAATGGAGGAGTTTTATACAGCCGTTTATGGTTTGTGAGGACGAGGGCTGCACAATATATTGGATCTTGATCGTCATCGTGATGTCAACTTGTGTGATAAAGACATTGTTAAATTGAGTTTTTTGAGGTACTTAAGAACTGCACTTTAAAGTCCCACATTGTAAAATGTGAGATAACATCTCTTTTTTTATTATTATAAAGCAGGTTGAGGTGCTAAATACTGTGAAAGTATCGAAAATGCTCACAGAGAAATAAACACAGCCTGTATTCAGGAATTGTGTGAGCCATCAGGACTTCTGTAAAGTTGTGAAGTTACAACTGTACCATATATAGGTAGAAAGTGCAGAGATACAGAGTGGGGATTTCCAGAAATGCAACCAATCAGAGAAGACTGTGCTTTTTCGGGAGGGGGGCTTAAAGACACAGGCGCTAAAACTGAGCATTTCAGACAGGGTGATGAGGAACATAATGGGTTTTTTGAACATTAAAACATGTAAACATTTTCTAGTAGAAAGCCAAAATACAAGTATGAACCTGAACATGAGCATAATATGGTACCTTTAAAATGTAAAATAAAAAAAGTTATGTTCATTTCAGTGTTAAATTTATTCAATAAAATAACGATGGAAATAATTTCCTTTCCTTTTTTTAATTCAACAAGCAAATTGTTGTTTTTGAGCAGTACAGTGAAAGCAGCAGAAAGCCAGAACTGAGCGCACTTTAATATCTGTTTATCAATCGCAAGTAATATCGTTATCGCCATTGTCAACGTTGTCGCACATTTTCCTGATATCATGCAGCCCTAGTGAAGATTGAGGACTGATGCAAGTTGTATTGACATTTCTATGTCCTTTTTTCTTTTACAAAGCAAGTTACAGAAGCATGGAAGGCATGGCCGTTTGCCATCATCTCTTTTACTTTATTTCTTGTTATTCTTTTTCCTTATGTACTTTTTTATTCCTCTGTGTCAGGGGTCGGCAATTACTGTAGTTTCAGCCCTAAGACCATTTTTCTTAACACTTTGAGGCTAGCACAGGTACAGTGGAGACACATATTTGTGGTGTGAATTCTTTAAAATAAAGGCAGAATGAGGGATGATTACATGGGTGAGATCATTGTCAGGGGCCAAATAATTCAAATTTGGCCCGCAGGCTGCTTTTTGCCGACCCCTGCCCTATAATCTGTATATATCGTCTATATTTACATGACTGGAACATTATTGCTAATGTGTGAGTGTGATTTGTAAGGGGTTGTGGGAGAAAGGTGGGTGGGCTTTCAAAGAGTTCAAGAACTCTCACTCATTCAAACACATGCATACATATACACACATACTGTACACAGTGTCTCTTAACCCACAACTCACAGACAACACCAACTTGACAATGAAAGGAAATACCTCTCCCTGCATCTCTCCCTCTCTCTCCCTCCCTTCCTCGGTGGTCTCGTTTTCTCCCCCAGACCATCAATGACGGCAGTCCTATGAAACGCTCGGCCTCGTCGCTGGGCCACAGCAGGTCTGGGCGCGGCCACAGAGACAAAGGAGGAGCAGATGACTACAACATGGAGCGTGTACCTGAGGAGGGTAGAACTTCCAGACATGGACACCGGCGAAAAGACCGGAGTCATCGGGCGTCTGAGAGGTCCCTCTGTCGCTACACGGAGCCTGACACAGGTGGGAAAGACCACATACACACACAAACAAACACATGTATATGAAAACAGTAAGATGATAGTTTGACAGATTCTGCAGCGTAGAAGCTTTGTTAAAATAAAAAAATTAAAATCATGGAAAACTATCATGAAAACACATGAGAGGTTATGTGTATCCGTTGCTTTTAAGCGTTGCTAAAGTGTGATGTTGTATTGTTATCTAATGCTATAGCAATCTTCAGTGTTGTCACCATACACCAATAATAACTCCATTAAACTCCACCATCAGGCCTAGGCACAGATCTTAGCACGACCACCCAGTCAGGTGACCTCACATCCAAAGACAAGGATCGTGACAGAGATCGCGGACGGTCCAAAGACCGTAAACACCATCACCATCACCACCATCACCATGGCTCCGTGGACAAGGAGCGCTATGTAGCAGAGCGAGGGGGCGAGTATGGACACAGGCCCTCCCGGGACAGAGAGCATGACCGGGAGAGGGAGAGAGAAAGGGACCGGCGCTGGTCACGGTCACCCAGCGAGGGACGCGAGTGCATGACGCACAGACAGGTGGGCTTTAGAGTAGTTGTGTGCACGTGGTATCTGGTACAAAATCAATGGTATGCACATTTTCAGTGTTTAAATTTTTTTTTTTAAAAGGCCCTGTCAGGGTTGTGTGCATCTGTACAGTTAAGATGTCACTACTATACAGTCTATAGGTAGAAAGTGCTTTAAAACATGTACGCATGTTCTAGTAAAACCCCAAAATACAAGTATGAACTTGAAAATGTTCATAATATGGGACCTTTAATGTTCTGCTAATGGAATCACAAAAGTACTTGAAACTTGCTCTTGACCAGAAAGTATTTAATACGGTAACAAATAAGGGTGACCAAGACACATCATCAGTTATTAAAGGACTCTACTTTTTCCTGCTGCCTTCAAATTAGAGGCCAAGATGTGTCGTTGTCTTGAACAACACACAGTTGCGTTGATACAGATAGTATGGGCCCTTTTGTATATATATATATATATACCGTATATTTGACTACATGCACACAAACATATTCATTATTGTGGATATAATCATGGGAATAAAAGAAAAATGTTTGTTGAAAGTCGCTGTTATCAAATCACTGTTCTAACAACCAAACAAATATGCATAAAAATGTATATTTGAGTCCTTGACTGCTGCCCCTATCTGCACTGTCTCAGTGTTTTTAGACTGCAATTAACCCCGAACTCAACATACTCAACACTCAACACATTTTATGTGTGTTTTGTCACCATGTTTACCCTGTACCACATTTGTTGCTCTGGAAATCAACCCTTTACCCTTTTTTTCTCCTGTCGTCTTTTGTTTTCTCTGCGTGACATGTTGCTTTTCTATGTACGGTGCTGTTTGGAATCTCATCTTTTTCGTCCACATCCTCTGCTCTGTTACTTTTTGATGCCCTCATTTCTGCCTTTCTCTCCTCCACTCCACGCACATTATGACTGGTGCTTTTATCCTTATTGTTGCTGTGGTTCTTGCTCTTGTCTTTTCTTTCTTTCCCTCTCTATTTGTTTTTTGCTCTATCTTTCCCATCCTCTTTATTCTACATGTTCTGTCGTTGAATTTGTGGTTCGTTCTTTTTATTTGCTTTATTTCACTTTTTGTGTAGGGCAGTAGTTCGGTCAGCGGAAGTCCCGTCCCCTCAACCTCGGGGACCAGTACGCCACGCCGAGGCCGTCGCCAGTTGCCTCAAACCCCTGCAACACCCCGCCCCCATGTTACCTATTCCCCTGTGGTCCGTAAAGCAATGCCCACACCACCTGGGGGGCCACAGGGTCGTCCCCCAGCTCCTGCCCCCCGCCACTTTTCTCCTGAGCCTGCCCAAGGCCAGGGCCCTCCCCCTGCTGGCCTCCCATTGGCCCATCATGGCACATCCCGCCAGGGTCATCATCCCCCACCTCGCTGGGGAGACACAGGTGGAGGAGGTGGCTCCATGGAAGGGGATGGCTGCTTCTACAACCAGGACTACCAGGACTATGAGCCCCACCATGAACCACCTGCCTATGAGCAGAGCCCCATGCAGGGTGGCAACCCCCATCCTCACGCTCTTGCCAACCACCCACTGCCGCCTCCCCCACAACCACAGCCACATAACCCCCATCCCCTCCCTCCACCCCAGCCACACCCTGTAAACAATCCCCACCCTCATCCACCGCCCCACCCACAGCCCAGTCGCACCTCACCTAGGACTGCCAGCCATGCCCCCCCTCCCACCACCGCCCTGACTGGGCCTGTACAGGGCCAGATGCAGCCTGCCGTCCAGCGCCGCTTACCCAATGGCTACCGCTCTTCATCACCTTCCACACATCTCCATGGACCCCCACACACTGGGCCTCACAAGGTCCCACCTCCAGCTGGGCATCCTAGAGGTCCCCGCAAGGGCCTGCATGAACCCTACAGCGAGACGGAGGACGACGACTGGTGCTAGCCTCTGGGGATGGGGGAGGGGCGTAAGGAGGAAAAATAGTTGGTAGATATACCGAAGATGAAGATGGGGAGCAAGAGCTCTGACTGCCAAGGGAAACCATGATTCTTTTGTTCTTGCCTGTTCAATTTTTTCCTCTCCTCCACTGCTTGGCATGTCCTTGTGACGACGGGCTAGATGATGGGATAGGTTTCAGGATTAAGGGGTGGAACAAGAATGCTGGGGCAGGATCTGGAGAAACAAGTGGTGTTAGAGGAAACCACCTCCATGTTCTGCTTGCATTGTTGTTGCATTCATATCTTGATGCCAAATAAGACCAACCTCAAACTCCAGTTTTGAAGGATGCAAGAAAGAGGGGTGATGGACACTAGTCTTTGTGTGTCTTAAATTATGCCTCTGGCACCGAGCTACAGCCACTTACAAGATGTCAAGAGTTGCGACTCGACAAAAGACACTTTACAGTCAGAGACAAAAGAACGACCACTGTTTTTTGCTTTTTTTGCTCCTCAAAGCTAACTTTAGTTAAGTTAGCTGCACAAAGAATCAGATCCAACCCTCCCAGCCACCAGTTGAATATTGATGAGTTTTATCATCTGTGTTTTTAAATAACAGCAAAAGTGACGATGAGCCCTCCACCTGTATGAGGTGAGGAGGCTAAGTGGGTGGGAGAGTTGGGAGTGTCGCACAGGGTTGACGAGTCTCTCTGTGAAAATCTAGAGGAAAGGATGGGTGTGTTAGGGATGTTTACCGTTGTCCCTGGAGAACACCGTCCTCCCAGAAACAAACAATTTAACTGACCTCAACCCATGGCCTATGAGAGAAGAAAAACATGTGGAGATGGGTTTCAAAAACAAAAAACAAACAAACCAATAACTGTTTTCTGCAGTATTTCTTCTTCTATTCCTGCTTCTTCTTCCTCCTTCTCTTCTACTTCTTCAAAACATTGAAGCTTGAATCTTCTGTTGCACCCCTCACAGCTTCGTTTTTTAGACTTGCGGAGTTGTACACCCTGTGGAATCCTGCATGAATGATACAAAAAATAATAATAATAGCAACAATGAGAATCTACTGTATGTGGGGGGACATTTACTTGGTCCTTTCTGTTGTGGTCTGTAGGGTTTCTCTCTTTTTCAGTAAAAATGCCTTTCTGTTTCTCTCTCTCCTCTGTATGACATTCCTGTCTCTGTACCTTCATTTACACTAAAATCAAGTGACAGAGGGCTGTAGGGAGATTGGATAGTTACTGTATGTTTATCTTGAAGGGGGAAAAAATTATTACTTTTTGCTTGCTTGTCTGTATGTTCTGTGCCAGATGCCTGCCACTGATACAACTGGAATTGCACATATTTCTTTGTGGAAGTAACTTTTTGTAACTAAGGTGAGAAAACGATATATCGGGAAGCAGGGTAAATTGGATAATACGGTAAAAGGTGGGGTGTCCATACTGGTGAACAAGTCAGACAAATCAGTAACATCTCAAAGTCTTCCAGGTTTGGGGTTAAAACAGAGACATCCGAGAGAAAGAGACCAATAGAAAGGCGGAGAAAGGAGAGAAACTCTTCATCTTTGTTTTCTTTGTTATTGACTGTAATGATGGATAAACAGATAATATAATAACTTCTAATGATCATGATGATCGTGATAATGAGACAGATTATTCATATTTTGTCTGAATGTTATGTTCTGTATTTTTTTTTAGCTCAGCTAATCATTTTTCCGACGTTGCGGTGGAGCTCTAACCCACCGTTGCATTGTGGAAGAATGAGTCTGCAGGAGGGCAAATGTGAGTCAGACTACCCAAAGCAATCAATAGAGCCCCTTTTTTGAAAAAACAAAACAAAAATAACACCATCATCTTAAATGGGAACAGTGGAAAAAGTCATAATCGGCATTCATTCCTAAGACAAATTGCTCTGCATCAGTCACAGGTATTTATCGGCTCCAGCTCTGATCAGCAGTGATGGAAAGATGTTGGGTGGACATGCTAATTTTCACCCTCTGTCCGGCGTGATGCTATGACACATGTCGCCTCTGTCTGTACCTTCAGCACATCCCTGTTTTCCGACGCATTTATGACGTTAAACTTAATACACCCCAGTAAAAAGACAAAGGTATACTCGTCTCCTGGCAATGGGAAGGGATCCATTGCCTATTTTTAGCAGGTTTCTCTGTGTAACCGTAAAACTGCATATACACGCTAGTTTTGGTGGGAAAGGGGTCTGTCTTTTTCGTCACGTTTTCAAACACTATATAGAATTTAGACAGAGGGATTAAATTGATTGTGGGCCCCCTTTTTAAAATGGATCAAACACAGCAGTTCCCTACAGGTTTCTGCATTCAAATGGATTGGAGTCTCCTCTCCTGCAGATGCTAAAGCAGAGTTCCACCACCGCTTGTGACCTTCTGGGGGCGCTGTATGACAAACAGTGTCCCTCTAGTTTTTCTACTTCACTTCTGATCCAGAGTTGTTCTATAGTCTCAGCACACCGAGAATACAGTTTAGCCAATTTTTTCCACTTGTAGGCCACCTCGTCTGTGTTCACCACGTTTAAACACAGGCGACTGACTTGCACAGTTCAGACGGGTTGGAGAAAAGATGTCTGGGCCTCATCACGGTCCTGAAAAACATCTATGTTCTGTGTGTATCACTCCTGTATATGTTTTATTTATTTCTGCGTGTTTTTTCTGTGTGCCTCAAACTAACACTTGTCACACACATCACTGTCAGCCCCAACATTATTGTTTTTTTTTTTTTATGTATTAGACCTACATTTTTAACCTGGAGGCCTATCACATGTTGACCAGAGAATGCACCGAAAAAATAGAAAAGAAAAAAAACTGCCTATTAGTGTCTTTCCAACCTCAGTGGAATGTCACAGACAAGTATTTTTTCACATCACTACACGTAAAATCAGAAAGCACAATTATGTAGCTCCTGGTTGTGTGTGTGGGTGTGGGTGTGGGTGTGTAAGTAAGTGGGGTTTTTGCGTGTGTGTGTGTGTGTGCGTGTATGCACGTGGATGAGTGTGTTTCTGATCAATTTTTGGTGTTTTGTTTTCTGCTTGCTTTGCTTTCTATTCTTTGTCTCCAGAAATCCTTTTGAAATCTTTCAGATGTTTTACCCAAATCATTCTAACAATCTTTTGACTGTGCGTCTGTGCGTGTGTGTGTGTGTGTGTGTGTGTGTGTGTGTGTGTGTGTGTGTGTGTGTCAGTAATCCCCTGAATGAAACATGCAAAGCCCCAGACATTCACCATCCATCTTTGTGTCTATGCTGCAGTGAAATCCACTAACATGCTGATTAACCACACAAAGTCTTCAAAAAGCAATGTAAAGCCGCTACTGAGAAAAAAAAGTTTTTTTTAAGTACAAAAGATTTTAAAAAAAGAGGAAAAAATAACTAGTTCCAGAAATGCATGTGCTATGTGCATGCCACACCGTGGGTTAACAGTCATCTTCAGGACATAAAAGAAAAAGCAGATTAATGAATTCAGAGGAATTTAAAAAAAAAAAGAAGATATATAAATAGATAGATGTTTTTAAAAAGCAACGTTTCCTTTTTTTCCTTCTATTTTTGAGAACAAAAAAGGTTAAAATGACAAAAAAAAATGTCTAAAGAATAAAAACACAAAAGAGACTTTGGTGAGAGTTTGTTTTCTTCTGTTACATGGTGTTGAGATGCAACACAGCCATGTTCAGGACACTACAAAAAAGGAACTGTTTTTAAAAAATATACAAAGAAAAGAAAGCACAGTTCAGAAGATGATGTATTCTCCCTTCTACTTTTTGTGGGGGTCAGGAGGTGCAGGAGCTAGCCAAGTCTGATGATGTACTCATTATTACTGGCTGTGGAACCTTTGATCTCTCACTCACTCCCTCTTTTTTCTGTCTCTCTCTAACTCTGTCTCTCTCACACTCTTATCTTTCGCACTCTCAAACTGTCTCACCGCTATTTCTACCAGTGCATTTTGTAATTCCAAACAGAACTCTTCCTAAAGAATAAAATCCAGAGAGAATGCACACCGCTTTGCCTCATTTCTTGTCCACATTTAGTCCATTTAAACTGTGAGGATATGTGATGTGGGTCTGTATAGCCGTTTTCACATATGAATATAATGTCAGGAGAATCAGGTCTGGACATATTTTGTAGTTACCCTTTCACATGTAGCACACAACATGAGATTGTCTGTGTCAGAGGCATTCCCATAAATGGAGGATCCTCCTCTACCCTTGGTTTCACTACCCCTCTAACATGATGTCAAGATGGAGTCTATTCGCCGCGGGATAGGGCCTGTGTAGAGCGTGCAGGAACCAGAACATGTGATGGATTACATTGCGGTGACTGAGCCAGTTCGTAATTTAGTAATTAAAAGTCTCTTATACTTCATTGAATTTGTCTGATGATCTTGGGGTTGGCCCCCTGCAGACGAAAGTTCACGAATCCCGTCATCTCTGCAGCTAAGACATTTTCGTTGCTGTTAGGGATGGGTGTGAGTGATCGATTCCTCGAGTAGTCCTCATTTCAAATTAACTCGGTTGGTAAACAACAGCACTGAGAGACACAAACACCTTTGGTTTTTGGAACCGGCTCTTCGGCTCAGACGGCATGGAGGGTGAAAGCACTGACATTCGGGGTTGCAACGTCTCAAGCACTGAGGCACCGGACACCCTCTTCGGACAGGACTAGTTCGAAAATATGGGTGTCAACGAGATAGAAGCTTATTTCAGTGACAGTTGTCCTCAGATGAAGGCCAACAGGCACCGGTACAAAAAACTGAGCGCTCTGACAAAGCAGCACCTGCTGATACCTGCCACCTCTGTGCCAGCGAACACAAATTTAATTACGTTTTTGTGAGCAAACAATGTTTTAAAGTTGTGGTTGTGATAAAATAAATCCTTAAAGGGCTACTGTGACTGTTTTGATTGAGAATAAGCATTAGGTGTTGGGTAGGCTGTAGTGTTGTGCATCATTATTCCTGCAAGAAGATGCGTTTAGCTCTGGCCCTCAAGTAATTGACGTGATCACTCGATCTTGGAATCAACTACTCATGCCCATCCCTAGTTGGTAACATTGTGTAAATCACCCTCTGAGGTTTGTTTTCTTCCGGTATCGGGGAGCCCTTTGATAGAAACATAACATTTATATTCGGTGTTGCATGCAAAAATGCAACCTATGAATCCCTGAGGTCTGGTAAAAATGTTAAATGCAATTCCTTCCTTATGAAAAGATTTGCATAGCCAATTTTTGAACAATTTAGTGGCGGCGACCTCTAGTGGCCATAGTAATTATGAATAGAGCAAAGGAAGAAGTCAGGTGATGTAGTAGAGTGACAAAGTCTGCCTAGGGAGGAGGCTGGGGTGGATAGATGGGTCAAACAAACAGGACCTGGACACCCAGGAGAGTGCTGTTTGTGTCCTGTGTGAAACCAGAATGTTAGATTACATATATAACTGAAGCTATGTAACAAAAGTACTTTTTTTTAACCACAATCTTCCTAAACCAAGTCGTTTTGTTGCCTTAACCTGACCAAACTGTGACCGTGACTGTGTGGTTAATGTGTGTTCACAACATGTGTGTTCACAACATTAACCACATTTAAAACTTCGACCATTACGTATCAACACAAGCCCATACCCCTTATGAGCTTGTGTTGATCTCCTGCTTCCTAGTAAAAGACATTTGGTCACAAATTCCAGTCATGATCTTTGCTGGTGCATTTCTGCCACCTGTCAATCAGTGGAATAATGTGAAACCATTGACAGGAATGTGTTACTCAGGGTACGTCCACACAATCGAAAACATCTTTTTTTTCTCTGTCTTTCTTAAAAAGTTTTCCGTCCACGCGACCTCGGCTCAAGAAATATTTGCGTTCACACGAAACCAGTGAAACCGACTAAACACACTGTAGTACACATGCCAGGCCTGGATGCGGCGCTGTAACTGCCACAGAAATACACCAACAACGGAGAAGAAGAGATGTGGCGATCTGGTGACTTCCCAAATCCTCATCCATCCTAGAGAGAAATCTAGCAATGCTCTGATGCACAAATCCCTCTGTAGTTGGTGTCCTCACTGAGCAGCGGGTGCTCCTGTGAGCCCCTTCCCCGTCCCAAAGCACTCACAGGCGGTCACTGTCTCGCTAGATTTAGCAACTTTTTCACATCTTCTTAGCAGCTTTATTTTTAAAAAGCTACTAGCGACCAATGTAGCGACCTATTCAGATCATCAGGGAAAAGGGAGAAATATATGGTCGGCCTAATTCATTCCCATGCATGTGGCTCAGAGTACAGTACAGTTCGTACTGTCCGTGGGTCCGTGTCTCTCACCACGCAGCAGCCCTGTTGTTGTTATGTGACGCCGTGGGGGTTAGGGGTCCGAGGTGGGGCGATGATGGCATCATTTAACAAAGTATGCGGTTTTGCCGTCCAGACAACAGCGCCACGGAGGGCGTTTTCAAATCTTCCCACTCTGGGACCCGGCTTCAAAAGATACCGTTTTCAGGCTCTGATAACACCGGCTCCATGTGGATGGCCGGGCCAAAACGTGCTAAAGTAGTGCGGTTACAGGAAACCGCACTACTTTGTGTCTTCGTGTGGACAGGGCCCTCAAACAACAGACAAAATGAGGGCCCACTCCATAGCACTACTCGACTCCACAGGGTACCTGCATTGTTTTGTCTTTGTGGCCACTCAAGGGCAGTGAAACAAGCTGTAAACTGTAACATATGTTCACCTTTCAAGAGTTGTTGTTGTGATCGTGTTAACAAACTATTTGTATATTCAACAGACAAAGAAGCATTATCATTCATTTGGAATTGTGTCTCTGTCCACCAAGAAAATGTTAGTCCAATATTTGCTGCCTTTTGCTCTATTTTGGCTGTTTTTTCTGTCTCTAGCTGCTAAATGCTTCACTATCAGCTAGTTGATAACTTTGTCAATCTGTTGTTTGGTGCTGGGCGGGTAACATAAACTTGAGTTTTTTGGGGGTTGAAAACACCTGCCTGCTGGAAACTGAGTTGATGAGAGTGGTAATTTTGAGGGCTGTAAAACCATAACAATGAACTATGAAATGACTCTCATCAGATCCATTGTTAGTATAAAAACATTCATTAGCTCAGCTTTATGTGAATAAACCGAGAAAAAAGAAAGAATCAGTTATCTAACTCACTCTAATTGCCTGATTGAATTCAGCTCTTATGTTTATGTGGTGCTTGAACTCTAGCAGGTTTGAAAAATACCCAATATTCACGAGATAATGTATGATTTGTCAGCATATTCCTTCACAATGACCTTGTTTGTGAGAGAAGAAGAAGAAGAAGAATTCCTTTATTAGTCCTGCGAATGGGGAAATCCAATGGAGAAAGCAAGAGGGAAGAGAAAAAGAGTAAGGAAAGTGAGTGATTAGAACAAGCTAACATGAGAAGGTGAACAAGTGTATGTGTTTTCACAGGCATGTCCAGACGGATCCGGCCACTCCTCCCCGTGTGCTCACACAGACAGGGAGCTCAGGTTTCAGCCGGAAGAATAAGCAGCACAGCCGGGGGCCTCATGGGGCTCACACAGGCACTTCCCCCCACATTCCTTCTTCTGTTTCCCTGGGCTAACCACCCTCCCCCATCACCGGTGAATCCCTGTTGCACCCAATCCATAGTCTGTAGGGGTTTTACATACCAAAACGTACAGCCTACTTAAATGTCATAATAAATAAAGGCTCACATTAATCTTACTACATGTACACTCATCTTAAACTTGATATTAATTACTAATAAATGAATTTGAGTGGCATGTGTTTTGTAGAAAACCTCTTCAGCTGCTGGTTGTTCAGTGCAGAATGTTTAGATTACACTGTTCTCAAATTTGAATACATTCCATCATTCATCTTTAACCACTTGTCCCTGTCGGGGTCGCGGGGGGGCTGGAGCCGATCCTAGCTGACATCGGGCGTGAGGCTGGGTTAACCCTGGACAGGACGCCAGTCTATCACAGGGCACATAGAGACGAACAGAGACAGACAACCATTCGCACCTACGGGTGATTTTAGAATCATCAATCAACCTAACACGTAACTCCCTTATCAGCCTTTCTCCATTTTGTTGTAAAGAATTACTGATTATTACCCACAGTGTGTCCACAAATATTTCTTCTTTTACCTAACCTTTTACACCCAGAACCACTCACTTATCATTACAGTATGCACACCACAGTGAAACACTTGTGGGGACTCTGATTGCAGTGTATGGCTTTACGACCCCCTCCCTCACTCTTCGCACCACAATATCATGAATTGTCCCTGCTTTTGTTCTGCAAATCAGTGTGGGGGATGTGAACTTGTGGGGGGAAGGAAGCAAACTTATTCACACTGAAACCAGTTAGTTTCCTGTCACACTCAACTTTCACACTTTCCTATCTCCTAACGCAAATCCCCCATTAACACAACAGAAGCCCCTTTTCAAATGCCACGACTGACATAGTAAATATCTAACCCTTACAGCTAACATGCTTCGCATGATATAGCTTGCATTGTATTTTCTGTACAAAAAAAACAACACATTACTCCAATTCACATTCAGTAGAAAAGTGTTTAATAAATACTGAGGTAGTTGTAATCATTTGTTGTTTTACAATTGAGTTGGTCAACACAAACTAACAAAATGTTACATATGCTGAGCTGTTTATGTTCATGAAGGCAACTCAAGTCCACATCCGGATGAACCAATTCCTTTAGTTCCGCCTTCAGCCAGTTAAAGCCAGTCCTTAGGTGAGCCGTGGCCAATAATTAGGCCATAAATCACCGGGACTACTTTACTACGCCCCAACGTGGCTGCTTCCGTGATTCCTGCAACATGTCTGGGCTTGTTCAGAGTCATGTTTGGGCATTTTCTGGACACTCCAATCCCGGGGTGTTCATCCAAACGACCCTGGACTAGAAGAGCCCCCTCTGCATGCGCGGTCAGGCTCCCCAGGCCTTGTTGAAAAGTTCACTGCCTTTAATCTGCTCAGTTTCAACACGCTGCAATGGCTCTCTGTAGAGGCATGGGGGATGGGGGTGCTCCCAGTTCACTGCTGCAGTTGACATAGTCCAGCAAAACTGAATTTACAATGAGCTGTTGAGGACAGTTGTGCTGCTCAAGTTTGGCTTTCTTGCAAGGCAGGAAGTCCGGCTCCACAGCCGCTTTACCCCGTCTTTTCCTTGAGTGCTGGCCCGGGCACAGATTCTCCTTGTTTTCTGCGTCGCGGCTGAGCTCTTTCGGTGAACCTCCGACCTCTTCTCGGGGTAAAGTCCGAGGCTTTCCGATGGAGAGGGAAGCGGGACCCTGGGGCTCCATTTGAGCGCCAGAACGCTCCGTGGTCACCTCAGGCGTTGATTGTTGTGGTTGTACTTCACATCCTGCTACAACACTTTCCGTCGTCGCCTGGGCCGCATGGTACATGTCCCGGGCGGATTTCATTACCAGAGTCAGGAGGAGGCTCCGGTGGAGACGGAGACCCCCCCGCTGGGTGCGCGAGCTGTACAGTTTCCCCAAAGCCACGACCATGATCCTCTTGGCCTCTGTGCTGACCTCCATGTCACTGGTTTGTTTTTGAAATGAGTCCAGGAAAAACAATCGTAGGTTACGGTCGGTAGATCAGTCTCTCCCCTCCGACTCGTCACAGACACAACACGGACAGGGTGCAGGACAACTATTTATCACCTCGTTGACGTCACTCACTCCGCGTCATATGAAAGAGCCCCGCCCATCAGCCTCACACCGGTCTGCTGCTGCAAATAGCCCTTACAACTGGTTAGACAACTGTCTGTGGCTATTTTTATCTGTCAAGACAGGCATATTAAAAGTACAAACAAATGTATGCGAGAAAAGAAATGAAACCTCCCTATCTTGAAGTCAGTGTGCCTCACTTAGAACTATACATCTGAATATCCCAATACCACCCAAAGCAAACAAGGTGCAATTTAAAACAATGAATAATGTGTATCCATCTAAAGATTTCCTACCCCACAGATTTAACATTGACTTAGATGTATGTACGTTTTGAAAAAAAAAGGCAATTGTAACCATAACGGCTATCTTTAGTACCCGTTTAGTTACACAGAGTTTCTGGGGAGATTTTTTATTCATAAAAACAGATAATTAAAAACATTCCCTCACTTCCTAGTATTTAAGAGAGGATTCAACACATATACAAAATCCCTTGATAAAATGACAAGGAAGAAGGCAACAGTTTAAAAAAATATTATACACAAATAAAGGTTATCTAACATGGACTAAGCCCCTTTTCTGAAGAACAAAAACCTGGTGTTTATACACTTATCTTTGGTATTTTAATGCAAGGTGAGAAAGAAACACTTTGAATATAAATTTGTGATTTCCCTTGTTTTGTTTGTTTTTTAGATTTGTTTTTTCTTTTTGTTTGTTGCTTAACCTTTTATGTAACTCTGAAGTCTGTCTTATGCACCACATGCAGGCATGTTATAAGAATGGATTCACGTGTTTGACTATACTACATGCAATGTACTGAATTTTGAATTATTGAGTAAAAAAATTCATCAAGACAGGCACATTTAACTGCTCAAATAAAAACCAAAGAAAGCAGAACTTGCTTAAAAAAACACACAACCGAAATAATTGCAACTCCACTGAAAACAGGAGGAAAACCTGATAAATAAACCTTGCAACATCTTCAAAGCTGTCTTGATCAATACACAAACAGATGGAGTGTGGACTTTGGATTTGTAGTTCCCCCATCTTACAATAGCTTTCCAAAGGTATGTCAAGCATGCACATATCTTTGCATTTGATATACACTGGAGATCAAAGTTAGAGAGCAAAGTATTAATACTTGATTTATTCTCAAATACTGTTATTTTTCGAGTATTCGCTGTGGCTATACCACTGCTGTACAAGCCTGTTTTTTAAAATAACCAAGTCACTTCAACAAAAACCTTTATTTTGTGAAAACAACAGTGAGACAAATTAGTGAAGAGTAATCTTTGTGTCAGAAGAGAAGATGTAAACAATGTTTTCTCCGGGCTATAGGATTAAAAAATGAATAGGAAGTGTAGAGGCCTTTGCTTTGAATGGCTTCAGCACATCTGCTCCCACAGGACATCACTAGTTTCTCACACTGCTCTGGTTTGATCTTGGTCCATGCTTCCGGCCATTTCATTGTTTCAATATTTTTAGCTTCAAGGTACTTAACCCGTTTTGCAGTGTGACGGGGGCCATTGTCTTGCATGAAAATTGCGGCTGACTGCGAAACATTTGAAGGGAATGTATTGCATGTTGCCGGAGGAGGTTCACACAAACATTTGCATTCACTCTGCCATGTAGCTGTACAAGAGGCCCAACTCCTGCTGCAGAAAACATCCCCCAAACCATGACCTTTCCTCCTCCAAATTTAACTGACTTCTTCACACACTTTGGGTTCAGTCTTTCAAATAAATTAAACGTCCTCTCATCACTGAAGTCACTGTGGACCAGTTCTTCTCTGTCCACACAACATGCTCCTCAGCAAATGCAAGTCTCGCCTTTTTATTCTTTCTGCTGATGAGAGGTTTGGTCACTGCAGAGTGTCTTTGGCTTTCATCTGGACAACCTGCTTTCGCAGGGTTTCAGTCAACTTAGAGCGGTGTGCCATTTTGCAAAGTAACAGGAGAGCTGTCAGATAAATAGGGTAGTTAATTGTGTCCAAAAATTAAGTACATTTTCACCAGGTGCCAGATTATCACAAATAACTGTGAAGTATCTGAAAGTGTTCTCTAACTTTGCTCACTGCTTTTATCACAATATAAAGGTTTTTGTTGAAGTGGTATAGCCACTGCGTATTTCTATCAGATTCTGAACAATTAAAAATAACAACATTTCAGAATAAATCAAGTCTTAATAACTGTTATCTGTTTTTTGATAATAAATGTGAGTCAAAGCTCTATAAAAATTAGGCATTGCAATTACACCAGCTATGTCACATGTAAATCACTTGTTTTGCTAACATGCAAGCAAGGACTGTTGTTAGAATACCATCAAATATTGAACGTAACAACTTAGAGTATATATATATAGGCTGCCATTAATCACACCACTGTTATTTTATCAGCACCTCTCCCTTTAATTTCCCCTTTCCAAATACTCTGTATTGTTTCTGATTGATTTAATTCCAATTTAGTTTAGGTACCTCGTATGATTTTTATCTGTTACGTATACTCATCTGTATTTATTTCTGTTTCTATGCTGCAACAATCACATTTCCCAGATAGATTTATAGACAGACAGGCAAACAGACATATAGGTATAGGTACAATAAAGGTGCATCTTGTCTTACACGTCAGGCAATTCTAAATCTCTAATTATAATCATTAACGAATTAGAATAGCAAACAAACTACTTTGTCTACCATATTTATGTGCTGACATTTTGCATGTCTGGTTTACATGTGGAAAATCTGCTATTTAAAATGAACCAGTCAAGGTATTTATCTGACATACAAAGCCTGGAGCAGTTAAAGTCTAACTTGCAAAAGATATTTCTATCTATTCTTTCTCACACCAAGGATAAATACCATTCCTCAGCTCTAGTTGGCTGGAACAGGGAAGAAAGCCTGCATTTAACAGTCTCACCCATCCCCCAGTGTGTTACTTCCTTTTCGAACGAAAAAAAGAAAAAGTGGGTGGACAGATGCCCATATAAAGCACATCCTGCTCTTGTGGCACATGCAAAGGAAAACCCAAGACGTAAGTGGGAGCCCTTGTTTCCTGAAGCCATTTAAAGCAACAGCAGTGAGGATTGCGTCAGAGCTTGCTACTTCCCTGAGCCCATATTTGGACAATGGAATCCATTCCCTCAAGCTGTCTCATGATCAGAAACTGCTGAGTACTTTATACTTCATTAACAGTTAGAAGTGGATACACTGGATATTACATCAACATGGCAGCTCAAAACTATACATTTAACTTTTGAGCATGATTTTGAAATTGTAAAACAGATTTTAATTCTTAGAGAGTAATAGAAAGAGAGAGAGAGAGTCTTTTTCATAGCTGCCCGGTATAAACTGAGGAATTTGTGGCCTGCAGGTACTTTTTTTGTGGTGTGGCAGTAGTTCAACAAAACATGAGTTAGCCTACAGCAGATAACATGCTGCAAAATATACTTGTCTATGTGGTAGGAATGCAACAAAATGAATTGGCACCCTGTGGAAGAAAGCAAAAAACAGAAATGAACTTCCTCCTACAATTACAAAAATGTTTTAACCAATAAATAGTTGCTTGTTTGACACTTTAAATATATCCGCTTATGTTACAGTTACAGTAGTATCCCAAAAGGCCAACATTTCCTGCTCATGATGTTTTGAAAGTCAACACAGCTCAGTTTAGTTTCAAAACATCAATAGAAGTGAAGGTGAACTTGTTTTTGGCCATTTCAGTGCAATAATAGATTAAAGAGTGCCCTCTTGTGGTTGTGCAATGTGACTAAAGCAAACTCATTAAAGAGCTACAATATTTGCACTTCGAGAGGAAAGAACTCAAAAATTGTATTTTTTCTATACCCATGTACAATCTTTTACCTTTTTGAATCACTGAGATGCCTCTGCTGCACGTCTGATAATTATGCAATCACTACATTGGACATGTGAATTCCTTTCCCAACTTATTATGCCTTAAACATATATTAGTCAATTTATTTCCACTAGGGAGCAGTATAACATCCCAACAAGCAGATGGCTACACAGCCACTACATCTCATTGCAGTCCCATTTTGCCCCTGACAATGCCTCTATTATGGAATATAACCCATTAGATGTGTGGTTTTCTTCAGCTGTTTGCCAAATCTGTGTGTCATTTGTTTCTGGTACAATGGCTGTATGATGTTGGTGGCTAACCAACATCAGCTCAGACCCAACCATAAACTAAATGTGCAAGCATGTAAAAACAACAGCATGCTAACAGAAGCTAATGTTAATCTCAAAATATGAATGCAGTTTTGAAACACACAGTTTAATCCAACATAGTAAAGAGAATAATACTGGACATTTTTATAAGTTATACATCCGTCACTTCAGGTGTAGAAATTCCTGTACCAGCCCGCTCCTGAATTATAGCACCTATATAATACAAGACAACAACAACAACAACAATAGAGAAGCAAACAGGCGAAACACAAAAAAATAAGGTGATCAATGAGCAAAGTGCAAATATTTTTATCCTCAAAAAATAATAGTCAAGCAAGATAGGTTAAGTGAAACATCTTCAACCGGATGTCATTTATTCTTGTACAAGAGGAGAACAGACAATACGCTTCAAATCAGTGTTTCCCAGCATGTTCTGAAGTCAGTCTTCATGAACCAAGTCTTTTAACAGTCAGGTGAGAGAGAAACAGTTGTCATGGTTACATATTTAGAAAACACAAGTACTAACATCTAGACACTTTCCTCTCTGTTGTTCTTCGTATCTAACTCTGTGACTGGATTGTAACCTGAACTAACACACTAACATCCTGACACTTATTCTTCTTTTACACTTTATTTTTGTTGATAGGTTAAAATGTTTTTGTATAGTTGCACTGTCGTTATTTGCTGCTCTGTGTGCCCTGAATTGCCCCCCGGGGACAAATAAAGTTTTTTGAATTGAACTGAATTGAATTGAGTAGTTATCTCCAGAGTTCCCAAAACAATCCCTCCTCAGCAGCCACTGCATGAACCAGGCAAGGCTTCTTTCCCACAGTCAAGCACAAAACAATTTACACAGCTGGAGTTCACACATTATAGAATTCTAGTGTTCTGAATTTTTCCATCAGTCAGCTTTCTTCAGCCTGCTGCTCCGGCACAGCAGAAGATAGAACATCTGACGGCACACACTGAAAGACCTGAGTCTCCTGACGAAATACAGGTGCCGCTGACCTTTCTTGAACATGGCATCTGTGTTTTTAGTCCAGTTTAGTTTAATGTCTATGTGGACCTGCCCAGCTACTTGTACTCATCCACAATGTCAACCTCTCCATCGATGAAGGTGGAGTTCAGACAGGTCCTCTATTTCCTAAAGTCCACCACCAACTCCTTCATCCACATGTGCCCTGCATGGCTTTGACCACAACAGATACATGTGTTAGTTTCCTTCAGTGCCGCTTAAGCATCATCACAATAACAGGTTTGAGCTTGAATTGCCAAGCTGTAAAAGTTGTTTGTGCAGTCTCGTCCACTTATTTCCTGCAGTCAGTCTTGTCATCCTCTCAACACTGGGTGGTGCACTAACAATGGAAATTAAAAAGAGAACTTGATTCTGCTCTTGGCTGTGCACTGTTTGGTGTCTGGTTTAAGGAGGTCATGCATGCCAATAGTTTATCATACACAGCACATCATTCTGAATCTGTTGATCTAGTCACATTCAGATAGATTCATATAGACTGAATTTAAATCCCCCCCCACCCTCCCAGCTGAACCACCATAATTAAATCACTGTTAATGACTGAAGTCATTATAATGGGCACCAATTTCTTAAACTGGTGACAAAGTTAGTATTAAAAATTAGCTATCGATGTAATTAGGTCTAGGGGGTAATTCTATGTGAAAATGTATCGTTTTTCAGTGGAATTAATACCATGAAGAAATCAGATTTTGTGATACATATTGGCTAAATTGACAATAACAAGCACATTAAGTCTAACTTCAAATTATATTATATTATTATATATTCATATTATCTAAAACATCCGAGGTAATATCAATCCAATATTCATTTTGAAAACTGCAGTTTTGGTATTGTAGCCAAACTTCACATCACCACACAGCTCAATGCAATCATAATTTATTGGATTACATAACCCATGATTTCACATACAGTATGTGAGCAGATATCGTGATATGCTGAAATAAGTCCTCTGGATCCGTGTTACCGCAATATTTACGTCATTTGGACAACTCTTTATGTTCTGATCCTTGCATGTTATGTTCATTTTGCATTAAAGTTCTTCATAAGATGAGAAAATATTCAGTACTTTTAGTTTGACAAGTATTTAATTCACACAGGAGTATACAAAAATAGGCTTTACCACGTGGTTATTTCATTTAGACTTTTGATATACTGAATTACCAGAAAACATGCTGTATCGTGATATATGTCATCAAGAAATGACCTATATTGGGATAGAAGGTTTTGTCCTTAGATGTAATACTTAGTGATTCTATAACATGTCTTCTCTTTACCACTATTTTAGATAGATAACATGAGCCAGTATGAAACCCTATTTCGCAATCTTCATGTTTGAGTTTTACGGTTTTGTCACACGTTTGCTGCATGAGGCAGCTGTCTTTTCAAGTATGTAAAGTACTGTATATCAAGTATGAAAGCAAAACTATAAACAAATGAAGGCAGGAATAACTGTGTGGGGTGATAAAGCATGTAAGAAACTGGTCTTTCATGGCAGCCTCCAGGTGTGAGTACTGAAGTGTGAATGAAGGGAAACAGAAGCAATGAGCATGCGTGTTTAGACTGTATCTGTAGGTTTATGAAACCTGCTTACTTACAGTAAATTCATTTAAATAATACACAATGAATAAAACTGACTTAATTTAGATTTATCTTTGAACAAGAAAAGGAACTTTGAATGTATTCGTTCATTTAGTTTTTTTTAAGGCAATTGTTCATCAAAGTCTGGTAAGATTAAAAATAACTTGGAAGCATTAGCTATACATTTACTTTATTCCAGTATCGTACATGAAAAGTGTATAATGTACAGTATAATGTTGTGACACCCAACAAGCAGAAAAACAGTAACCGTAACAGTAAAAACAAAAAAAGGAGTCAAAGAGAAATTGTTACAAATCTTTTATTAAGGTATTCATTATTTAATCCATTTTGACATTTTCTCTATGATTTGTATTTATTTATTTTACAGTTGTTAATGTGCAATTACCTTTGATAATGTTGGGTCACAGTTACAGGGCTTTCACAAAGTTATTGGCACTTGGAACACAGAAAGAAATAGTATGAGCGGTACAGGATGTCACTGGTGCTACAGGGTTACAGAGGGCAAAGGACAAGGGCAAAGACATGGGCAGACCAATTACTGCACAGGTTGTGAAAAAGCGCCGTTTCTGGGTAAATATATACCTCATGCTGCGAGTGCACAACAAACAATCTGACCTCTATGTGTGCATCTATATATAATATACAGTATTTATCTATACATGTGTATAATCGTATTTATATATGTACTGTTTAGTCACAAAAGGTTCCCCATGCGTGCCACACCTTATCCATTCAAGTGTGTAGGTCTAGATGTTTTGTGAAGTGTAAACACATATGTTGAAAGGTACAATTTTCTTACAAGGTGCTGGAAAAAAAGAAGCATGAAATCTTTCTATTCTCAAATGCACACAAAGTAAACACAACCACACTCACACCTATTGCAGATGAAGCAGTGTGCAGGTAGGTTATGGCTGCGGTGTCATGACAGACTAACATGGCTTCCTTAGAATCGATGCTCATTTACTAGAACGCAGTACAAGTCATTCAGTAGGTCAACGTTTAACATGGGTATTGTAAGAAACTAAGTTGTTTCTCGCTTTAAAAGCTTCTTTAGGTTTTGAATTTTTCATCTTAAAAAGCTTTTATTTTTTTTTGTTTTCACTGTTTTTCTAAGGGTCAACGGTTTTACGATACGGTACATTACTGATCTGTTTTCACTAGTACCTCTGTGAAGGGCACAATCAACAGTCCCGTAATTATATAACTTAATTCATGCAATTGAGCAGTAATTTGACAGATGTAGTCGCCATTATGATAATGATTATAATAAGATATCAAGAAAATAGAGTAAAATTCCATTGCTAGATTAAATGCTGAAAAACTAAATTGATTGGCGCGTCTTGGTCCTTTAACTCCGTACAAAAAGCAATTATCTATGAATCTGGTCTGAATGCGGAATTATTTAGAAAACCTTAAAAATCTGAAATGACAGGTTTTCTGTATAACATTATGTGATTTCCCAGCAACCTATTTAAGAGATTACGGTAATTTAAATACACTAATTTAGGTAGTGTCATCAAAATTAAATTTCCCCTTGTGGGATTAATAAAGGAATTCTTCTTCTTCTTCTTTTAAAAAAAACTGGGGAAAACATGAAGATGTAATTTCAGTTATAATATAAACTTGGCCCAGTTAAAGCCACTAAGCAAATTCAAGGTACAGGTTACAGTCTGGATTTAAACCACCTAAAACTGCTGCTTTGCCTCTCTCTGAAACACACGAATAAACTTGTGGAAGTGAAACATGACACCAGCTGCATGAAAAGACAGGAAGCACAACAGTCTTTAAAAAGATACTAAAGAGGTACTTTGTGGGGGAGGGGTGCTCATGTGGCATCTACAGTCAAATGCTGAGTTTACTGAGGTATTGCTGTCGTTACCCTTTAGAGGATACTTATAATAAGGTACTGCATTTTTGTTCTGTCCATATATCCTCAAATTAAACCATTTCAAGAAACGCATCCCTATCATTTTAATCAATAATGAGATTGGTGTTCTTTCTATCATGCATCTAGTTCTTTTTTTATCTGCCTTCAATAAGACGCATACATTTCTTCCTGCTTTTTGACCTGTACCTGTCTTCAGAAAAAAAAGAACCTTTTTCGAAATGACTCCCAAAGGGAGAACGTAATCAGTCGTATACAAGAGCATTTCAGGTTAAGTACACATTCCTAAGTCACACCCAGACTATTTTCACTTATATCCATCTGCAACAGGAACAATCTTCTGACAATTCGAAAAGCTTCTAGCAAACACAAGCTTTCACATAAAAAAAAAAAAAAGAGTTCAGTTGTTGACATTTTATAATCAGATGCATCCAGCAACGAAAAGGAAGAACACTTGGGATTCAAACTCAACAGTCATCTTGATTATTTACAGTAGGAATTTGTGCCACTTCTAAACAAGAAACACAGGCAGACATGGAAAAGAAAAGAAAAAAACAAATTCCACCTAAAGGGGTTCAATTGCTACACAACATTTCTTAAAAAGGTGCATGAACCACTGGTTCTTCTCATTAAGGTGCAGAAACCTCCACTCTCATGGAAGGTGCAAAATGATTTCAAACTCTAAAATAAAACTGTCAGCCATTTTGAATTTCCTTGACATGAATACATGAATAAACTACATACTGTACTTCAGACGCAACACAGGCCTTCTTTACCAAAGAACTGTGTCACGTACACATGTATAGTACCATAAAACCTACGCTTCAAGCAATATTGCCTCCTCATGACATCCCTATACCCACCAAGCTTCTGCTTATTGATCTTAATTAAAAAGGCACGTTCCAATATTCCATAATTATTTCCAGTGACTTTTTCATTTATCAGATCAATACAACAATATAATTCTACAAGTAATCTTCAAAATTGTGGGCCAATGTTTTATGGAAACATTGCAGGTTCATAACCTAACGAGAAATAGTTATCATAGACAACAGTCAAGCCAGCTCAATCAGTCTTATTATTCCTGTCAAGCTAGTAACCAGAAGATGAGATGCTTCAAATTTAGCAGTTCAACTGCTCATTCCATCACTATGCACTGCCAAATAAAGATGAAAATAAATGACTATGGGTCTTATGATAAGACTGCTTTATTCTACTCCTTTTTTATGCAAAAATAGCACTTTTCCTTATTTGACAGACCTTTCAATAAAACATGAAGATCGAGATTTTAAAACAATCCCTCTCACTCTCTTTGCTCACACCATTCTAGGCACGGGCACTTGTATAAATATAGTTTTTTCTTCTAAAAATATGACCATCTTTGATTACCTGTTGCCCTTTAAATTTTCTTCACAATCATCTTGGTAAAAAGCTTTCGCCTTCTCTCTGCATCACTTTTTCAGTTTTAAGATGGAGGAACGCGCTAAAAATTTAGAAAACAGAAAGATGAGATAAACTTCTTTAAGATACGGCACAGTGAAACACTCATGTGAGATTCTCTGGTCTCTAGAAAGGTGATGTGGTGAAGAATAATTGCATGGTAATAAATGGAAGATGCAAGGGGAGGAAGAACAGGTAGTGTTAATGTTTATTATTGTATCTATTTCAAATGTAGTTCCTTTTTTCTGGGCTGGAATGCAAGTTGTCAGGATTGTATGGAGAAAAATGCCACTGACACTTACATTCAATATACTCGCCACCGCTAGTTCTAGCCTGTCCATCCATCCATCCTCCTCTTTCACTCCTTCTGAGCCATATGTCGTCGTCCCCACCCCCAATCACCTGCACTTCAGGGAATGTATTTATTATGCAACAGTCGATGCGCTTACACACCTTAAAAAGACAAGGGGAGGCAGAGAGAAAACCCTTGCACTCTCTCCTTCTCCTCAACTAACTCCATTGTACAGTCATAAAGCAAAATTGAAAGTTTTTATGTCCTGGTTACGTCAGGGTAACAACAATTGTTGACCCTAGCAGTGTAGTATAGACAGTCAAATGTGAGAGATCAGCGTGGGCCAAAGTGTGAGGAGGCAAGCAGAACTGGGGAATACTGGTATGTGCGTCACCAAATTTCAACCTTCCCCCGGACAGTGTTCAAAATAACACTCCTCCGTCCCCGCCCACACCTGGTAGCGATTCACCTGAAGAGCCGCCAGACTCCAAGCCAGCTCCGCCGGCAGCCTCCAGAGAGGCGGGGTCGAAGGCCGGGTCCGCCCCCAGGGTATCATCCTCCATCTTGACGCCATCGGGAAGGAAAGCGGTGTAGGCGTCGCTCTCGGCCATCAGCAGCTTCAGCTTGGGGATCCAACTCTTACGGACCACACGTCGGGCGTTGGTGCACATGTCAGCTGCAATGGCGTTCATCTCGCTCTCTTTGAAGCTGGTTGCAAAGTTCTGGCAATAAACTGACATGGAAAAGGAAATTAAGAAAAACAGAAAAAGTTAGGCTGACTGCATGACAAGACAAGCAATGCAAGACAAAAACTAGTTTCATGAAGGAGACGGTGAGCTAAACAGCAGAAACAGTTGTCAGAGGAAATGTATTTAAAAACTACTCTGCTATGATTAATATTTTGTTTAACATGGTTTTCCCCACATAGAAAGTAAAAAAAAAAAAAAACTCAGTGATTTTCCTTGAGAAAATTTGCATCAATCTGGATTTGCAGCATTGACACTGCATCTGGTCCATCCTAAATTATCTGAATGACATCAGAAATCTACATTCACACACACTTCAGTTCCTTCTGGCAAATACTGTACAGCCATATCCCTCAGAATTTAAAGTGAGATCGTATTTGCAGGACTCCTGCAGATCACAAAGGCCCCAACACTGACTTGTAAATGTAAATGTAAAATGGAGCGGCTCATCTCTTCATATATGCCCTGCTGCCTTTCTCATTTTACTAATGACATGTAGGTAATGTGTTTGTCTTCACAAAACAAACCCAAATGTGAGCTATCAAAGGAGATACACAAGTTTTCATAAACCTTTTTGTGACAAAGATATCCTTTTCCACCTGGTTATATACATGCACACATACAGTATGTAAACATAGCGGAATAGTGCTATCTTGTGGTCACTGTTGGTTATTACCTAATGCTAAACATAAGGGTGCATTAGGTGGTAAATAATCTCCCATTTGCACTGTCATCCAAAAGCAACCTAAAAACAGACATGATTCACTATTAAGAGATATTTAACAACCAATCATAACATGTATTCTCACATTTGACCGCATGCAGAACTCTGTTGTCCAGGGGCTTGCGGCTCGGGTCATTGGTGGACGAGCGGATCCCTGTTCCACAGCTGTTAGCCAGAGTATTCCTTATACAACAAAGTAAAAATGAGAATGAGTTGCACAGAACCCAGGAAAACAAAAATAGTTGTTACATCCCTCTAATGCCAGCAAAAAAATACATTGTCTATATTAAAACCAAGCGTTTGTCGACTTTACATCAAATACTTGCAGAAATAGACGCAGACACACAGACAAAAGTAACAAACCTGTCAAAGAAGGCAGCCAGCAGCCTCCTAAGCAGCACCTTGTGTCTGGTCCCTGCGCTCACATGACAGTTCATTAGCTGGGCTCTGGATATATACACAGAAGTACCTGCAAAGAATGCACATGAAATGAATATTAAAAACAAATAAACCACCGAACATTATCAGCACTTATCACTGTTTATGATTTATTGCCTTGCTGTTTATGGGTCATATACAGCAACTGAGCTTTTCAGACAGAAGGGGGATATAGGTATACTCAGACAGACAGTATGAGAAAAAGAATGTCTGTTTTTTATAAACATTAAAGAAAGGAAATTGAAAGGTATATAACTCGACCCGTAAGATAACAGACATTGCCACAGGATGTCCTTGATATACTGTTAACACACCGAGTCAAATGTGCAGTACTGCCACGTAATCTGCATGCCAGTGCCAAACCGAGTCATTTGAGGACAGCGTTCTCCAAATATGTGTATACATATCATTGCCATTGGCCTTGACCTGTTTAGATGCATTGAATAAACACGTGTATATTGCTGCATGTACTGTATATTTTATAGCTCAAGTGTACGCTTCTCTAATATATCTAGATACTGGTAAACAAATATCTTCCAAATGTTTAAAATGCCTTAGATAAACACTTATGTGCATTCTATCAGCTCCTCTAAAACCCTCTCTTCTTTGAGAACACAAAAACCATACCTGAGACTAACTCTAGTTTCTCAGCAGGGTCTCCTTCTTCGTACAGTTTGGGATGACAGCGGTTGCCTATCTGAGCGATGAGTTCTGCAGGAAGACATGTGAGGTCTCTACCTCGCATCCGACCCCGTGTCTCTGTGTGATCTGGTAAAGCCTCAACACGTTCGCCAGCTGCTGGAGAAAAACAATGCAGCAAAATTACAATAGAACCATATCACTTTTACACACAGAGGAGTGCACAGTTCAACCTCTGCTAGAAATACATCAGATTACTATAAAATCGTTAAAAACTATGCCAGGGAAAGAAAAGAATGATCTTTCAGCAAAGATATGAGTGGTCTGATGTTGGTTACCTGCAGCTCCCATGTTGAGCATGCTGTACATGGTATACATGTTGCAGATTTGCCTATACTGCTCTTCAGCACATTCATCTGTCCCCTCTTCCTCTTCTTCATCATCATGGTAGCTGATGGGTGAGTCACTGGCGTAGGTGCTCAGGGTGCCGGGGCTGGCGCCCTCTGACATACCGAGGCCTGCTGTAGAGCTCCCGTTGGTGCCAGCACTGCCACTAATCCCGCCACTGGCCGTCATGCCTGCCAGGCTGGTTACGTTGGCACCCATACCCATGGCTAGTCCGAGGGCTCCGGGGCTCTGAATGGCACTGCCCCTCACCGCCTCCTGGGAATAACGGGCTGCCTTCCTGGCCCCACCTCCTCCCCCTGAGCCTATCCCGCCTCCATCTCGGCTGCTACCACCCTCCCACAGCCGCTTGGCCACAGGAGTGCAGACTACCGAGTAAGGAGTGGCTGCTTCCGGCTGGCTCGAGGGCTGCTCTGTCTTGACTCTTGAAACTAGAGGGAGCGGCGTCAGGCAGGAGGCAGGCCGGCCTGCACTGTTACTGGTCTGCGTCACAGGGCTCTGGGGCTCAGAAGGTGGTGCCTCCTCAGCGTGAAGGCCCTGGGAATCGCAGCTGGGGGATGAGACCTAGAAGTGAATGTATACAACTTTGTGTCAGCATACACGAACACACTGATGTAGCAAAGAGATAAGCGTTTGCTCGCAGGGTTTTGTCATGCTGGTGGCTGTGGTGAAGGATGGACAGTCTTTCCGTCCATGGTCAAAGTAAATTATTCCAATAGACACTATAATTTGACTTCCACCAGCACTTTTCACCAATGAAAAGGTATTTCAACAACTACAGGGCAGACTGCTCTTCAATTTCATTGGTGCATACATGCCCCCCCTGTAGATTGATGCTTTCCATGTTTGCCTTTCCAAACTCTGAGCACAATATAAGCTTAAGAGACATACAGTAAAACGTTCTCTGCATTTATGGTTTACTTTCTATATTTAGCAAAGAGTTTACTGTTTATTGTTTACTTTCTATATTTAGCTATTTAATGTATTAATTTATGTTTATCCTATTTTTTACACACAACTGTATTGAAAGCTGCTAGAAATTAAATTTCCTTGCGGAGTCTAAGTCTAACCCATCCTATCCACGAGGAGCAGTGGGCAAGGGCCTTGCAGGAGCACTAGCCTAGCTTACATGGTTTTTGTGGTGGGAGAAAACCCGAGTAAACCCACGCCAACACGGGGAGAACATGCAAACTCCACACAGAAAGGCCCTGCCCAGATAAGGGATCGAACCCAGATCCTTCCAGATCACAAATAAACAAACAAAAAACATTTAACCCTAAATGGTCATTTTGGTAATCTAGATTTCTTTTGGCCCATTCTGGGAACTCTGCCACTTTACACTTTTGCTGCCACCGTATTAAATGTAAATGGCATTCTGTTTATGTGCTTATTGTGCTCAAAGCTTTGAAAACTTGTCCCTTTTTCAGATTTGTCCTGACTACTGTGTTACTGGGTTATTTCAGCCTTACCTTGAGGAAGAACTCAGTGCCTTTTTCCATGATCTGCTGGATCTGCAGGAAGCCGGCAGTATACATGAGGAGAAACTGGTCCCCCACCGTCATGCTGAGACGGCCTGTGTAGCAGAAAGACAAAATCTGCTGGAAGCTTTGAGGCTGCACAGCCGACGGGAGCTCCACTACAGTTGGGCTCGTCTCATTGCTGATACCTCCTCCACTATTGCTGCTGCTGAAAAGGTCCCGGAAATAAGAACTGCTAGCAGCCAGCACAGCCCGGTGGGCCTGAGACAAAAGCAGATAAGTGATGCATCCCATTAGAACTTAGAAGAGAATATTAATGTCAGATAAGGTATTTTTCTCTCACTTAATGATTTAAAAATAAGAGAGAGTTCCTTGTTAGGCTGGTTAAGATGGCTAAAATCTTACCCGATAACGGTAATTTCATATGGAGGTAGTGATATACGTCATGATATAGCATGTTTTCTGGTAATTCAATGAATAGTCTACTGTATATGAAATAACCACAATGTAAAGCGCATTTTTGCATTCTCCTGTGTGAATTAAATACTTGACAAATTAAAAGGTATTTCCTCATTTTATTAAAGGAGCCGGGAAAGGAACATTCAGAGCATTAATACAGCAGCAAACAAATATGTAAAGATATTGTGGCATAGTGGCGTGCTGAGCAGAGAATGAAGTCTCGCGCATGCATGTTCGTGCATGTGGCTGTGACAATACATTTCACATATTGGGGAATGGTTTTTGAGAGCCACGTGGCTGCAGTCCCAGCCCACTTTTTAGTACAGCTCCTTTAAGAACTTTAGTGCAAAATGGACATTACATGTAAGGATCAGAACAAGTATCATCCAAATGACAGTTGGGCTGCTGGATTTTAGACATTGTGATAGAAACAATGTAGAGAAGTATATAGTTATCATCTGCTCATGTCTGTGAAGTCACGGGTTTTGTCATCCAATTTATGTTTGTTCAAAACTGCAAAAAGTCAAAACTGCTGTTTTCAAATTATATTTCCTCAGGTATTTTTAGATTATATTTTCTGAGTTTGAGTTAATGTGATAGTTACTGTCAATTTAGACAACATAGTTTAGTATCAGAAAATGTGAATATGATTTATTTGTGATAATGATTCCATTGAAAGATGCTAAATTGTCATACTGCATTAAAAATATCCAACATTTTAATATAATTTTGAAGATACAGTTTATAGTACCAGTCAAAAGTTTAGACATGTTTTCCATGTTGTCCAAACTTTTGGCTGGTATATTGTCATATTGACCAGCCCTCATTCCTTGATATGAAGACATGGTCATAAGATACTCTTAAAGACTAATCGGTCAAATTTACGTATACCCTAACTAAGTTATGGTCCCATAACAAAACTAGACTTTGCCAAAACGACATACAGTTTAAATAAATTAAAGTATAAATTGAATTAAGTACAGAAGACCAAAATAGTAACTATTAAGGTTAACCATTTGGTGCCAAGTACTGGTGAATTTGATGTATGGATGTTATATTCCCAGTCATTTAATTATTTGTGTTTAATACGTCTTTATAATAATATGAATCCTAAAATACTGATTTGGAGTTTCCCCCAATGTTCTCAGTCATCATTGAAATAAGACCTAAAAACAAAGTTGCAGGGCAGAGAATGTGAAGGAAATCTGAGATAAGAATAAGAGTGACGAATGACATCCAACCAAGACTATAACCCATTGCCTTTACAGGCGAAGTAGGAAATGACATGCCATTAAGGAAATCCAATTGACAATGCAAGTAAAGACTACACACAGGTAACTTAACTTATTGCTAGACATTCAGCTAGAAAGGAAGAATTAGGAAAATCTTCTAAAATCATTCTAGAATGAATAATTAAAGGTTGGACCTGGATCCACAGTACAAAGTTACAAAAGTAACGATGGCTGCCCAATTTCAGAATGTCCAAAATGCTTTTAGTATACGGCATTATGTCCGTCATGCAACATGGCTGTCATGGACCCACAGGGTTGTTTCCACCCAAGCCTGAACTTTGATCATTTTTTCATGAAAACAATAACTTGTTTCATCAGTACCTTGAAGGAATGGCCCTTAACCACCACAGAGACATCGCAGTAGAGGCCCTGCAGCCGCTGCTCATTCAGACACTCTAAAACGTTGTTGCCAAAGTTCGGGATCGCCATCTGGAGGGTCTGGGCCATGGTGCGCCTACGCACACCACCAAAGGGTCTAGTTGGGAAAGAAAGAGAGACAGAAAGAAACAAGTGGGAGAAAGAAAGATATAAATTACACAGTTACAATAAATGACAGTTAAACCCTATCCACACAAACTCTGTGCATAACACTGGTTATTGAAAATGTGTCAGCCTTACTTGTAATTATCTTGAATTGCAACAAATGCTTATTTTCATTATTGATTAATATGCCAACCATTTCCTTGATTGATCTAATAGTTGCTGGTCAGAAAATAATTGTTAGAATTGTTGATAACTGTTTCCTAAAGTCAAAGATGACATCCTCAAGTGTCTTGGCATAGAGGTCTTCCTTGATTCAGCATAATGTCATACATGTACAGATCATACCTGCCAGGTTTTTATTTTAGTGTTTAAACTGCTTTATCCCTGGTCATGAGCAGAGTCATGGTCCCAGGTGATAGGATAAGTTGGGCAGGCCCATTCACAACAATGATAAAAACTGTTTTGTCCTGTGCTGCTCTTTGGTGTGAAGAGGAGGTGTGATGTAACAAGGATGTGCTAAAAGACAGAAAGCTCAGAGAGAAGATTCCTAAAACTATACATTGCGAGCAATGTCAAACTCTTACATTAATTGGCTGACAGTCTTTCACTGGTAAAAAGTAATACCAGACATATGCAAAGAGCCTACTCACACTTACCATTCGTACCTTGCCCAAGCATGAATCACAGCTAATGTCTAGTTTGTTTGACCAATGTGAGTACAAGTGAGCTGTGACTAAGGGCGCACTCACACTGTCCTTCCGCACCGCGACCCGGGCTTCAGGGTACTTGTCCCCCCTCCCTCTCCCCCCGCGCCCGAGCCCCGTTTGTACTCACACTGCCTGGGCCTCGGCCAATGCTTCTTGCTGTCCATACGACATCACGCCGTAACACGTCACACGCATTGATCGCGTGTGTGTGGCTTTGTTTACAAATCTTTCCACAGACCTCAGAGTTTTTGTGCGTCTTGTCGACTGTTTTTGAATCTTTTCATCCGACCAAATCTGCAGTAAACACTCCACCTCCGCATCACACCAACGTGAACCTTTCACCGCCATTGTTGTTGTTGTTAAATGTCCGCGCATGGTCCGTCGTTCTATTTTCTATGTCCGAACAGGCAGACATACCGCTATCGCCGTAGGGCTCGTGCTCGTACACGTGCGCACGCTCATGCCCGTACATGTGCAGACGGCTCTGCTAAAGCCCACCTCTTTCAAGCGGGCCGTGGGCGGCCCGCTGTCCGCAGTTATGCGCGGAACGGGTGCACTCACACTGCTTAAACGTACTAGGCTTTAGCTGAAAAAACGGTTTTGGCCCGGGACAGAACGACAGTGTGAGTGCGCCCTAAGCTTCGGCCCGGTTGAGAGAGATGGGCTTTAGTAAAGCCCGATTGCACATGTACGAGCACGAGCACTGACAGAAGTCCTGAGACTATTTATATGTGACTGTTCTCCGCGACCGACACATAAAAAGATGCTGCCGAAAGTTTGGTGGTGGCCTGATGCGGAGGTGCAGTGTTTACCGCAGATTTGGTCGGATGAAAATATTCAAAAAACTGTTGGACAACCAAAAAAAAAACGAGTGGTGATGACGTCTTTAAGCAAGAGGCAATCGAGCCGAGGCCCGGACCATTTCATGTTATGTGAGTGAAAGCAGGCCTGGTCTGTAAGGGAAGGGGGCGATTACGCTAAAGCACAGCAAGGATCATCTGGGCCTAGTGTGAGTGCGCCCTTGGTCTATTTTTATTACCACCACACAAAATTATATATAATGAAACACCTCTATTCTAGAGAAAATAAGTCAGATTGAATAGGCATTCTATCCCTTGGCATATCCGACTGACATTGACCACAAATATTTCTTCACACAGTCCTACTGAAGGCTTTTGGCAGGCTCACAGGACGTTGATATTGGAGGCAAAGTTGTGTTGAAGCCTGCTTGGATAATCTTCATTGCATTAATCCTATACGTCACTTAAGCGTTGCGGTAGTTGTTATTGCCAGGAGTGGGCCCAGTAAAAGCCTTTTTATTTTCTTCTTCTTCTATGAGCTATAAAATCCTGTGTCCTTAAATAACTGGGTCATGGTCTGTTATTCTATGTGGACAAGTGTGCGGCCTAAACAAACACCACATAGTATGGTTCTGTTCACTTAGTCAAAGGCAAACATACTCCCTTTACCTGCGCCCCACTGACGATTCCTATACTGTATCATGCATGTCAATGTTAAATTCAAGCTTACAACAGTTCTCTCTGTTGAAGATATGAACAATGTATGTAGGCCCTGTTACTGCTCGATTCCGTGAGATAGATAGATACACCCATGCAACTTGTCCATGTCCACATAATTCCAATGTAAAATAGCCATTTAAACTGGCACAAGGCTGCACTACCAGTACGCAGGACAGTTCTGGGGTTAAAATGTTTAAAAGGAAGGATGCAACGATGCCTCAGTAAAAGCTTTTCAATCTGTGTAAACGAAATGTATAAAAACAAATAAATGAATGAGAAAAACACATGTGTATTTTTTAAAAACACATTTCACTGCTCAACCAGCTTGTTTTATGTAAACCTGTCCGTCATGTAGGATGAACAAGTTGCATGCTCGTTGTGTTGTCAGTGTACTTTACTTTCATGAGAAAGAAGGAACAGGAATCTGCATGTTTTAATAAAAATATCGATATTTGGTGCCAGTGTATCGATAGTGTATCCCAAGAGATGGAATACAATATATTCCTGAAACGATATTTTGTCCCATCCCTGGTCAGGATATCTAAAAGACACCAGATATTTTATTTTATGTTTTAGATTGTTTATAGGCCTACATGACCTCATTTTCTGCAATTGCATGGGGAGGAATCTACTTGGGGATTCACATTGTATGCCCTCTGTACCCACAACACTATATAACCTTCATAATCACAGCTGAGAATACAACAGATCCATTGATAAGCCCACGTGGAAATTCAGTGGCCATAAACCGTTCCTTTAAGCAGAATACAGGTCACAAGTGTTTTCACATATATACACAGATGAGTGTACAAGGCCTAGATAAAACTGCTTTTCACACAGATGCTTTACCACTTAAAAGTGTTGCAAGTGTGCAAGCTGCACACGCACACACCGGCAGATACCAAACAAAGACAATCTCTCATACTTTGAGAACAAAATGATCGAAGCCCACCCTGTGCAAGGCATACAACCAACTTTGGTGTGACTGGGCTGGAGTGAGCCGCCCCATCATATCCAAAGCCTTTCATTTGGGATCTTGCCAAGCTCCAGGGTAAAGAGAAATGCTCTCTTTGTCTCTGTCTCACTCAAGCTCCCTCTCCCTCATACTAAAACACAGATGCGCACACACAAACTCAAACAAACCCACAAAGGCACACTGAGTCGCACACAGACATTAGACAATACTGCTTGTTTACAGTTTGGCAAGCCGCAGTAAGCACACATGCGTGCGCATAAAGACACACAAACACAGGGCTGAGAACAGGGTGTGTTTGCACAGTTCGCCCTGACAGTGAGAGAGAATGTGACTGTGTGTGCATGTGTGTCTTTATGCACCAAGGAGGGGCAGTGAGGCCTGCAGAGATGAGAGGGATCATCTCAGGTCCCTATTCCATTAAATATATAGAGCAGGGCTATGTGAACGAGTGAAATTCGCTCCACACTCACCCTGTGGATTATACCAACTGGGCTGGTGGGGGGAAAGTAGGTCAAACATACTCACAACATACTTAAGACCTCAGACTTTTCATAGTAAGTCTTAAGAACGTTTTGCCCACACTCAAAAGGGCTCATGGTATGTTATGATTGGACATATTTGGGAACCTACACTGTCTGACTTCTTACCAGATTATCCAGTTCTACCATTTAAAAAAACAGCATGCTCTTACACTGCCGTGTGGGTGATTACTGTGGAGTCATGCCACACAATGCATTACCTCTATAGGCATTTCCTGGTTCTCATGTGCCCATGCCTGAATGGCCGTGCTTCGCCTACCCAGTGGAGACACTTATCGGGCTATGTAGAGACCTGATTCGTGTTTTTTTTTAATATAACAGGGAGTTCTTTACTTAAAGCAGCACAGACACCAGAGCGTCTAAACTTCTTAACTCCATATAACTGAGGCTGTACCCACGCGTACCCCTTTGAGTGTCCCGACTACAGCTGCCTCTGTAGAGAAATGTCTTCTACCGGGTAATGGGGAACAGATAAGGAGCTCTTTAACACACCGCGCCGTGTGCCAGTCTTTCCGCCGGGAGTGCTCCACTGTCTGCTGGCACCGGCGACGGGAGGGAGGGGGCACATAGGATGGCAGCAAGCCCCGGTGATACCCGGGTGAGGGCGACGATGTGTTCCTGTTAACGTCAAATGACATTCAAGTATATTAATATCTTCAACAGACTGATGGTTCAGTTTGTCCTCCTCTCCCTTGTGGCTGACAACGCTGAAATGTTTCACCCCCCCTCCCATCCGCAGCAGGCCTATAGAGGTGGCTAATGGCTAAGCTAACGCTACTGTTAAATATTTTGGGTTCGCCCCGGCGCACCATCCACCTCATGCACACACTCAGCCCCGCTGCACAATGTCAAAAGCATTTCCGCGATATAGTCCACACACTCCAAAATATAAACATGACACTTACTGCCTGTGTGGACGAGGTAGCGGTGCTGCGGCGCCGGTTGTCAAGCCCAAATGTTGCTTATTTAAATATTTTGGTGATGGGGGAAATCGCTCCCCCTGCCATTCTCCATTCTACCGACATCAACAGGTCATCCCAGGACACGCAGCAGCTGAGGGCGAGCCAGACGGAACCAGTGCGGCACGGAGCGGGGGGTGGGAGCACAACAAGGCACAATTCTTTACAACCGGCGCTCGCTAAGAGCTGCCGTGCCAAAAAAAAGCCTGACTGGCATCACATTTTGGCATATTTGAAAGAAGAGGTACACAGAATTAACCATTTAACTACGGACACATCATTGGTGATAAGTACGTTTAAAAAAAAAAAAAAAAAAGTTGAGGACTGTGCCAACTTGGACCCTCCCCCTAAGTGGCATAGGCCCACTTATCCCAAACTTTCATTGTCCCCGTATCTACTGGACCGTCCATCATCAACCGGAATTCACAGCGCTAAGGACACCGCACAGAGCTCTCCTCCCCTCCCCGCTGCCCCCTCCCCCTTCCCTTCCCTTCTCCTGCCACCGCCGGTGAGTCCTCAGGCGACCCCGACAGGACGCCTCACACGTCGGCAGACATACAAGTAGACACTCACCCCCTCTCACCGGGAAGTCGATGCGGAGCTTTGGTTCACAGGCGGAGACGCGGCTCTCTCTCACCCCGCTTTTACTTGCTCGAGGAAGCCATTCAGTGTGAGCGAAACGCCGATAGCAGAGCCATCGAGGGCGGTACAGTATCCCAGGGGATTGCGGAGCACAGAGCCACTGATCGCACGGAACAGAAGAGGAGAAAGACAAACATGACGCGCTCGTCAATCGCTTGCATGATCGTTTCGAGCGCAGCCTCGATTCGGGGAGACCTCTCCCACGGCGTGTGGTCTGTTTGCGTAGTGGCACAGCAACAGCAGCGGTCTGCGAGGGGAACTCGTTTCTCGCTCTCTGCTGCCTCTCACTTGTCCCTCTCTCCGCGATAGTAGTGGGAAAAGTAAGCCGTGCGTGTACTTTTTTCACTTGAGTGAACTCGGCGCGCGTATAGACCTAGGGATACAGCCGCGCCCTTGATTGCTGTAAACACATGAAAAGTGGAAAATGCAGGGTGCTGTGACACCATACCTGTACGCACCTGTGCGCGACCACAGCAGCTATTAAACCACAAGACTTTATGTTTACATAAGTTTCCCATCTGGAGTTATGGATTCATGAATGTCTTTAAAATGTCATGGCAGCAATGTGTAGTCTATGGAAAAGTAGGCCCACTCGTCTTTTTTTCGCTCATGTTAGAGAAAGTCCAAGTCAACTTTATTGTAAATTCTGCAACATGTGCCAGACATAAACGACCCAAGGTGCAATGGGTACAAAGGAAAGAAAAGACAAACATAGGTAATATATCCCAAACAATAAAGAATAGTGCAAAAATAAGGCAAAACCAAACCGTATAGAAAACTAAAGAAATTAAAAAATGTGCAGTTTTAGGGCATTTATATTGTACACAAACAAAAAAATGAAAATGTACAATGTAATGGACATAATGTGCAGACTTATGGAAGACCATTTCCTCCAGTCCTATGGAAAAAAAGATCCTGTAAGTCATTATAATGAGATAGCATCTCATAATAATGACTTAGTATCTCATAATAATGACTTAGTATCTCATAATAATGACTTACAGGATCTTTTTTTCCCCATCAGACTGGCGGAAATGGGCTTCCATACAGACTAAATATGATAAATCTAAAAAGTACTGACAAGTATTGAGTATTTTTTTCTTCTTAATGGGTAATAAAGGAGCATCCTCAAAAGGCTCAGTTTTACCAGCAAGGGTGGAGCGAGGTTCACCACTTAAGGATGGATGTCATCATCTACAGTCAATGATTCCACATTTCAAATACTTTTGGAAATCATGGAGGCTGTGTCCTCCACCCAGTTAGGAAAAGGACCATCAAGATTGTTATCAGTGCAAAGTTCAAAAGCCTTCTGTGATGGTATGGGGGTGTGTTAGTGCCCATGGCATGGGTAACTTGCACATCTGTGAAGGCACCATTGATGCTGAAAGGTACATAAAAGTCTTGGACCAACATATGCTGCCATTCAGGCAGTGTCTTTTTCCAGGGATGTCCTTGCTTATTCCAGCAGAAAATGCTAAGCCACATTCTGCACTGGTTTCAACCACCCCGGATCGGATCTCGGCTCCAATATTGACTAATTAGCTGGATCATTCCGATCCAGTCATTTTTTAAACTAATATCATACACAGCAATACGGTTACAGCGATCTAGTCACTTCAAATCTATGTTTGCAACAGTAAATAAGAACAGCCTTACCCAGTCGAGACAACCATGGTGCCTGCGGATATAACTGAAATCCATGCATCACTACTCCCAACGCACACAATCTGCGATCAGAGACAGTTCAGAAAATTGTTGTTGTTTTTTATGTGAAATGTTCATGCGTACAAATCAGACAGGAATAAGTATGCGTATGTGCAGAATGGACTGGTCAGCCAGGACGGCTCAGGTCCTTTACATCATAAATCCGATGATAAATCAAGCAGACACGGGGGAGAACATGCAAACTCCACACAGAAGGGCCCCAGGCAGGATTCGAACCAGGAACCCTCTTGGTGTGCCGGCCTATGTCATAAATGTTTGTTTATTTATATGTAAATTCTACCCTTCGTTTCTTTTTGAGAAAATCATCTGTGACCTTGTCGTACCAACTAGGCGTCTTTTCCAAGGACTTGACCAGTGTCTCTCAATGGCCAACAGAGCTAGGCTGCTTAAACGGCCTTGGCCCAGCTGTAGCTGCTGCGCCAGGGGACTGTGAAGTGTGACCACCTGTGAGTGATCGTGACGGGGGGAGAAGCTCCGAAGCTGCCGCTGCTCGTTGGGGAAAGTAACCGCATAGTGACAGAACAGAGTCGCCAAACACAAAGCTCTGCAGTTTCCCCACTGAAGTCAGTAGAAGCTGAGCAGCCGACTTTGTGAAGCGCTGTGGCGCTGCGGGGATGAATTAGAAGGAAGTTGCGGCGGTTACCTGTGATAAGTAGCTGATTCTGAACAAAAGATGAAGGCTTTCTAGCGCGTATTTAGTCAATGAAATGTACACACAGCAGTACATATTTCGCCACTTTTTTTTTTTTTTTTTTGGTGACATTTTAGGAGAAGGTGAGCTTCCCTTGCAGTCTAAAAGCAATCACCACTGTAGTACTTACTTGCTTATGTTAACCTATGCATTATCTTTGCCTTATCCTAACCAAGTCGTTATGATGCCTAAACCTAACCTAACACGTGGGTCGTATGTGGTCATGTGGGCTGGAGAAATTGTTTCTTGACCTTTTAAATGTCTGGCTTTCAGTGTCATCATTTGGCATTAAATGTTATGGCATGTGGTGCAAATTACCGTTCAGCTATGAAATAAAATCCCGTAGCATTAAAGTAAGCTGATGAAACCACAATAAGAGATAAAGAGATAAGCAGAAACATCACCTCAAAGTCGTCACAAAAAAAGTTAAATGGAAATCCCCCGTTTAATCAAGTATGATAAGCGATCCTGTATCAGGGAGATTCATCTACTGGTTAGGCAAGGTTAGCTTTTTTGACTTCAATTCAATTCAATTCAATTTTAGTGTCAAATCATAACAAAAGTTATCTCAGGACACTTTACAGAGTAGGTATAGACCACACTCTATGACTTATTTATGATTTACATAGACCCAACAATTCCTCTACAGAGTACGGTGGCAACAAAAACCTTCCCTATAACAGGCAGGAACGTCGGACAGACCCAGCTCTGTGGAGGACGGACATCTGTCTGCACCGGTTGGGGAGGAAGAAAAGGAGAGAGAAAGATAGAAAAGACGGACACAAAGACAGACAGACAGAGACACACTTCCAGAGATGCAAGCAACCACAAACATGGACAGCTATCTGTCTTGACAAAATCATCTTAAAAATAACAACATAGCTAAGGGCTCGTAAGCCCTAGCTGTAAGCTTTGTCAAAACTTCATCAGGCAACAGGTGTTGCTAACAATATTAAAGGTGCTCTACTCGAATACTGAAAAAAGAGTTAGCTGGGATTGCCCCACAGTATCAAAACAGAGAGCAGGGAACCTCGGATTACAGCATACACAGAGGGAGAGTGACTTCGTTCTCTGCTCAAGATGACATTACTCCTATATCTTGTTGTTAACTGATATATTTATGTTCTAAATGTTGAGTACAGCTCCTTTAACAATTGCGCTGTTCTTTTTAAGAATCCAAGTAAACCATGATAATGTGACAGTGAGCCAGCACGCACAATACCAGGACCCTGAAACTGAAGCAGCTCAATGGAATTTAACCATAATTAATTTTATAGTGAAGTGCCGATTCAGGGCTGGCCGATTGCTTGGCCAGCTGCAACAATAAAAGTGATGAACCCATCACTAATTATAATTCAGCAATATTCTATAGGCTATATTATTCTGAAATGGGCCATTCTACATAATTCGTACTTTGTTTTTGGTACTTTAAGTATATTTTGATGCTAATATTTTTTTTATTTTACCTGAAAAAAAATTTGAATCCAGGATTTTTAGTATTTCTACAATGTAGCCTATTATTACTTGAGAGCATACACACCCGGGCCACAAAAGAGTTCAACACTCTGGCCTCATTCTGGTGCTCTCTTAAAAGCTTTATTTCCCTTCACATGTACTAAACTGGGAAGGATACAGAGAAGATAAGCTTGGCCCCTCATACGCACAGTTGTGAAGTGTCATCAAAATACGATTTTTTATATTTTTCTCCACATTGGTTTGTAGGGATATTTGTGTTTTGGTAAAGCAGCGCCCCTGCCAGTGGATTATTAACATTTCAGGCGGAGAGTGGTACTGCAGCAACGGGAGACGTGAGAGGCTTCCGATTAAAAAGACCTACAAATGATAATAAATTCAGCTGAACTTCTGTGAGAAGTTGATGAGGGGAAAGCTTTGGAATTGAGGAAGACACCACAGTAACTGTAAAAAGCACTGTTGTGCTGTTTCTTCTCTGTCCTTCCCGACACATAGTTGTGTGTGGGATGGAAAGTTTTTGCCACTCTATATTTAGAATAAAAAATTGTCCAAAATTCCTCCAAAATACCACATTAAGTCATCCAGACCTTGAGAAACACCATAGAAAATCCATGCTGTGATTTGGGATCAAAGACGTTTGACATTTGGAGATCTCTGCAAGAATTTTCAACAATTTGGACGGGCACTTCTGTTATGGAAACGGCTCAGAAACCCCCTTATTGCCAATACTAAGAAAAAAGCCACCCATTCTGTAAATGCCCCAGGTCTCGAGTTTGTGGTTATTAAGTTTCATGAAACTGTGATTATCCGAAAGGTCACAACAGCTCAAGTTTCAAAAAAATCGTCTCACTACGATGAGATGGCTGCTATGGGGACATACCAGTACATCAACACATATGAATACAGTTGGGCTCAGGTAGTCCACAAGAGTCTCAGCTTTACAGTCAGACCCAATAAAGTCAAATCCAAGCCTGTTTAAGGACCCAAGTATGCGGGAATATTCAAATAAACCATTTTAGAATAGGCAAAAAATAACATATTTGTACTACAGGAGAAAAACTCCATTGGAATTGCCCCAAACTGTCTCAGATTGTCATAAAATAGGCCTGTCTGTAAGAGGGAGACTTGTGGGTACCCATAGAACGCATTTTCATTTAGATATATTAAGGTTAGAAGTCGCCTTTGAAAAATGATCCTCGTCATAAAAATCCTTCAATTGAAATTATTAGAAGGAAAGCCAGAAAACCCTCAAACTGAGATGGGTTTTTTGGCCTGAAAATCGAAATATGAACAAATAATTTCAAGTACACGTCAGTGGACTAATCGACTAATCGTTCCAACTGTACCTGTGCAATTTAGACTTTATATTGTACGGTTCATTATTGTACATCATTCATGGTGACCAAATAAGTGGTTCCCGGGCAGCTTGGGCTCCGTGTCCATCCATCCACCGGTTCAAACATGTAGGCCTATGGCTGATTCTTTCTAATGTGCTTAGTCATCTTGATGAGCCGTTTGCACTATTCTGATTAAACCTCAAGCCTGCTCGTAAACCTCCAGTAAAAGCTACAAGTAGTTACTGTAGATTCTAACTTTGCCTCTGTACATGCCGTGTAACAATAACGCATGTACTGCAAGAAAACAATCTGTTGGTTCCTCGCTCTTCATTTTCTTTACACTTTTTTTTTTTAATTGGGGTTATGTTGGTGATACCACTCTGTATGGATCTAACTTTGCTCCAGACATAATTCTTTGTTTTGTCTTTGTGGTCAGCTGCTAAGGCGATGCCTGTATTGTATCAGTCTCTTTTTGTCTTTCCATACTTAGTTGGCAGTACGGCCTGTAGACATGTAATATTTAATTTAATAGCAGCTAATACAACATAAACAGAGCATTAGTGTCTTGCTTACTTTGATAATTATTTACATAGTGACACAACATGGTTGGTATGGCGTTTAAGACATGCTTTGAGTTACTATTTCATCCTGTCTTCCTTTCGATGCAATTACCACAAAGGACAATGAAAGTAGATTCAGATGTTTTAGATCTAGGTGAGGGTTATACGTTGATATGCCCCCCCCCCCCCCCCCCCCCCCACCCGATTCGGTTATTTACCTGAAAATGCATTCGAGTAATTTTAATATTAATATTATTTCCCCCTCTGAATTTATTATCTACCTCATCATTACATCGGTCTGCTCAATGGTGCCCACTGTAGATCATGTCTGCAACTACACGTAATGTGTGTGTGTGTGTGTGTGTGTGTGTGTGTGTGTGTGTGTGTGTGTGTGTGTGTGTGTGTGTGTGTGTGTGTGTGTGTGTGTGTGTGTGTGTGTGTGTGTGTCTGTGTGTGTGTGTGTGTGTGTGTGTGTGTGTGTGTGTGTGTGTGTGTGTGTAAGCTTTGGCATTATAACACTGTAACGATCATTAGAATGACCACACCCATTCAGTGATGACAGATGTCCAGTTGCATATCTTTTTTCCCTTCCCACATTTGACTTTATTTCCGAGGCCTGAATGCTCAACAGACTGATTCTCTTATGACAACTCTAAGGTAAGATAAGATTAAACTTTAGATAAAGATACATTTTATTTCCCAGGTAAAGCTTACTGTTGTCATGATTACATCAGGGCAGCTTCCCCTCTCCTTTTTAGCCTCTGTTTTTGTCTCCCTCTGTCTGTGTTTTCCTGTATGTGCTCCCCTTTCTGTGTTTCCGTGTTGTGAGCTTGTTTTCCCGGCAGGTGTTTCTCGTTGGCACTGATCACCTGCCACTCTGTATATAAAGCCGGTCCTGAGCCTCATTCGGGGCCGGATCATTACTCTACAAACTCCAGATGTCTCCCAGCGTACCTTTGCTCATTCCCCGTGACCAGTTTGTCTTAGTTCTCTCCGTGTTTTCCCTTTGTTCTCTCTCTCTTCACCTTACTTTCTGTTAAGTAAGTTGATTAAGTCTGTTAAAGCTGTCTCCTGAGTTTATGTCTGCATTCGGGTCCAATCCCCTGTGTATTCCCCGTCACCTCAAGTGACAGAATGATCCGGCCATACATGGACCCAGCAGACCCTCAGGTTGTTTTTTTTTTTCTCTCTCCGTCCACCATGGCGTCCTGCTCAGCCAACACCTGATCCAGTCGACCGCCCAGTCGACACCTCTTCCAGTCGGCGGCCCGGTCGACACCTGTTCCAGTCGGCGGCCCGGTCGACACCGGAAACCAGTCCTTCCTTGTGCCGGGTGGGACTGTCCGGGGGGGCCAGGTAGAGCGCCAGGAGGTGCTCGTTGAGGGGGGGGGGGGACAACTCTACATACTCCAGATGTCTCCCAGCGTACCATCCTCCTGTGCTCATTCCCCGTGGCCAGTTTGTCTCAGTTCTCTCCGTGTTTTCCCTTTGTTCTCGGTGCACCTTTCTGTTAAGTAAGTTGATTAAATCTGTTAAAAATGTCTCCTGAGTTCCATGTCTGTACTTGGGTCCAATCCCCCGTGTATTCCCCGTCACCCCAAGTGACAACTGTGGCATATACAGTACATGCCTTTTCAGCACATTCATTTCAACACTGGGAACTGCAACCGCAGCTGACTACTGTTGGTCATTCGGCACTTTGTGTTTGAGTATATCGTTGAGTGGTGCTTCAACAGTTGTTATAGGGCACACTCACACTGTCCATCCATACCGTGTCCAAGCACGTTCCACGGCTAAAGTCTAGTCCGTTTGACCAGTGTGAGTGCAAGTTGCTGGCCACGGCCCATTTGGGAGAGGTGGGCTTTTGTAAAGCATGTTCGCACATGTACAAGCACGAGCGTGTGCACATGTACGAGCACGAGGCCTACATGGTTCTGACGTCATTTTTGTGCGCCTGTTCAGACATATAAAAAAGAAGGACGGACCATGCACGGACATTTAAACGACTAAACGGGGTTGTGCCGCATCACAATCCGTTCCAAAAAAAACACAAATCCAAAAACGTTACATGTTTTCTGCACTGCTTTCCATTATGTAGCCAAAAGACCGTGCACTTTTGTAAACCAAGCGAGGCATCTCGATGACGTCAATCGATGCATGTGACGTGTTACGGCGGGATGACGTATAGGCAGGAAAGAAGCATTTGCACCAAGGCCTAGGTAGTGTGAGTAGAAACGGGCCTGGGTGGGAGAGGGAGGGGGGGACAAGTACCCTAAAGCAAAGGGCCCGGTATGGATGGACAGTGTGAGTGGGCCCATAGAGAGCAAATATATATATATATATATATATATATATATATATGTGAAGATGTTTGGTTGTTACTTGTCCTTGGTTTATGGACAGACTGAAGAGGTCAAGCAAGGACCCGGAGTAAGGGAGGCTTGTCATAAGAGGATGGGAGGGTATGAAGGTGTTAGACAGGGAGACGCTCTCAGGCAGCCTGCTGGGTACAGTGCCCTGCTTCCCTGTTGCCAGTGGCACTTAAGACTGGCAGCAGCATGCTGTGACTCCATCCCAGCAACAGCATCACAGATTTAGGCTGGCTGCCAAAGGGTCCCCAGCCAATCAAGGCACACACAGTGCAAGCTCACTCCAGAGGTAGCCAATAGAAAGCCTGTCATCCCTCCCAGATGTGAATTCCTTTAAACCCACAATGTACATAAATGCAGACACAAACATGCAGCTCTAACTCTGAGACAGAGTGTTCACACGTTAACAGCCACCCTGTGTGTGTTTATGTATGGAAAGTAGAAGATATATATATTTGTATATAAAACGGTCTCTGTGTTTTCAAGTGAATGCATTTATGTATCATACCACTTAGTAAGTCCAGTTATTACACAGCTAGTGTTTCACATAGAGGCGACCAGTCACAACTGCTGCATGTGGAGCTTTATCTCACTCTAGTGGACAGTCTGAGTGATGTAAGAAGATGCAGAAGAATAAATACTATTTTATATCAGGATTGGTCACCCATTTGTTATTGTAATCAATTAGGCAAATTATGATAACTGCATTTTTTTATTCTTTATTCTTCTAAATGCGAGAAAGAGTCCAGTCATAGAACATTTGTTCATTACATTGGTATTTGAATCTCAAAGGCAGGATTGAAAGCTTCATTCATTATATTTCATTTATTGCTGTTGTGTTTCCTCTTACACACATGCACTACCTATGTGCCACACAAATATACAACTGAAACATGTGTATAAAAATGAAAATAGTATAACCAGTTCCATAACATGAAATCATAGAAATATCGAAAAACAATAAAAACAGAAAACAAATTTAGCTTCACTAAAAGTGATAAGACCATATGCAGTCAAAAATAAAAAATCTGATCTCTCCAGTGATCCCCATCATTTAGTCTAAAGGAGAAAACATAGGGAATGTGTTAGAGTCTGGTAATATTTATCACAACAGAGATAATAAAACGATACAAGTGATATGAATCAGGGTACTGGAAGATAACTTTAAATATGAAGTTGGTAACTTTTTGATGCAGTTTTTTATTCACATTTGCTGAAACTGTCACTTTGACCCAAACTGATCAAACTGTGAAACTATCTGTTACTGTACTGCATATTTCTCACATAAAGTGTCTCAGAAACATATTTAGATGTACCATGTACCATTTAGATGTGAAATTAGTTTGTTGAGCGGGTTGGCTGGAGGGTTGGGCTTGGTACACTTTATTTTTCTGGAAAAAAGCAATTAAATATCACAACCTAAATTTAAATTTTATCAGCATTGCCTAATTTTACAGTTTGGTCAGAATTCAGAGCATTGACACTGCATCAGTAACTGCTCAGCTCTGAGTTGCTGTTTTTCTTTTGCCGATGGAAACTAACAGACGTCATTAGGAGCACACAGAGAGGGCTCTGGGAGCAGACAGAAACAGAAGATGGAGGTAGAGACATGACTTTTTCAAAGCTTGTTTGTCTCATTGTGCTGTCAGGATACAGTGACAATTTCAGCAAATATGAAAAATGTTACCGACTTCAGCTTTAAACTACTATAACTGTTGTATCTTACCTTAATCATGGTAGCTAAGACACCATAGATGATGGATATGAGGAACAAAATGAGGAAACTGCAAGCCATATACCAGCTTTCACCATCTGTAACTTGGTTCACTTCAGCATGCAGGCTATCAAAGACATAGTCCTCCAAGATGTCTGAGAAATAATAAAAATGAGATGTCTTAGTTGACTATTACATTGTCTTTGACTTCTATGCAGCTACCAAACAATGTGTGAAATAGGTGGTTAACCTAGGACGTACACTCTTTGTGTGAAAGATGTGGATAAATGGACAAACTAGCACCTGGGTTTGATATATTTAGGGATAGGGTGGTGTTTGCATGTGTCACCCTGCAGGTGAGGATTGCCCCATGAAACCAAATGACTTGGGACAAAGGAAGGTGGCTTCGGATGCTGAACTTTCCATTTGGACCTCTGTGGGGTTCACTAGTGGTGTAGTCAAACAGTGCCTTGGTGCCATCAAGAAACCAAGTGATGTTAATGGACGCAGGGCTGAAGTCAAAAACCAGGCACACAAGTTCACCGGAGCCCTGGAGCAAGGTGGCTGAAGGTTTGCTGTGGGTCACAGTGGCTGGGGAAAATAGTAAGAAAAGTTTTATTTAATAATCTTGTATTGGGGAAGGTCGTTGGAGCAAGTTGAATCTAGGAAAATATATATTTAAATGATTCCAACGAATGCCTTAATCACTTATAGTGAGAGCAAATGTTTAACAGTTAATGTTTTTTGTCCTTCACCTTTGTGCTCAAACTAGTGCTTTTGAACAACATTGAGGGCAGGCTGAGTTAGATAAAACACAGTAGAGTGCAATAAAGAAAGGACTGGATTTTGATTGTCTATATCACCACTAAAATAAATGTGGATTGGCCCTGATATTGATCCTTAGGATGGGACTACAATTTTACTGAATTTTGTCATTAGCTCACCAAACACATCCTTTAAAGTGCTTTTAAATGGCACTACGGATGACTCGTGTCTGACAACACAAGAATACGTAGACTCCATGTCGTGAGGTCTTGATGCGCTTAGTTTGCTGCTCATAGAAAAAGTGCTGCTCCCTGTGTATTTCCATGCAGGACTGTTGGTGTAACAAGTTGAAGGGAGTCTCTGGCCATTCTCTTCCCAGTACACTATGATGTTAGATGGGAAAAATCCAGACACTAGGCAAATGAGTGTGAGGACATCTGATGTAGACGTGTCGTAGGCAGTTGGTTGTATGATGTTTACTGCTGGTGAATACAAGTCTTGAGTGACACAAAAGGAAGAAAAAAGTAAATAAGTATTTATATTTTGACCATTTCGATCTCATCATTTAGTCAGAACAACCACAAACATGAAGAATATATTTCTAATTGAGTTTCTTATTCAATCTTGCCTTCTTAAACTATGTTCAACACTCTACAAATTAACAGCTTAAAGCAACTAAAAGGATATATAGAAATAATAATAATAAATATCAAATCAAAAGTAACACTACCTCTGTATTTGCTTATATGGTCTTCATAGCCCTGGTTGGAACAAGGGTGCTTTGCCTCACAAGACACTTGTTTATATGCATGCCAGTCCTCAGCTGACACATTGAGGAAGGTCTGCAGAGTCTCTGTCCCATTGCTATGACTCATGGGTGGCTGCCTATGGACATTTGGGGAATAACTGCTCCCACCTACTTTCCATGTGACAGAGAAATCATTAAGAGAAGATCCGACCAGAAGACAGTTGATAGTCACCTGTCCCTTGTTCTGAAGCTTATGGAGTTGTGACCCCTGAACATAAACACCAACTATCTGAGATGATGCTGGAGTAACTGAAAAAAAGAAGAAGAATGTGACGATGTAACAACCATCAAGCAATGATTGTGAGGAGAAAATGTCTGGAATGCTTAATAGATGATTCAGAAACATTGTGAATGTATTTATTCCACAGTTACTGTGTCAATATTATTAAGTATTGTGTTTTTATTTTACCTGAGCAGAAGCTGATGTTCTTTCTCACATTTTTGTTCAGAGACTTGTCAGATACTTCACAAGTGAAGACTTTCCCTGTGCTCCACTCTGTGTGAGGGATTTGAAGTTGACTGGTTACAGCCACACGTCCATCTGAACCCATGCTGATGTCATTAGTTGATGCAGATCTTTGCTGAGACCCAGAAGACCATTTAATTTGAGGGTTGAAGCCCCATGCAGAGCATAACAGTCTTTGTGGTCCTGATTCTTCACTGGGGGCCAGAAGAAGTTCCACTGATGGGTCCACTAAATGAGAGACGAATCAGTGCATCCCTTTACCAATGAATCTTTCTATTACAGATGAATAATGTGTGAAATATGAAATCAAATGTCATTAAGGGAAATGAAAGAAGCTTCTCTTACCAATAAAGTTGCCAGTGGAGTTTGACTCAAAGTTGCCGGTGAAGCCTTGGTTTACCATGCAGGAGAAACTTGTATCTTTCTTCAAGTCTCTTGCCGGGACAGAGAAGCGTCGACTTATTGAGTGGAGGCCTGGGGCTTCAGGAAGATCAACATACTGTTTTTCAGAGATGTCAGCACGGTTGGCTTTAAAGGTGATGTACAGGTCATGTGATGAGAGTTGTGTGATATCACACTCCAGCACAGCACTGTGACCCTTCAGCAAGTCTTTGAGAGATCTCCTGATCTCAACCAATGGAGCTGTACCTGCAGGCCCTGGATGATACAGAAAGAAAACACAGCAGAATTCATTCATTTAGGTCCTTTGCTGTCAGAAGACATCTGATTTTTATGTTATATAGTTGTTTTACCTGCAACATTCACGGTCCTCTCAGTGGGTGAGAAGCACTTATGTTCAGCTTTACATGTTATAGACTTGAGTTGTTTCCATTCTCTTAAAGAAACTGTCACTTCACTCACTATATGAGTTGTGTTTTTGTCACTGCTCACTGCATGGCCTGACCATTGGATCCCATCCATCAGCCAGGTCACCTTGGCATGGAGGACAGTGTTGACCAAACATGTTGCTTTCACTGAGGACTCTGCCATCATAATTGTTTTGAAGCTGGGAATCTCCATATGGATGGTAGGAGAGACACTTGAATGAGCTGACAGGGACCAAGGAAAAATAATCATGAAGCAACATCAAAATATTAAGACAATATTGTGACATTAGACTGAAAATTTATTTTAAAACACTTTTGGACGATCACACTGTCCTCAGTAGACAGCTGGGGTAGTGACTCTCAACTTAGTTTTACCTGAGCAGAAGCTGATGTCCTTTCTCACATTTTTGTTCAGAGACTTGTCAGATACTTCACAAGTGAAGACTTTCCCTGTGCTCCACTCTGTGTGAGGGATTTGAAGTTGACTGGTTACAGCCACACGTCCATCTGAACCCATGCTGATGTCATTAGTTGATGCAGATCTTTGCTGAGACCCAGAAGACCATTTAATTTGAGGGTTGAAGCCCCATGCAGAGCATAACAGTCTTTGTGGTCCTGATTCTTCACTGGGGGCCAGAAGAAGTTCCACTGATGGGTCCACTAAATGAGAGACGAATCAGTGCATCCCTTTACCAATGAATCTTTCTACTACAGATGAATAATGTGTGAAATATGAAATCAAATGTCATTAAGGGAAATGAAAGAAGCTTCTCTTACCAATAAAGTTGCCAGTGGAGTTTGACTCAAAGTTGCCGGTGAAGCCTTGGTTTACCATGCAGGAGAAACTTGTATCTTTCTTCAAGTCTCTTGCCGGGATAGAGAAGCGTCGACTTATTGAGTGGAGGCCTGGGGCTTCAGGAAGATCAACATACTGTTTTTCAGAGATGTCAGCACGGTTGGCTTTAAAGGTGATGTACAGGTCATGTGAGGAGAGTTGTGTGATATCACACTCCAGCACAGCACTGTGACCCTTCAGCAAGTCTTTGAGAGATCTCCTGATCTCAACCAATGGAGCGGTACCTGCAGGCCCTGGATGATACAGAAAGGAAACACAGCAGAATTCATTCATTTAGGTCCTTTGCTGTCACAAGACATCTGATTTTTATGTTATATAGTTGTTTTACCTGCAACATTCACGGTCCTCTCAGTGGGTGAGAAGCACTTATGTTCAGCTTTACATGTTATAGACTTGAGTTGTTTCCATTCACTTAAAGAAACTCTCACTTCACTCGCTATATGAGTTGTGTTTTTGTCACTGCTCACTGCACGGCCTGACCGATGGATCCCATCCATCAGCCAGGTCACCTTGGCATGGAGGACAGTGTTGACCAAACATGTTGCTTTCACTGAGGACTCTGCCATCATAATTGTTTTGAAGCTGGGAATCTCCATATGGATGGTAGGAGGGACACTTGAATGGGCTGACAGGGACCAAGGAAAAATAATCATGAAGCAACATCAAAATATTAAGACAATATTGCGACATTAGACTGAAAATTTAATTTAAAACACTTTTGGACGATCACACTGTCCTCAGTAGACAGCTGGGGTAGTGACTCTCAACTTAGTTTTACCTGAGCAGAAGCTGATGTCCTTTCTCACATTTTTGTTCAGAGACTTGTCAGATACTTCACAAGTGAAGACTTTCCCTGTGCTCCACTCTGTGTGAGGGATTTGAAGTTGACTGGTTACAGCCACACGTCCATCTGAACCCATGCTGATGTCATTAGTTGATGCAGATCTTTGCTGAGACCCAGAAGACCATTTAATTTGAGGGTTGAAGCCCCATGCAGAGCATAACAGTCTTTGTGGTCCTGATTCTTCACTGGGGGCCAGAAGAAGTTCCACTGATGGGTCCACTAAATGAGAGACGAATCAGTGCATCCCTTTACCAATGAATCAATCTATTACAGATGAATAATGTGTGAAATATGAAATCAAATGTCATTAAGGGAAATGAAAGAAGCTTCTCTTACCAATAAAGTTGCCAGTGGAGTTTGACTCAAAGTTGCCGGTGAAGCCTTGGTTTACCATGCAGGAGAAACTTGTATCTTTCTTCAAGTGTCTTGCCGGGACAGAGAAGCGTCGACTTATTGAGTGGAGGCCTGGGGCTTCAGGAAGATCAACATACTGTTTTTCAGAGATGTCAGCACGGTTGGCTTTAAAGGTGATGTACAGGTCATGTGATGAGAGTTGTGTGATATCACACTCCAGCACAGCACTGTGACCCTTCAGCAAGTCTTTGAGAGATCTCCTGATCTCAACCAATGGAGCTGTACCTGCAGGCCCTGGATGATACAGAAAGAAAACACAGCAGAATTCATTCATTTAGGTCCTTTGCTGTCACAAGACATCTGATTTTTATGTTATATAGTTGTTTTACCTGCAACATTCACGGTCCTCTCAGTGGGTGAGAAGCACTTATGTTCAGCTTTACATGTTATAGACTTGAGTTGTTTCCATTCACTTGAAGAAACTGTCACTTCACTCACTATATGAGTTGTGTTTTTGTCACTGCTCACTGCACGGCCTGACCGATGGATCCCATCCATCAGCCAGGTCACCTTGGCTTCAAGAAGAGTACTGACCAAACATGTTGCTTTCACGTTGTCTCTTGCCATCATCACTGTCTTGAAGCTGGGAATCTCCACATGGATCAAAGGAGGGGCACTATGGACTGTAGGAAAAAAAAAAAAATTTGGCCATACATATTAATGCGTTTAGTTAATACAGTTGTAACTACTCAGTATATTATAATATAAATAATATAAAAAAAACATAAATCATTCACAATATATCAGTCATTTTGTGCTGTGAGAAAGTAGCCGTACATACTTACTTCGACAAATATTTATTGTTTCTTCTTTTTCCTGATTGTTGTGAGTGGACTTGCATGTATAACTTGAGCCATATGCCCACTCTCTTACTTTTGGCTCAATCTCACTGCTTAGACTGAAGGTTCCCGTTCCCACATTCTGCAGCTTTTTTTGGGTTTGGCCAATCTTTAGATGTTGGTTGTCCTTCTTCCATTCCACAGTCAGTTTGTCCGGAAAGAAGCCACTAAGGGTGCAGATGAGTCTTACCGGTGAGGCCCCGAATTCACCTTCCCAGACAGGGTATAATGTGATGTTGGGAGAGACAACCCGCGGTTCTGAGAGAAAAGATAATTTTGTCTTTACTTGCTTCATTCTAAATTAAAGATGTGAACATTTGAAAAATATGAACTGATTTTATCACTCTTAGTTGTACATACCTTTGGATTTTGATCAAGTAACCAACTGTGTTGTCTAAGTTTTAAGTGTAAAACCTTTCTAATTAGGCTAGGTGGCAGAGTTGTACTTTTAGTGTCTGCTGTCTTAAATTGAGATGGAGACAGGGCTGGTGGTCTGTTGCACAGATGTTGCAGATGACAGGGCAGAGCGATCAGGGCAAGCAGCAAGCGGAAGCATTGAGTAACACTCAGGGTCCCAAAAAGTAACACAATGCAGAAGTGAAACAATGCCAAAGCAACGGTGCATCACAGACACCAGGTGTTTGGCCTGGTTGTGCCAGTAAGAGAAACGGAGTGTACATTTAAATATCTCATACCAGTTTACATATGTGTTCACATAGATTTCATGATTAAGCTAAAGGTTTTAGTTCTCAAGTGAGCCTATTAATAATAGACTTGCGAACTATTCGACTGTGAAAACTCATAATTTAAATATAGAGTGGAACATGGGCTGTTGATTCCAGGTGCTACAGAGGTGACGAACGGAATAAAACATTGCATCGTACATTTTTTTAAAACGATACAATATCTGAAGAAATAAATAATATAGTAAGTAAGAGTGTCATGTGTTAAATATTCATAAGTGAAGTACTTACATGAACAAGTTCAAAATAATGGAAGAGAAAAAAGCAACATCAATAGTTATCATCATTTAATCATTTATTTTCAAAAAGACACAAAAATCTCGTAATTATAATGAGGAAGGACAATTTTGTTTACTTACATGACAGTATGAGTTTATATGATGTATGAAAAATATTTTTTTTACAGAGTTCACCTTTTATTTAACCTGAAAAGACATAAAAACACATTGATTAGTAATATTTGAAAATAAAAACCAAAAGATACATCTCACTTCTTTTGGAGTTTGCTGTAATAATTTGATCAATTAATTTAGTTTAATTCATCTATAACAAAACATATTTTGGAATAATATTCAACTCACAATAATAGCAACACTTGCTAAATTTTATTCAGTTCCGCATACTAGCCCTGAAATTTATTAAAAACAATTAAGTAAATTTAATTTGCCAATTTTACCACATCAATTCCTCTCCAGTATAAACGATTAATGCTTCACAAATTCCACTGCCATCAGTGTGAGTGTAGTGTGAAGGGTTGGATTAGATTAGATGGTATGTAGATGTCCACTGCTATCAGTGTGAGTGTAGTGTGAATGGTTGGACTAGATTAGATGGTATGTAGATGTCCACTGCCATCAGTGTGAGTGTAGTGTGAATGGTTGGACTAGATTAGATGGTATGTAGATGTCCACTGCCATCAGTGTGAGTGTAGTGTGAAGGGTTGGATTAGATTAGATGGTATGTAGATGTCCACTGCCATCAGTGTGAATGTGGTGTGAATGGTTGGATTAGATTAGATGGTATGTAGATGTCCACTGCCATCAGTGTGAATGTCTGTGTGAATGGGTGAATGTGACAAGTAGTGTGATAGTGCCTTGAGTGGTCAAAAGAATAGAAAGGCGCTATATTATTCCATTTACCATTTACCATTTACAAAGGTAATATCTATTTTAAGTTTATAATATTTCAAACCATTACATTTAGCTGCTTTAGCTGCAAGCACTTATAGAATAGAGTATAAAAAGCAATATGTCTATCACGGCTATAAACTTGTATGTAACTATTGTCCCACCTCGTGTTAGAGGAGTTTTCTGCAAAACCATCCGTTTTTGAATACATAAAACGAATTAATCTCTTGTCTTTTTCTGGTTGAAATAAATCTAACACGAATGCATTACCTTGATAGCTGTGGTTCCAATGGTGAACAGCAGAGTGATGAGGAAGAGGAGGATGAAGGTTAGGGCTGTGCTTCCCATGTTATCTTCTTCTGCCTCCATGTCACTGATCCATTGGTAGAAGTAGTCTGAATGTACTGCACAGTAATTATTCAGTTAATACTTGGGGCAGACCCAGCTTTGAACAGTATCTCATGAGATAATGACCAAATTTGATTGATTCTATTCATTTTTATTTTTTTATTTTTATTTATGACCCTACAGGCCGGTCTGGCTCTATTTAATAAATAAAACAGTCAATAAATCCAAGTATAAAACAGTCTTAGCATATGTCTTGTTACTCATTACATTGTTATTACTTTCCCATAAGGCCTAATATTTGGCATGCCCTTTATTGTGTTGATTAAAGTCGTTTTATAATGATCCTGAATTGCTTTTTAAAGAACCCATTATTGGTGCGGCATGCATGACTTGGCTTGTGAATCAGTATATTCATAATTTGACGGAGAGACCACAGCGATTGAAACAACCATCTGTCTTTTTTCGGGGGTGCAAGATCCAGTAGAGGCAAGAAATGTACTGTACATGAAGACAAGTCACACAAACGATGTTAATTTACCGTCTACAAAAAACAAAACAACAAATAGGATTTAATTCATTAAATTCTTGCCTAAAGTAAGTTGAAAGTTTGATATGTTGTGATTAAAGATGCTGATAGCTAATTTGTTGTGTGTTAGGATAGCGACATGACATTTGATAAACATGTAGCTTAAGATATTGGTTAAATAAAGACGAACAGCATGCGACATACATCAACAGAGTTGCAACAAAGTATTTTTTTTATTTTGATTTTGAATCTGCATTAAAAAGACAAACACAATGTCATATCACAAGCAACAAACATTAAACAACAAACAAAAGACACGGCAACACAGAATAACATCTACAGGGCCTTGCACGTTTCAGGGATGTTCATGTTGAGGTTGACCAGGTTGATTTTTTCAAATGTTCTGTGCCCGATGGACCTGACAATAGCTTTTGTTTTGTTAACCACAGACTCGTGGTAAACTACACAGCTGTACACAGTGTCATTGTTTTCCCACTGATCAAGGCTGAGAGATAACTGCCCATAAGCAGAATAGGATCCACCATTTTCTACAGGGTTTGTTGTATGGAACTTGTATTTTGAGTCTGCTATCTCGTCATCAACAAGCCAAGACACAACCACCTCCTTAGGGAAGAAGTCTTTCACATAGCAAGTCAGGGTCACCATTTTATCTCTGGTATGTTCTAATGGAGGTTGCATAAACACTGAAGGACGCTGAGTTGGTCCTCCTGCAAGCATGAGAGAACAATTAAGGCTCCTGTCACAAATATAAGTTCCTACAGTACTGTTGAAAACCTCTGCTGCAAAATACACTTAGAAAAAACACTCATAACATGTTTGATGGCATGAAAAGAACAATTAAACACAGGACTTTTAGTGCACAACTGCTAGATAGTTTTCTTACCGGTAATCCTTTCGTATTTTTTCAGAAGATCTTCAATCCAATCATTATGTTCGACTCTGCAGATGAACTTTTTCCCCTGGCTCCATTCGTCATATGTGATGGGAAGTGATGCACTTATTGGGCCTCTAGATCCTCGAGAGGGAATGAATGAGGCATCAGCCACTGGGTTTCCATGCTCGTCCTCCCACGAAATCTTCTCAACAGATGGTTTGTTTACCGTGACCTGACATTTTACAAATCCTGTGCTGTGTGAAAACATGTCTTCCATTTTGGGTCCTATGATCTTCACCTCCACATCTGCCTCGGGGCATCCTTCACCGCCTGAGTGAGGAATCAATTAACAATTATTGAATAAAAATGCCTGCAAAACCCATGATAATTAATATTATAATTAATTTATTAATAATGAATATTCATATTATATTTATGTACAATGATTAAATAAAAAGTATCTTTTTACCTGGGCCTGGTGTGGATTTGTAGGTCACAGTTGACTTCACGAGTGTTGAATTGTTTTTACATTTCCCCCTGAACTCGCATGTAAACTTAGAGTCAATCCACTCACTGTACGACACCGTGAGAATACTTGTTGCACTGTGCAGCTCAGTAGTTCCATTATTGCTTTTCCCAGAAAGTACACTGATCTCGGATATTTTGTTGGAGATTTCCGCTTCATTTTTCAGCCATTTGATCTCATAATCTTTAGGTGAAAAATCTTTGGCAAAGCAGGTGAAGGAAGCCTCTGTTTCCTCATCAGAGAAGGCCAACACTTTAAGAGTTGGGTCCTTACAAAACACCTCTGAAAAACATATACACAAATATATGTATGCGGAAGCAGGACATTGTATCCTTACATACATATATATGCAGAAGCAAAGGTGAACAATGTGCTACAATGCACATGTAATTTAGATTAACTATATACTCTATATATAGACTTTTTATTTTAAGTTCATGATTTGTTTCTTTTCTATGCAACGTGCACACATGGACACAGTGAATTTACCCGTCAGCTAAAGAGTCAAAGAGAAAATAAGATCTTCATAGTAAAATAGTGAGAAGAGCAGAGCTTTAATGCTTGCTTCTGCATATACATTGAATGTTGGGGCAAGCAAACACAGATTGAATGTTAGGCTAATTATCAACCTTCAGTGAAAGTGGATGCAAACAGACATTCGTAAAAGCTAAGATTTTGCAGAAAGATGTAAAGAAGCACATTTGCAATAATTTGTTCTTGGAAAGGTGCAGAGGACAAACAGTATATTAGTAAAGAACACAATGAGTCCACAGCCAAGCTTCAGCCTTCTCATTCCACCTCACTGTCTGGTTTACAAACTAGGCCTACTAAGTATAACATTTAAAAATATTTAATGATATGTCGTGCAAATTTCACTTGGTGACAGTTACATTTCATAGCTGTTTTTTACGCTCTCCTTTGTGTTGAAGTTCCTTTGAAATGACAGGTGGAATTCATTTCTTTTTATAATTACACCAATTAAGCATATTTATGACTGTATTGTTATTATTATTACACCCAATTATATATATATTTTTAATCTCTATAATAAATATATAACCTTCAGTACTATGTTCACTGCACTGTAACATGTAAAACTTCCTTTGACTGAAACCGGTAATCTGCCTCAATTTACTGGCACTAGCTAGCCAATAAAGAATGATATTATAAGTTATAAATAATACCAACCTTGCACATTTTTGTATAATTAATAAATGTAATTAACAAAAAAATAAATTGTTGCACAATTATAAAACATGTTTACAGTTCAAACATGTTAAACTGCTAGATTTCAAATCAGCTAAGGCATTTATGTTAAACTTAGCATAGGTCTTACCTGGCGGTGTCACAGTAGCCTGTCCACTTCCCGCTGTATTTGTCGCTTTACATTGGAAAACCTTTTCGGCAAAGTCCTGTTTGCTCACTTGGATTTGACTGACGGCAGAATAATGGTTGCCTTTCTGTACTGCCGGGTACTGAATGAAATCTGTTAAGGCATCTCCATTTTTTATGCTCCATGAATAGGTCAGTGAGGAGGGTGTGAAGCCGATGGCAAGGCAGCCAAGAGTGACTGTGTCTGCAGTCCCAGAACCGCATTGTATCAGAGGAAACACGGTTGGTAGAGTTGAAGTCGCTAAGAAAGGAAAAAGATATGTGTGTATAAAATACAAAAATAAAAATAAAATTCAACATAACATTTTTTCAGGTTTCCTAATTGTGTAGATGTTAACTTCCTTCAGTAATATTATTTGTGATAGTTTTTTGTTATCATACGTATATAAATTGATCAATTACTTTAAAAACACAACTTTGACAATAATCATTAGTCATCTTTAAAATCGAAGGAATGAAGGTTTAAAGTTGGTATCCATTAATCACATTTTTGGAAGTCATATTCTTTCAAAATGAATTAAAAACTATTTAACGAATTAAGCAGTTATTTATGATATTAAAGGGTATTCCTACCTGATGAGACAGTTACCATTGTACTCTTTCCCCAGTAGTCAAAAGCATCATAGTAGCACAGTGCTGAATCTACCGTGTTGTTAGTGTGAAAATACTACATCCAATCCTGACCACAAAAAGTCTGCTTTAACATTTAATTATTCACATCATGTTATAAAATCCACTTAAGTGAACCAAAATCCAGTAGCCACGAATGTTCACTTATGTCAGATTATATTTGACTTTTTACATTACGTTCTGTATTAAAACGCTTTACTCTTGCAGTGAGACTTGACGTGTTGAGAAGTTAACTTAAACATGACACTTTCAGTCTGAAACAAAAGCAGCTGTAGATTTTAAAGGGTATAAATCTTACCAGAGGACACTGTTACCATAGTGCCTTTTCCCCAGTAGTCAAAAGCCCAGTTGTCACAGTTAAGAGAGTCAATTCACACTTCTCACAAAAACCCATTACTGTAATATCCCATTATTTCTTGTTAAGCAGTTTAGCTTCAGCAGCAGTTTAAATCACACTAAAATGTGCACCTGTTGATAGACTCGTGTTCCAACATTACTAAACAGTTTTCAAAGTTTTCACAAATTCTTTGTCAGGCTACGAAACATTGTTGGCTGTTTTATCACTGGCCAACAATTGTGACTATACACAAATGATTATATGTATATATATATACATAAATATATTTAGTAGTAGGAATACAAACTTAATTCTCTAATCAAACATATTAAGATTACATACCTGATGTGACAGTGACCATGGTGCCTTTTCCCCAGTAGTCAAAAGCGTAGTCACAGTTCAACAAATTATTAACCACTGCATACAAAAACCTGTTCCCCGATACCTACACTTTCCACGGAAGGTTAACGTTTGAAAATCCAACTTCTGACAAAATTTGATTTGGCTTTTGCAAAAGGGGAATTCAGAAGATGGAGCCAAACACGATTTTCACCAGGAAAACTAAACTAGTCTACTGATTATAATACATTTGACATACAGTATCCAGAATTTTCTAAAACTGTCCAAACTGTTTGAAAATCAAAAGGTATACATAAGACAAAGAAAAATAATAATGGCTTACCTGATGTGACTGTTACCATCGTTCCCTTTCCCCAGTAATCAAAAGCACCGTCACAGTGTAATATGTCAACACATCCCGTATACAAAAACAAGCACCTTTAAAGATGCTGTTGATGCCACTGAGGTCTGAAGATTTTATATTAAACAGTGTGATTATTACATTTTCAATATGAAGACAAATAAAGCATGTTTTACCTGATGTGACGGTCACCATTGTCCCTTTTCCCCAGTAGTCAAAGTAGTAGTCACAGTGATAGGTTTCACTTGCTCGTTAGTACAAAAATGTTTTATAGCTTCTATCATCTAAAAAATTATTATTTTTATGGTTTACTTATTCAATAAACTACTGTATATACCTAACATTTACCCCGATGCTTTGCTGCAGATTACATCCTAGTGTACGTGCAGTTGGAATCAACATGAATGGGATATACAAACCAGAAAAATATTGAATATTGTATAACCTACAAATATATGTAATTATTACTCACCAGAAGTTACTGTGACTTGTGTCCCTTTCCCCCAGTAGTCAAAGTAGCCGTCACAGTGATATATTACAATCTACCTCTATTACAAATACTAAAAAATGTTGTCCAACAACGAAAAAGATCTTTCACTGACAACACACAATTCCCACTGTAGTCTTTGGTTAGCACTTCCCTTGAGATATCAATTTTCTGTGGTCTGGGTTATATAAAATTAAGTGTGTTTGCCAACAGTTACTGAACACTTCCTCTTTATCAGACCCACTGTCAGCTCCAGTTCCTGCAGCATAGACATGCCTCAGCTGAATTGCTAATAAGCTTGATTTATAAGTTAATGCTATAGAACTCTGATGTCCACATTTGCACCCCTGAGATTAGAAATGAAAAAAGTGGAATTACTTGTATACATGTTTACTTGATCAATCATAGCTACTACAGCCAGTCATACATTTAAGATTAAAGACTAAACACCACTCAACAGTCATACTGTAGCTAAAATATGCCATATACTGTATAATGTGTTTGCATCTAGGAGTCGTTAGCAGATTCCACAAGATGTATTCACAGGAAGGTATGTGATCAGTAAATATTTGAGGAAAAAGTAATTTGACTTAGTATCATTATACAATTTTGCTGTTGCATATATTTATGTTAATGTCCATGGATGCGTGTGTGGTATCAGCCTGTAGAGTGGCCCCTTGACGAGCGATGTCAACGTGATAAGGCAAGTTGCGATGGAGACGTCCTTGATTGGGTCCGAGTCAACAATCAACAAGTGTCTGTGAGAGGAAGGGAGGGAGGAAGTGACCACTGTCACTGACAGCTCGATCCAAGATGGTTCCCAGGTTACAGTGTGAAATAACCGTCAAAGTATCCACAGCTCTATCCACGGTGGTATCCAAATAGCGGTTAATAGCCACAGTCTGAGCGCTAACAGCTCCACTCATTCCATCAATCATGACGGACAGCTTCATGGGGCTTTGGACTGCTGTCACTGGCTTCCAAATTTGCTGATACACCAAGGCAATACCTAATCCAATCAGCAGAAAGCCTGTTATCATGGTTATGAATATACAGATATCCTCAATGCCCTCCACGGAGAAAATTGGCAGGCACACGACCGTCCACTGCTCCCACGAGTCGATTGTGTAACCAGCTGCAAACGGTCCATCAGGGCAGATAGGTACCCCTGAACCCGAGCTTCTCGTCGAGAAGATTCTGTCAATTGCGTTGAGAGACCAGTTGACCAATTCCATGATTTTAAATTGGAGCGCAATATGGAGGGAGGCTCCCAAAGTATGAGACAAGACAGGAGAAGCAAAGCAGGGAAGATAAGGGAGGGAGCAGAGAATAAGCAGGGCAATGACATTCTACCAGATTTTAGTTTTATTTTAGTATTATGGCTTCTTGGCTCAAGATCAGCACTGACAGGAGGACACCCCCTATGAATGTGCTTCATTACCACCAGCTTGAAGACACTAATAATTTCATTATAACTGCGTGTGGCTATTAGCGGTCATTTTTGTGAATTGGAGCATTTTTGCATTAAGGTTAATTTGCAGCTCTTTTGTATAGATCTGGAAATTTTGTGCCTGCGATTCACACACTGTTTTTGTCTTATTTGTGCAGGTTTAGTGGCCTCAAAGCTGCACAATCCTTTTGTGATTTGGCTCCTGAGTCTTTTATCATTGCCAAAGCCACACCCACATTTAGACAGAAGTCAGTAAGTTATTCCATATTCCAAAGTAGCCTCCCTTAGCGAGTCTTGTAGAATTTACCAAAACAAATAACAGAGCTTAAGCAGCCTAAAGAGTGGCGCCTGCCTTCAACGTCTAGTTATGTGAGAGCACGCTTTATCACAAACCTACGGATTGCAATTCTGTGATTTCATGTTTGTTGTAGCCACAAAAGCGGCGTGGTTCTATTGATGGCAATGATGGTCTTTTGTTCGTTTGGTCCATCACTTTGGTCCTGAAATATCTCATCAGCCATTGAATGCATTTTAACAGAATTTTGTAAAGACACTCATGGTTTCCAAAGGATCAATCCAATGTAATTCGGTGATGCCTTGACTTTACTTCTATAATTTGCGGTTTTGAGTGAACTGTCTCACCTGCAGTGATTTCCATTAAGTATGGTACAGATATTCTTTTAAATCTAAAATCTAATTTAATTCTAATGACCTTGGTGATCAATTTACCTTTTTTTTTTTTAGCATCTAGCAGGTCAAAGTTGCTATTTCTTCTACTTTTCTTGACCAAATACCTTCAGCCGAAGCTATTTTTTGTGTTCAGTGCTAATTAAGATAAGAGATGTTAGAAATGTATTGTCATCTATCTATATACAGCACATTACAGTCCCCGGTGCAAAACAAAAGAATGAACCAAAGGTGCAAACAACAATACAAAACAGGGAGAATAAGATACAACACAAGCTACAAATATAGAGCAACTAGTGCAATACAAGTATATTAGTAAATGTAAATAAATTTAAACAAATGTAAAGTGATGATTAATTTTAGCGATGAATGATCTTCAAAGAATGGTCAAACAGTTCCCAGTGAATATTGAAATGATTTTTTTCTTGAAATGCCCATCTCTAATTAGTTTACCATTCTGACACGCTAAATTAAGCATTCGTCACAAAACAATCTTTTTTCTCCTTTTTCTTAAAAAGTTTTCAGTACACAGAAGGTTCTCAAGAATATCTGCGTACACACAAAACCATTGAAACCATCTTAAAACGCTGTTGGACACGTGCCAGGTCATATGTGGCACTGTAACCCTGCCCCATGTATATATACACTGTATACGAACCAAGTGCAAGATGAAGAAGAACGAGAATGGCAACATTTGTGTTGTTGTTCCCTGATGTGGCGGGGTTAGAGGGTCGACGGCTAGAGGTCGAAGACTATAGGGTCGAGAGGTGGCGTGATGATACCCCCACTTCATAAAATATGTAGATTAGCTATCGCGACAAAAACGCAAGGGCAGCATTCTGAGATTCATCCACTCTGGGACCTTTCCATCCATCCATCCGGCCCCTAAGATGGTGACGACGTAAACATTATAAATGCATAACATCAGCATATTAACATTGTCACAGCTGTGTCAAAGTACATACTCACAGAGCCAGTGTGGCTGTAGGCCCATAAGGTTTTATATAAAAAAGGAAGTTAATATCTATGATAACCAGCCTCTGCAGGACAGCTCCTGTCTTTGCAACCTTACCTGAACTGTTCATAAAGCTCAACAAATTAAAGTTGATCATTAGTCCTTCTGTTAAAAATCGGTTAATAATTGATCTAGGCACAGCTGAGATTTCATTGTAGACAACAGTCAAATGCTGCTTCTTTCTGACTGTAGTTCGACAGCCTTCCAAAAGTTAGCTATCCATCAGTAACCATCATTAGCACAATTTAGAAATTTACCACATTGAATATATACGTCTTAAGAGCCTTAAATCTTATTGTGAAAGCCATAGCTAACCTGCTACACAACAGCTTGTCAGTGGAATTCTTTGTTGCAGTTGGCTTGTGTGACGTGATGCATGACTGGTCCATACTAAATTAATAACTTAACTTATCCTCCTATATGGATTACATTTAGACTTTAAAATCCTAAAAATCAATTCCTTTTGAAATGTATTTTTATAGATTCCACAAAGGCTGCGATTTGAAGTCTGAACTAATGCTGCTAACTCAACTTTTCATGGTACTGCTCACGTGTACAGAATTAGGTTTTTTTGTGATGTTATGTGACATAGTCCCTATGTCTATGTCGTAGTGTAATTCCCTTTCTGATAATATGCTGTGTATTAAGCCCTTCTGGTTAATTGATTGATTGATAATAAACATACTTTTAGTACTCCTTATACTCATTTTCAAACAGTATTAGTCAATGGCACTGTGTTGGGGTGTATAGAAAAATGTCATCCGTTAGAATGAAGTGTTTTATATTTTTAATTTTCACGTTTTTATGTAATGTATTATCATGTACTATCAGTGCTGGTGTCTGAGCCTTTGGCTTTCAGTCTTAAGTTCCAGTTTGTTAGTTGGATGCGGAAGCACCTGTTGTGGTGAAGATAGTTTCCTCTGTCTTACATAAATATTAACCAATAAGGATGTTGATAACCACAAGTCCAAAATGTACGCACATTTCCATTTCTCTTTTGATAGTAACTTAGGTCTAACTGTAGCCTTTTTGAAGTGTGTTAGTGTAGAAGTACATTTAAAGGTGTTTAGCAATCTGCGACTGTTTATGTGAGAATTAAAAAAATGTTACATTCGCTGGTACAAAGCAAGTGAAAGTGCGTTCTTGAGGTGATATGATTTTTCTGTTTTTTAAGGGTATCATAGACAAATAGAACGCTGCATGAATGCAATTTACAATTCCGCTATATTCCATCGAATAGCACCTTAGAGGTTAGGGATTTTGCGAAATACCTGCTCTTTTTTTTTTTCCTTGAGGCATATTGACTGTATGCCTTAGTTTGTGACAGGTTTTTGTATTACCATATATCACTGTGGTTCCCCCCGTATACACAGTGGAACATACCAATACAAAAACCTTTAGATGACATGGTGCATTGCTTGTTTAATTTATCGTATGTGACCTACTCAGCAGATGCAATCGTGAGATGAAATTCCACCTTTTCTCTATTATATTTTTTATTGTACACTTTGAACTGTAATAATTCTGTTTTTGAAAGCTACATATATTACACTTTTGTGATGCTGGCAATGCTAGAGCCATACTTATGATGGCAAAATTGGTCAGACTATTGGATGATTTAGAATGAAATGTTTAACAGATTCGTGGTCTCCAGATGATGAATTCTAATGACAACTGTATGCTGATTTCCAACCCTTGCCTGATATGGTGCATGGTCAGTATTTTACACCCTGTACAGGAGTATTTGCAGTACAAAGTACAACTATTCTAGTTTTTCTCCGTTATTTTTATTGCTGTTCTTTACTTAGTGAATATTTACATTATATCCTCTGTGAGAGAGACTGTATCACTTTTAAGCTCCTGATATCCTAACATGACCCTTTGTGTAAGGACGCAATATTGTCAGTCTTATATCTTTAGCAACAGGAAGCAGAAAGCTGTCTCAGCTTCTGACTTGTTTGCTGTATCGGCACCATACACAGTATTTCCTTCTCAGTGGAAGGAGGTTTTTGTTATAGGATGTATCACTGTGGCCGCTGCTATATGCTGCACTGTGATATAACTCCATACAAAAACTCCACCCTATGTGACACACAAATTTTGTTAACTCTATTATTTTATTAGTTTAACAAGTAATGTTAAAATTTAATCATGTAAGAGGAATCAGCAGTGCAATATATATATATATATATATATATATATATATTTATATATATATATATATATATATATATATATATATATATATAAAGTAATTGTTGATGTTGCACACTCCTGAAAAGGGCTTCACAATAATGATAATATAAACACCTAAATATTGACACTGTGCAGTAAAACCAACAAACAAAACTGCTGTACCATGAAATAAGAACAATAAGCTCCGACAAGATGATGTATATTCCATACGCATATCATCCAAAGGGTGGGTGATCTAACACAAATGGGTTGTCATCTTTTGTTTAACACTGTATGCCTTGGTATAAAAGTACATTTAAAAGTATGGGTTTAAAAAAATATGGGTAGCAATAGTTTTTTGATAACTAAATATGCATTTGTGACCATTAGTTCACTTTCAAATAACTTGACATTAGATCAACTTTTTTTTTCTTTGCTGATACAAAGCATGAGAAAATGTGTTTTTGAGTTTTCATGATTTTCTGTTTTTCTTTTCATGTAAAAAAAACAAACCCCAAAGAAATATAATTCCTCATAGGCTAAACGTGATTTACCCTTCCACTATTCCATTAATTATCACCTTTCTTAAAAGGTCTACTGATTTTACAAATTTACCTGGTCCTGTTTTCCTGAGGCACAGTGACCTTGTGTCAGTTCAGGAAAGGTTTTTGTATTAGCTTATATCACTGTGGCCAGCCCCCCATCCACAATGTCTCATACTCATACAAAAACCTTTGCCTGCTATGGTGCATGGTCAGTCTTCCGTACTCTTTGTCTTCTGCAGGACTTGTTTTTTTTTTTTTTTATTGTAACTCACCTTTTTTCAATAAAACCTTTTTTTTTAATCCAAGATGAGCTTTGTTGGACACATACAAGCAGAAAGCAGTCTCACCTTCGGACTTGTTTTCTATATTAACACCATACACAGTATGTCCTAAGTGTAAGGAAGTTTTTGTAACATGATATATCACTGTGGTAGCTGCACTGTGATTTGACTCCATACAAAAACTCCACCTTGCACTAGCTGTCACGACACACAGATGCTTTTACTGTAGTGTTCTTTTTATATCAGTTCAACACGCAATCTTTAGATCTAATCATGTCATAAAAATCAGTGCAAAAGTTCCCTGATCATTTTTTTAAATAGTTATGTATCTTTTCAGTTGGTCTTGTTGTACACACAATTATCATAATGACACAGTAAACAGGGGTTTTTCATTATGTAAAATATATTGTATTAAAAAACAATTTGAACTATTCTGAGCTTCTTAGGGTAAAACTGAAACAAACAAACAACATCTACGTTAACGCAATTTACCCTTCCACTATTCCGTGTCATATTACATTACTTCAGTGCCGCTATATTGCACTGTGATATAGCGGCAAACAAAAACTCCACGCTGCATACTGGCTGTCACATCACACATCGTCTTCCTTTAACTAGAGTGTTAACAAATAATGTTTAATCATACGAAAGGAACCAGCAGTGAAAATGTTCCTTTATGATTGTTGTTTTTTATTTATTATTTTGTCATGTTATATACACTGCTATACCCATACAATAAAACAAATGTTATTGAGTTACTTTATGCAGTAAAACCATGGACAAATCACATCCACCTAATCTAAATGAGAAACAAAAGTATTGTAGCATACAAAAAGATCAATAGGCTTTGACATGATGTCACATATTTCATATCCAGTATATTTGTTCAGACGTATCATGCGAAGGTTGGTTGACTCAATGCAAAAGGGTTGTTAGCTTTAGTTTAAGAGCCGTGACATAGAAGTACATTCAAATTAACATGTTTAAAAAGTATGGGTAACAATACTGGTTATTTTGTTAGCTAAATATGCATTGGATACTTCATTTGTGACCATTAGCTCACATTTGAAAAAAATTAAATGATCTAAGTATTCACAAATCCTTTTATGTCTTTTTTCCCAGTATGAAGAGTATATTATCTTTGCTGATACAAAGCATGAGAGAAAAGTGAAGCTTTTTTTTTAGATGTCATGATTTCCTGTTTTTCTTTTCATGGTAAAAGTGAAGAGAACTACATTTGGAACTATGGGCACTTGGAGAGTGCAGACCAAGGCATGCCCTATCTATAAATGCAGTGTGAATATGCCCTTTCAGGAGCTAGTTTTTCTGATTTATCCAACACCACACGGATGCAGCACAAATGCCCTGTATCGCAGTGTTAAAGAGATACTTTATCCATTTTAATCCAGGTCTGTGTCATGGCAATGTTTGCATTGTACTCACATGAACAGTACTTGGTTAGCCCTGGATTAAAACAGGTAAAGTATCTCTTTAAAAAAGATAAACACATATTTGTCTATCAGCCCTACAGACAGTGATACAAACCAACAGACAGTCAATTTCACAAACAAATCAATTTACCCTTCCACCTCTTTTCCTAAGGTACAGTGACTTTGTGGTTCAGTTCAGTTCAGGAGAGGTTTTTGTATTACCACATATCACTGTGGCCCCCACTCCATACACAGTGCCACACGCTCGTACAAAAACTGTTGCCTGATATGGTGCATTGTTAGTTGTTAGGAAACTGTATCACTTTTAAGCTCATGTTGCCTGACGCACCCCCCTGTGTAAGATCACATTTACATCGATCTTTTAACATCTGTGCTCTTCATAAAAAAAGTTTTGTTGGACACATATCTCGCTTCTTGTTTTTCTGTATCAGCAGCATCACATTTCCCTCTCAGTGGAAGGAGGTTTTTGTCACATGATGTATCACTGTGGTTGTTATAGTATACACAGTGATGTGACTCCATACAAAAACTCTGCCCTGCACACTGGCTGTCATGTCACACAAATGTTTTTACCTGAAACTAAAGATTTTTCATTTTAACTTAGTAATGGTGCGATCAAATCATGTACATAGAATATGCAGTGCAAATGTCTCCTGATGAATTTTAAACTTTTTGTGGTAATGTGAGTGGTCATTTTGTATATATTTATAAAAAGGACTTCACGGTCAATAAAAACAATTATGTATGAAAACTATTATTTATCTATTTATTTGTCTACATTGTGCCTTAAAACTGCAATAATGGACAAAAAGACATCCCGCTAATGTGAATGAGAAATAAAACTGCTGCAACAATGAACAAGATCAATATGCTTTGACAATTATTTCATACTCAGAATATATTTTCAGGTATATCAACCAAAGGCTTGAGGCTACAAGTGGTAGAACTGCATCAGTGATACAATCATTACGCAGTGATTCTTAAGGTCTAATTTAAAATACTGACTATCCAGTATTTTAATTTTATTTCTAGTGAACAGACCCTTACCTCTCTTGAGAGGTTTTTGTAACTGTGTGAATCACTGTGCCCCCCCACCCAGCTAGGTATACACAGTGAAACACCATGATGTAAAAACCTGTGCCAGAGTGCAGCTGTCATACCCTTCTCCGCAAGACACAACACAACAGCTATTTATATTTATTAATTTTTTATTATAATTACCATTGTAAGTACTTGTTTATTGTTTTTATGTTTCCAGTATGCAACTTGTTCAATGGCAGGAACAATTAGTTGGATTTTGACTTATTATGCAACATGTGCCAATGATGAAAGTCTTTCAATACGTTTCTTATCATAGGGAATATTTGTGTGCTTCTTTACAGTGGCCCCAGAGACATTATACTATATTTATGGGGCTTTGTTATGTGAATGGTAAACTACTGTATTGTATGCATCCCACTTTTTACTATACTGATCACATTTACTAACCTTTCGCTAACTAACCGATCAAACTTCATTTTCTTACATAATCGTAGATGAAGATGTATTTTGTAGTTAAAATTTACATACATAGGAATTTTTTCAATTTTTAATTTAATGAATATGTTATGACTGTTTTTTTTCATCAAACTCACATGAACAGTTTTGAAGAGATGTGGAAGTAATATATAAATATAAATATAAATATATCAGATCTTACATGCAGGGGATTACATATTTGAAACACCTCTCAGTACAACACCACCACTATTGCTTCATACATTTATCACTGAGTTAAATCAGCACTGTCACAAGATCAACAGCATCATATTGCAGATGAATTATATGGCATTTTGTATCTGTGATGTTGAATTTGCCGATTCAATTTGCTTAAGCAAAGAATTCTGGATAGAGACACAGCCAGTGATTTTTTTTACAGCGCATTAATCACTGTGCTATTTTCATAATTGTAAGAAATGTAATTTATTAATACCATACATCCTTTGACAGAATTATAATAGTCATGGATTGTTCGTCTGGAGCTTTGCTCACTGGTTTTTGTTATGATGTGTACCACAGTGCTGTAACTCCAGCTGCTAGTAGCTAGTACCATAGTGACTCGAGCGCTTACCAAAAGCTTCCCACACTTGCAAGAGATCACATGCAAAACAGTGACTGACATGATTCCCCATAATTTAAGCCTCTAACGCAGTAGCTTCTACTAATGAAGTGAACACCAACTATGAGCACAATATCTGAATATTTTGTAACATTTTATAACATAATATGTGGTCATTACAAGTGAACTTTACCTTCACTGAACTACTACTTTATTATAATTAGTGGACTATTTTCCACAAGGATGCATTTGGAGGCAGCTAACCTTGGAATCATGGGCCAAATCAGTCATCTGCTTCCAGGTCTTCTCTTTTTGGGTTGGGTGCATTTGAATGTCATTACTGGTATTATTTTTATGAGAAGGCGAGAAGATGCAGATTTATTTCCTCAGTGCTAGATGAATCCTGGCCTTAATAAATGTTTTGAGATTTAGCAACAGTGTAATTTTGATTCCTCTTCTGAATCTGGAGACTTCAGACAAATCCCACCCCTAAAATTAAGCTTTTAAAAGATAAAGCCCACATTTAATATTCCACGGTAGATGTGCATTTTTGCACTGACCTCTGAGGGCTCAAGTCTTTTGCACTTGGGACCTCACATAGCTGAGATGTAGTGCACTTCAGGGCCTGTAGATGGCAGCATAAGTATTATTTTCAACCTGTATAGTTCATCTTCATATTCACTGTCACTGCACAATGCACCTAGAGGGCAGCCTAGCACTTGGGTTGCTTGTTATCAACTGCTGCCTAAATGTACATTAGACATTTATCAGATACATTTAAAGGGTTTAAACCAGCAAAAAGTGGTCTTACAATACTCATACATTATAAACTTTTTGCTATTGTATGCAAGAGGCAAATCTATTTTTCCTCTGCACTTTCTCTTTACTGCATACTGTATTTCTGTAATGCCGCTGCTCATGACCACATTTGAATACACTCCCCTCAGTTTCACTCAGATTCTATTTAATTTTACACAATATATAATATAATATAACATAATATATATTTGTTTTGTGTTCCAAAACACATCTTTTCCATGTCCTTGCAAAACATTTGCCACTAGAGGGCAGTCTTCACTAACTTTTCTGACTTCTGACCAGCTGCTATGTACAACAAAATATCCCTCTATCACGTCAACAAGCTGACATGATGAAACATTTCATTTGACAGTGCAGCTAGTAGCTCAATATTATTTGCAATGACACATTTTAAAGTATATATTTTTTCAAGTGAGTCTGAGGGACATAAATAACCCATCTATTATTTATTAGAATAATTTTTCTGTATCATTCAATAGCACTACCAAATTAGATATAGTTTTTATTAACAACTGATGGATACATAACAAAAAACTATATTGAATGAATGAATAAATACATACAAAAATACATACATTTATTGAATTAGTTATTAGAAGTAGATAATTTGTTAGACCCTTAATTCAAAATGTGCGAAGCTCATTTCACATGTGCATTAAGAGTAACCTTGCATATATTGGTATGTTGGTGTAATTCTTTACAAAAGCAAGAAACAAAAAATCAGACAACCTTTCAAAATTGCTTATTTGAGGAGATATAATGGAGTGAGTCACCTATGTTATAATGCACTAACGTGAGTAATGTTCAAATACTAAGAGCAGCATTAACAGTTATTCATGTTTCAGGTATCGGTACTACTATAAATGTGCCTGGTGACGATGTTGAGGGCATTCAACATCAGGAATCATATTTTAACTTCAATCTACGAGCTCCCTCTGGTGTGATGATGCCATTATGTTTGAGATACCAAGAAGAACACTTATATAAATATATATCTACATTCCAACCATGAACTTACAACTCTGCAGCATACAGCAAAACAAACATCACAATAAACACAAATATACTTGTACTGTATTTGGTATTCTCTGTATGTCCTGCATTTGCGGTTATATTTGATGAGCTTATAAAATTGTATGTATTTGATATCTCTGTTCATTTATTCTGATTTGAGTCTGCTGTATGCATGTTAGCCGCTTCACACATGGATACACGCTAATATGCAAATATTTGGAGTTTGGTCTCTTGTTTCGAGGAAGTTTAGGGCTTTTTGTAGCTCTGACGGTTTCCACTAAGTACAGGTGGTGTCCCAGAGGTGCAGAGAGCGGGGGGAAGTGACTTTCTAAATATGATATGTTTAGAAACGGCAGGGAACTGAAAAACCTTCAGTGCTTAACTGATAACAGAAGTTTCCGGTATGCTGACTTGATGTGGTGTTATCTTAGCTCCCTGTGTTGTGACTCAAATTAAAACAAAATCCTCAAAAGCTTTTGAATTGTGTCACACGCACAGTCATCACTCATTTTCATACTCCCTTTACTTTTATTATATGGCTATTATATATTATATTGACACTAAAAGTGTGCAAGAAAAGTAGTCAGTGACTTCTGTCCTTAAATATAACAACAGTATGCGTGTGTAGTGATATAAATTACTATGAATTTCAATTGTATATTTATTTTTCAACAGTTTACAGAGAATTCAATTTTCAATAACTTTATCATTAAAGGTGAATGAGGAGGTGAAGATCATTAAATTGAGCAGATATAGGGTAGATTATCAATTATGTACATGTTTTTTTACAGTAGATTAAAAAGACAAAAAACATCATAAGACCTGATGTAGTCCATGCTATGCATCACTCTCATCCTTCATGATCTCTTCATCTGAAAAACAAAAACAAAACATTTAAAAAAATGTAATGTTATAAACACTTGTCTAAAGCAGATTGTGAAACAGTTGGACTGGATTATTGGTTCATCTTAATATATGTACTTTTACTAGTTTATCCCCATACACCAGGACATTATAACTGCCTATGATTTGTTACTTTATTTGTAGTGTGTTTGATTCAATAAACTGTGGATATATTAGTATGAGCCGTGAAGCATTTAAAAAACACAAACCAGCACATTTTATGTGGTAGGAGAGCCTCTTCACTCTACATCTTCTCAGTATTGATCAGTCACACCTGTGCTAGCTGGCTGTAATATATATGTTTTTTCACTCTAACATAAGGTTTGTTATAGCCAGATAGAACAATTTACCATTTTTTTTGTGTCTTTTATCTAATTTTATCAAACTAAATTGATGCATTAATTTGCATTTGTGTCTTCATCAAAACTTTCACATTAATATCTTTCTTGTCACACTCAAAGTATGTCAAAATGGTCTTCTCTTAATCTGTGTCATTATTTATTATTTAAATTGTCTTTTATTTTAGAATAATTTATTTTATAGCTACTAATTGCCATAACTTGTAACATAGTCTGTCTGTCTGTCACTGAATGTATGAATCCTGTATTATATCTTATACAGTCTTTAGCAGAACTGAAATGCAGAGAGAGCCTGCATATTTACCTTTACCAGGCTGAATGTGAAGCTATAGAGGAGGGAGAATATGAAGAGGAATATGAAGGAGGAGGCTGTGGACCAAAGGCTGCTGTACTCATCCTCCTCGATGGTATCCTCTGTGCAGCTCAGAGCAATACTCAGTTTTGACTCTGGAGAAAAATCTAAGAAGAGGAAGGTATAGGCAGTTAGATGTGCGTGTGTATATATATGTGTGTGTGTGTGTGTGTGTGTGTGTGTGTGTGTGTGTGTGTGTGTGTGTGTGTGTGTGTGTGTGTGTGTGTGTGTGTGTGTGTGTGTGTGTGTGTGTGTGTGTGTGTGTGTGTGTGTGTGTGTGTGTGTGTGTGTGTGTGTGTGTGTTAAGTGAAAAGTACAAATGCCTTTCTCTCTTGAATAGTGCTCATAAACTGGAATGTCAACGTTAATCCAGTTGAACGGTGCAGTATACTATTGTGAGGTATCACTGGAAAACTACTCATACAAAGTTGATTGAAAACAACAAGTAATTCATGAACATGTAACAAACGTGTCTTCATGCAACATTTATTTGAAACAGTCAGCACACTTCTCAAGCTGTTAGACAATGGGACAAAGACAGATTGACACACAATATGATGACAAACAAAAGTGAATTGACATGTTGACTGTTATTTTTACAATCACACAGACGTGTTCCACAGTAGTACACACAGAGACTGAACAACACATTAGCACAAAATGCCACATTTATAGCTGAACCTACGATTTCTCACATGCAGTTATGACTCACAGGAGTTATTCTGGGCCTTAGACACTACTCTGGGTTTCATAGGCCCTCCGCCACCAGCAGGCCAGACGTTGCAGGAGAACATGTTGTGCTTGTTCCACTTTTCCTTGGTTGTGGTGTAAATACTTGTAACCGAGTAGCCATGTTGGGTCTTCTGCTGTGGGAAGTCGATGCCATCGGTATAGATGATGGGGTTCTGTCCATTATGTTCTGCCCAAGCGATGTAGTAATCCTGCAACACTCGACTGGAGACCAGACAAACCAGAGTGAGCTCAGCGGAGTCTCCTTTGCCGATGTCCTCCTCCGGGAGGATGGGGACCGTCACTTTTGGCTCGCTGCCATCTGAAAGAGATACTCTGTTCATCAAGGAGGTTTATATATACGTTATACATTGGCTTTAAGTTAAGACATATTTGTGAGTTGACTGCCTCCCCAGATTACCAATCTCTCTCCAACACTCAGTAACATACCTCCTTTGTGGACAGTCAGATCTTGAATAAATGGTGTCATATTGTCTCTAATGGCAGAACAGCGCACATTGTTGACACTTTGCCACTCAGTTCGATTAAGAGTCATCGTGCTAATTTTGCTGCCTCCAGACTTTGGTGTTACAACGTCATTGGTCACAGTTTCTCCATTGATTTTCCAAGTGATTTGAATTTTATTCACAACGTTTCGGTCCTCTCCAGTAATGATACACTCCAACTTTGCCTGGTTGTTGTTGAAAATGTCTTTGGGACTCGGTTGGTTCAGCTTCACTGTGATAGGAGCTACATAAAAGAGAACAGAAAAAAGCCTATTTAGTACAACTCTTTTGATGTTTGAGCATACTGTATACATAATGTCACAACCAGTTAACTACAAGTTACAGTGCAACAATTTAATGCAATGACTGTAGTCGTCCTTTACCTTTAGAGGCTATCTTTGTATATGGTGTTCCTTGGTGTGTCACCTCACATGTGTAAACCGCTTTACTATCCCAGTCTGTATTCTTCACCTTCAGGACACTGACAGCTGAATATACCTCCCCAGTTATTTTGGGGTCCCACTTAGTGAAGTCAGTTATATAGTTTGCATTCTTTTTCCATTTAACTGACAATTCTGGCGTTTGAAAATCTTCACTTGTGCAGACCAGAACCTGAGTGTCTCCTTCTGGTACTGCTAGCAAAGTTACCTTTGGAGGGAATGAGGCCTCTAAGCATGTTGAGAAAGGAGCAGGAGTAGAAATATTGTGAATAATTTACATCAACCTGTAATAATAATTCTTTTTAGAATCATGAATGCAAAATACCAGATGTACATATGTGTAGACGTAAAGACAGAGAGCCATGATAGGTAGTTAGAAATTACATACTTTTCACTTTCACGCTTTTGGGGCCTCCAGGGTGAGTCACAGAACAATTGAAAGACTTCAAAGAATCCCAGTCAGATTTTGCTACTTGGAGCAAACTGACCCCTGTATATTTGTTGTTTTTCTCAGCTGGAGGATATTGTACAGAAGTCAGGGCAGTCCCACTGCCATCGGTCCACTGGAAAGTAAGACTCTTTGGGTAGAAGCTATGTGCAAGACAGCCAACAGTGATTGTACCTGTAGACCCAGGTTTGCACTGAACCAAAGGGAACAGAGTCGGCGACTCAGCTGTTTCTGTGAAATATATTTTGTTTTGTCAAAACATGTAAGTACAAATGTAGGTCGATTGAAGAACACACTTATAAATATTATTATAATATTGCACATCATTGCATGATGAAACTGAAGACATCTGCCCAAAAGATCATTTTAATGAATAATGTGTTTTAATAAATAAATGTCCTATTGCTTATCTTTGTCCATCCGTTCAGCACAAAGATGCACAGACTGGATCGGACTTTATACAGTGGCACTAGTATTAAATACAGCACTGTTTTGTAAAATATAATCATCTATTTAAAACATTTTTGTGTACCCCCTGGTAGTACTCTTTGTGTCCAACACAATTGACTGTGCCCCCCCCCCCCGCCCCCCCCTCCTCTCAGTGATAATCAATTGCTCATCTAAAATATGGTGATTGGTTAAATTGTTTAACCCCAGGATTAAGATATGGAGATCCAAAGGGTGTTATATAAATAAAGGAGACAATATCACTAATAATCTTACAATACATAAACCCATGGAAGTTAACTAGGTGCATGTTTAAAACCCAGCCCATGTTTCTATATTATTTAATTGCAACATATTTTTATCGTGTCATTTTTATTTATTCAATTTATTCAATGCATTTTGGGTGTAATAATAAAATACATAATGCTTTTTGTTATTTCTTATAACTCTGTAGACTTAAAGATTGTCACTACAAAATCAGCATCATTGAAATTTTTCAAAATGTCACTTTTTAAAGGATATGAGCATTTCATAAACTGAAACCTGAATCCATCTTTACTTTTTTTGCAAGAACAAAGCAGGATTGTCTTAAAAAAGCTTTTTGCTTGTTTGCCTGTTCAGCACACAAGAAAACAGACTGGAGCTGGGCGTGTTAAACAATGTATCAAATAATAAGTATTATTATTATTATTATTATTATTATTATTATTAATAATAATAATGATACATTATATTATTTTGCCAGTATCTAAAAGCCTAAAGACGTTGTTGGGAAGAATTATAAATCACTTGATATGATATGATTTCTCTAAAAAAAAAAAGACAAACAATTGAACCTGAAGTGCAAATGCATACGACTCTAAAGCCCAGTGGTCCCTGTGGTATTTCAAAAGAAACTCTTACACTGCATACTATCTAAAAGTATGCACTTTATTTTGTCTCTGTTCGGCTGATTATTTGGAACAGATATGATCCTGTATTTAAACACAAATATAAAATATATTCCTATCTTCAGATTTACAGGAACTTCTCATTTTATAAATATTCAGGCACAGTATGGTGTATAATTAATATTCACAGTTAAACAAAACGCATGATTAATAAAATATGCAAACATTCACCAGTACCAATTACATTTCACCTAAAGAACTTTTCAAATGCTTTCTAAGAAAAGGCTGCATTGAAAACATCTGCCTGCTCTGTCTGCTCTGCTAGACCTAAATAAGACCATAAAATCCTTCAGCACCAATAATACAATTTTAAAATAATAAAATAAATGAATAAAATATGCTTTTCACTAAAAATATAAGGTTTAAATGTGACTTACCTGCAGATACTGTGACTTCAGTTCCACTGCCCCAGTAGTCAAAAAACACACAGTGCTGCGTCTCCACTCACTGCCTGAACAAAAACCTGACATACCAGGAAAAATGCTTTAAAACCTCATCAAGTGACTAAAATATACAAAAATCCTGGTCATTATTACACCTGGATGTCATCCGATGTGCACACGTTTTGCGCTGATTCTTAATCCGTTATTAAAGTTAGGATTTACTGGAATATAGCATTTATGTCTGTGCACTAACTGCAGCTTGAAACCACTAATCACCACATTTTTATCGGCAAATCTACTTAATAGAAATTATAAACACAGTAGTTACCTCATATTCCAATGAGAAATATTTTGTCCTGTCATTTTGTGTCATGCCAAGAATAGGAGGGTATTAGTTTATTGCTCTTGGGTTTTTGTATGGATCTATATGTCAGTGCCACCCAGCCAATCACTGTGATAAACCCTTAAACAAAAACCAAACACTGTCTGCTGCTCTGTAGGACAGGAGACTCCGTCAGCAGTGGGTGAGAACAAAAACAAAATGGATATCCAAATCAACAAAACTGTACTTTAGGTTGTAAGTTGCATAATTAGCATTTTGTGTATTTTTAATTAGTTTATCACAGTTTTAATTCAAATTTCTCATTTCATTCTTATCTTTTTTTTATTAATTACTAATACTATTTAATAATTACTATTAACAATATACACCAACATGGCTTATGTATATATTTAAATCTTTAAAAAAAACTTAAATGAAAAATAACTGGAAATCTTTCTCAACATTTTTAAAAAATACAATATGCTTTTAACACAAGCCCACTATATGGTGGTAAACATTGTTCATAAAATAGTAGCATTGGAATCTGTTTAAATAGTTACATTTAATTTAATAGCTTTATTGGCAAAACAATTTCTTAGTTATTTTATTCAAAATATATTTTAGAACTACTAGGAGCTTTTAAACTCACTTGCTAAGGGACTTCAATGACATGTCTATGTTGTCGGACAGCTGACTGTGAATGTTTAAATGTAATTAGAGCTGTTTAATGTGGTCTTTTTTGGCAAACATCAGTAGATGAGGGGTGAAGAAAGATTTGAATATTTTTTTATATTGTTTTCACAGTTAAAGAGCAGCTCAACCTTTGTTTCTGTTCAGGACAAGTTGTGAAGAAGCATATTGTTGGGGAAATGCAAAAATAATCTGAAACAGGGGCTGTTTTAAAAAAACAACTGTATGAAGTGGTATAACAGCACTTTATTGACTGTCACACTGACATCTGAAGTGTTTTTTGTACAGCTCTGTGGCTTCCTGTATCACTGTGGCTCTCGAGCACAATAATAAACAGCAGAGTCTGCAGTCGTCAGGCTGTTCATCTGCAGAAACACTTGGTCCACGTTGTTGTCTCTGGAAATGGTGAAATGATTCTGGACTGACGCGGAATAAAGTTTAGTGCTTCCACTTGGAGCAGAAATGTGGGCAACCCACTCCAGTCCTTTTCCTTCAGCTTGTCTGATCCAGCTGATATCAGCATTGTCATCTGATATTCCTGCATATGTACAAGTGAGTTTGTGTGATTCTCCAGGGTGCTTTGTCACCGATTCAGACTCAGTCAGAGTCTGGCTGCAAACACCTTTAGAGAAAAGCAGTTAGATCAAAAAAGAGTTTAAAACACAGAAAGATGATAATAATAACATGGCATACCTTAATTAGCATTACAAGAATTATAGTGAAAATCTTCACCTGCCCAGTAGACAGTTAAAAGCAGCAGTCCTGTCCTATAGTCCATCATGTTAAACTGTGTGTCCACTGTTCTCTGTCCTCCTCTCTGCAGTCAGATAAGTAGAGGTGGAAGACATCTGAGTTTTGCATTGACTCCTCCTCACAGGGAGGAGAGAACATAGATCATAGTTGACGTTCAGTTTTTATTTGGTAAAAATGTAATGTGAATAAATCCTGTGATTGACTCGGGACCTGTTCGTAATGAACCCACCTCTCACCAAAAAGTCACAGTGGATTTTCTCCAGCAACCCTCGAGAATACATTTACATATGGATTTATGAATGCAGTGTTGCATACCTCTATGTTGCCACATTTATGTCATTTCAATTAAATGTGTCTTAAATGTTTTACAAACACGGCCATGTTTAAATAGTTATGGCAGAAAGGCAGAAAGGCAGAATTTTACTATTTATTCTATAGGCTTTATACAGGTACAATATGGTATGAATTATTCAAGTCCATTCTTGCACCCCAGAAAATTATACATTTCCAAAAGATAGGATCTTTGTATTCCTTTTTTATTTAACTTTGATGGAGAGCTCCTTTGAGACCTGGTCAAGACAGGCAGCAGCACAAATGCAAACAGACAGTCACAGACAGAAAACAGAAAAAGAGACACAATCCATAGGAAGCAACCTGCAGCAAAGAGGAAACAAAAGAGTTAATTAGAATACTAGTTGAATTTAAAAAACAGACATATCAATAAAACTGCCTCCACATCTTTCATTTTGGATTTAAAAAGCATTTATAGCAGGACTTATTCCCCGAGTTTCAAAGCCCAGGGCAGACAAATGCCCTCTTTCCAATTGCTGCATGTGCATTTATGAGAGAAAGCAAGTCCTGAGAACACAAAGACCACAGGCCATCTGACACGAGAGTATAACTCACAGGCCAATAGAAATGAATATGAATACAGAAACGTAAATATCTCATTATTTATCTCTCAAATTACCATTTTTGTTTTACTTGTAAATTGTATGGTGAATGTCAAATGGCAGACGTTGAAATACTTTTGTCTTTCTTTGACTGAAGTATCTATAAATACAGTAAATAATTACAGACGATGTATATTTAAGTATAACTCTAACTATGCTTAAATGATTAACTCTCAGTATAAGCTGATCCCATTGCTGTTTGTTGTCTGTGGAGGTTTTTGTGCAGCTGCTTCACTGTCTTCAGTCACTGTGCTTTCTCGAGCACAGAAATAAACAGCAGAATCTTCTGCTGTCAGGCTCTTGACCTCCAGGTACTGAGTGCTGCTGGGAACATCTTCAGTCATGATGAAACGGCTTTGAAAGGAGCTGCCATAGCTAGCAGAGTTTGAACCTGCGTTCATCCACCCAATCCACTCCAGAGCTTTCCCTGGTCTCTGTCGTATCCAGGCAATATAGTAGCTTGTCATGTCAAAGCCTGATATGATACATGACATCTTCACTGTGTCTCCAGGTCTTTTGACCTCAGAGGGAGACTGGTCCATCTTTTCCTCGCTCCAAACGCCTGTAAATAAAGAAATTGTGATCACCATCCTTCACACTTATACAGTATACCACAGGTTAGATATTTTCAAAGAAGTGTCTTTGGTGTGTTAAAGCAGAAATTACGCTCACCGTGAAAAGTAACTATTAAGAATAAAATCCAGGAAATCATCTTTTCCATTCTGTTATAAACACTGTAATCAATTTCTTTCTGGATTGAATGTAAGATTTATGAAGTGCTCCCGCTGTTGTGCCATAAATGTTCTGAGGGCTGTTGATGGCGTCATTATAAGGAAGACAGAGTTTGCATGGACCGTCCTCCACAGGTTTAAAACACAGCATGGAAAGTAGATCACAAGAACAGGATGGAAATGTAAACATTCCTGTAAACTATTTATATTTTATTGTTTTAATATATTGTAAAATATACTTAGTAAAATAGTTGATACGGGGAGAGACAAAATATATATTTTTATTAAATTCAACTGAGAAATATTTCATGTACTATTGTTAAAGTGTAAATCAAAATGTTTATCTTCTTGGGTTCTAGTTTTGAAATCTCGAGAAAGCAGATAAGTTTTATTTTTCAGATATGTCACATGCACACTATAAGTTACGATGGTGTTTTAGGGCCAAGTATGAAAAAAAGAAATTATGGACCCGGTGGAGGGGGGTAATATTTAGAGAAAATACTTACACTACCTGTTGAATCGCTTCAGGATCAACACAGACGCTGCTGTATGCCGTGTAGGCTACATATTAGCAGCAAACTCTAAAAAAAATAATGTGATTTGAAGTTTAGACAGAATGAAGAACGCTACAAGGTCCGATGACATCATGTATAATACTGAAGTGGATGAGAGACTGTATTGTGGCGCTTATACCAAATTATTATTATTATTACCGTACAAAACAACCTGTACACATCTATAATTTTTTTAATTTGTGATTAATGCTGAAGTGAGCCGCAGCACACACTGCATGTAGACAGAGCAGCTGCAGTGTAAATGAAATGAGATCTACACAGATAAACATTAAAATACTCAACTCTCTCTCCCTGAACAAAATTCAATGAATTCCATAAACATACATTTTTTATCATCGTATCAGAAGGTGATGTCTCTATTAATGTTCAAATTTAGAATGTGTGTGTGTGTGTGGTAGGTTGAATCTTGCTCTTTGCTGGGTATTTGTGCAGATGTGTTGGTGGTTTGTGTCACTGCGGGCTGACGTACACAGTAATACACAGGTGTGTCCTCTGGCTGCAGATTCAGTTCTGTTAGTGTAACAGAGCTTGTAGAAGTGTGTGTTTGTGTGTGGGATAAAGGAACTTGTCATCTGACTGTTCAGTGTTTCTAATGTGTTTATTAGTGTGAATCCACTGAAAGTTCCTGAAAGGATCCAGCTGCCAGCAGCAACAGCAGAGCTACAGAGAACATGGTTGATGTTGAGCTCTTCTGCCCTCTCACAAAAACACACACACACACACACACACACACACACACAATTCAATTTCTTATGAGGCAACACACAAGGAGAGAAATTTACATACTGATGATAGTAAATCAGCTGACTGGAGTTTATTCAAATTAATATAAATGAAGATGAAATGTTCAGGTGTTTTTCTTCATCTCACACAAAGAGAAGGTGGAAGTGAAATCTCTGACAAACACTTTAGTTTGGTAATGAAAACCATGTTTAATTAACATCACTAATAAGTTGGTTGAAGTCTTTTGATCGAGCCACTAATGCCATCATGATTCAGATAATGATCCTTATGGAAGAGAAATAATTTAATTTTGATGATTAATTTAACTATATCCAAAAAAATATATAGAAATCAGTGAGCTGGTGTTGAAATCCTTAGTGGTCTGAGGGCTCCTCCTCTGGTGGCTTCATGTTACAAGTGTTCAGGCACTGAGGGGTTTTTGTTCAGGTCTACTGATGGTTTGTGTTATTGTGTCTGTCTGGCACAGTAATACACAGCAGTGTCTTCAGGCTGCACATTCTGTCCGTTTAGAGTCACTGTTTTACTGGAAGAGTCTAAGTCGATACTGAACTTGTTCTTGAGTGAATCTTTGTATTATGATGCTCCAGTATATTTCATTCCAATCCACTCCAGTCCTTTCCCTGCAGGCTGTCTGATCCAAGCTGTGTAGTAGCTGCCAAGATCATAAGAGACCTGACAGGTGATGGTCAGACGTTGACCTGGCTGCACAGTCACAGACGCTGGCTGTGTCAGTTGTTCACACTTCACACCTATGGAGGAAAACATGTTGAATGTTGAGTTAGTGTAATAACAGTGAACAGTCAGTGTGCTGTGATCATACTGTCAGTGTCTCTGCCTCAGTGAGACTCACAGGATCCAGCAGCCAGCAGCAGCAGCAGAGCTACAGAGAACATGGTTGGTATTGAAGGTGATCTGATGGGAGCTTCTCTTCTTCTGCTGCAACTGACAGCATGATATCAAGTCTTTATAGCAGACTGTGAGGAAGTTCACTTTGCATAGAGAAGGACACTGACAGGCTATAAAAGAGGGACGGACTCTCCTGTCACAAGGAGTCAAAGCTCCGAATTATGTTTTGACACATAGAAGAAAATATTTGTTATTTCATATATATATATGTATATATATATATATATATATATATATTTATATATATATATATATATATATATATATAGAAACTTGTCATCAGACAAATCAGACATGTCAGATTAACAGATTATTTAATGTCAGCTTCAACTACATATGGGGGAGCTGCATTAAAAACTTTATTGACACTATCTTTCTCTTAGTGTTTTGCTGATTTTGAACTGAAGTTTATTTTTTGAATGTGAAAAGCAGAAGTAAAGCTCTGACTTGTTTTGATATGTTGAGTTTTTGTACAGCGTTGCTGCTTCCTGTTTCACTGTGGCTCTCGAGCACAATAATAAACAGCAGAATCTTCCGTCTTCAGACTGTTCATCTGCAGATACACCTGCTTTCTGCTGTTGTCTCTGGAGATGGTGAACCGGCCTTTGACTGACTGAGAGTAGTAGATGCTGCCACTGCTATCACTGATAGTAGCGATCCACTCCAGTCCTTTTCCAGCAGCCTGTCTGATCCAAGCGTTCCAGTAATCACCACCAAACCCAGAATATGTGCAGGTCAGGCTGTGGGATTCTCCAGGCCTTTTAACCACTGGTTCAGACTGAGTCAGTGTTTGACCCTCAGTACCTGCAGAGATTTAAACAGCTCATTAGTTACTGTAATGAAGCCAGGTTGTCTTTGTAGCAGGAGGTTTAACAGAAAAACAGTCATTGTTCTGACCTGTCCAGTTAATTGACAGGATGAGAAAAACAACCAAACAGTCAGATGTGATCATTGTAAAAGCCAGTTGTTTCTGTCCAGTCTAGAGTGTGTGTGTCAGTGAGTCAGTGTCTGTCCTTCACTCTGCAACACATATGTAGAGATGGAAGAGTGGAGAGATTTGCATGGACTCCTCCTCAAAGAGAAACACGCCACAACTCACATCTCTGGGTAAAAATGGTTAACATGATCATATTACCTTTTTTATCAAAATTCTAAATATTATTCCTAAAATTATGGTAAATGTATTCAACCACCATATTTACTCATACTCAAATTAAGTGTTTTCTTTTTATCTGATCAGATGAATTTCGTGGGACATCCATATACGGGATACATCATGCATGAATGTCCAAATATATTTAAAAACAGTGATGATATTAGAACTTATTTAAATATAACACAAGAGAACAGGAAGTCAAAAACCAGAGCATTAGTTGTTTATTGTGTGTGTGTGTGTGTGTGTGTGTGTGTGTGTGTGTGTGTGTGTGTGTGTGTGTGTGTGTGTGTGTGTGTGTGTGTGTGTGTGTGTGTGTGTGTGTGTGTGTGTGTGTGCGTGTGCGTGCGTGTGTCTGTCTGTGTCTGTGTGTGTCTGTGTCTGTGTGTCTTCAGATTCTATGTCATGCCCTCCTTAGTGTGATCTGACTTCTTATGTTCTACTGCCGCCTGTAGGTGTAGCTGTCGTTGTGAAAAAAAAGTTTGATGTTTTTGTAAAGCCTCTCTGCTTCCTTTAACCAGTGTGTCTTTAGCACAGTAATACACAGCAGAGTCCTCTGGCTTTAAGTTGGACAGTCTCAGATACACCATGCTGTTGCTATCATCTCTACTGATTTCTGCACGTCCTTGCACACTGCTGGCATAAGTGTTACGACTTGCACTAGAGAAGCCTACTCCGATCCATTCCAGAGCTTTTCCTGCAGGTTGTCTGATCCAGTGCATAGTACAGCAGCTAAATGTGAAGCCAGATCCCCTGCAGGAGAGACTGAGAGTCTCCCCAGGCTTTTTCAACACTGAACTGGAAGGAATGGACTCCATTCTCTGACCTGTACAACCTGATGAGATGAAAGGAGAGAGGAACCACAGAAGAAAGTAAGTCAGTCATCTTGGAAGATTTCTGGTTTCACTGCCTGACCATCAGTCCATGTTGTCTGATAAAAGATAAAACAACAAGAAAGCAGGAGAACTCACAGAGCAGAGAGAGAGCAACCAGCAGAAGAGTGAGCGTGTTCATCATCGTGAGGCTGGAGATGTGACCTCTGATGCTCCACACAAAGTATAAGAGCAGTCAGCAGGACAGAAGTAACCTGCACACACTGAATATTTGCATCAGTATGTCATGGGGAGGGAGTGACTACTGCACAGGCAGTCTGTTGGAGTTTAATTTAGTTTACTTATGTATTATTATGTTATAGTTGCTTATTCTTCTATGTGAAATACAATATCACACGCAGAACACTTTTTCTATGTTGTGATGTTTTATCATGGAAATAACTATTAAACTATTAAAAATGTAAAGTTTGTGTTGTTGGGTGGTGGAGGGTGCCGGGATGGTTGGGAATTAAGGAGCTGAACAGCTGGGGACAAAGGTTGCCCTTCTCCTCTGAGTCCTGAGAGGAGCCATTCAAACACAGGAAACAGCATGTGAGGGGTCCTGTCCTGCTCACTGTCCTCAGATCTCAGGTCTGTTGGTGGTTTGTACCACTGTGGAGCGACACTGTGCTATTAATGCTAAAAATGTGTCTTATGCATGGTGTTGAGGGAAAAACCAGATACTTTACATATAGAGTAGGTATAGACCACACTCTATGACATAGTTATGATTTACAGAGACCCAAAAATTCCTCCATGAGTAGCAACAGCAATCTTGTGCACACAGTGTCAGTGAAAACCTTCCCTTCAACAGGCAGGAACGTTGAACAAACCCAGCTCTCTGGAGGACTGACATCTGTTGTTTGACCTGTTGGGGAGGAAGAAAAGAAGATAGAAATAGAGAAAAAACAGACAGACAGACTGACAGTGTGAGACAAAGACAGACAGTCTCAGAGATGCAAGCAACCACAAATGTCTATAGTAATGTTAATGTCACAGGGCTTGTTTAAGTGTGTGTGTGTGTGTGTGTGTGTGTGTGTGTGTGTGTGTGTGTGTGTGTGTGTGTGTGTGTGTGTGTGTGTGTGTGTGTGTGTGTGTGTGTGTGTCTGTGTGTGATGAAGGAACTTGTTCTTCAGAGCATCATTTTGTGAAAACTATCTTTCTGTTGATGAGAATACATTCTTTAACTACACAAATACTGTTGATTTTTCAGCTGATGTCTTCTATGAGAAGTTGTTTCAATGAAGCTGTGATGGAGAAATGACACAAATGACCTATTTAGTAATATGATTTCTATATTCATATCTTTGTTCAGAAATATATATATATATATATATATATAATTGATTTTTTTAACATTAGTGGTTGTCGTAAAGTGTTCACTGTATCTGTATTACATCTTTTCTTTGCCTGAAGTAAAGACGTTAATCATATGATTTAATTGTGATGAGAATGAATACTGTAGGATTTTGTACAGCTGCTCAACCAACTCCAGTCACTGTGAGTCTCGAGCACAATAATAAACAGCAGAATCTTCAGTCTTCAGACTGTTCATCTGCAGATACAGCTGCTCTCTGCTGTTGTCTCTGGAGACAGTGAACCGTCCTTGGACTGACTGAGAGTAGTATTTGCTGCTGCCAGTATCAGCAGCAGCGATCCACTCCAGTCCTTTTCCAGGAGCCTGTCTGATCCAGGCCATAGCATAGCTGCTGAACGTCAATCCAGAGGTTGTACAGGTCAATTTGTGGGTTTCTCCAGGTTTTTTAACTGCTGGTTCAGATTCTGTCAGAGTCTGACCATCAACACCTGCAAAAACAAGGAAAATAATTAGTTTCTTAAAGTTAAGTTGTTACATTTGACTTCAACTTGGGATCAGAGAAAATCTTCACCTGCCCAGCAGACAGTTAAAAGCAGCAGTCCTGTCCTATAGTCCATCATGTTAAACCGTGTGTCCACTGTTCTCTGTCCTCCTCTCTGCAGTCAGATAAGTAGAGGTGGAGGACATCTGAGTTTTGCATTGACTCCTCCTCATGGGGAGAATACAACCAGACTGGAGATAATGTCTAGCAGTCAACCCTCCAATTCAGTTGTTTTAATGTTTCTCTAGACGTGTTTTATTTAGTATAAAATATTTCATACACAAATATTTTTGTTAGGACAGACATCTGCTACATTAACATACAAACTTTATACAGATGTGTTAAATAATAATTCATCTTCGTCACTACGTCACTTTCAGCATAATGTGCTGTAAAGGAGATCAGTTGTAATCATAGTCTTATTCTGATCAACATCAAATATGATCAATTTATTATCTCACCATGTTTATCATAAACCAATGTTTTTATTTTTTGAATCAGGACAGTTCAACTTTTTTAATTCTCTTCTGATCCAGCTCAGTTCACTTGGATCAAATGTTTTCAAGCATGTTTCTCTTTTCTCACTAAATAAGTATAATTTATAATGTGTACCTGTGAGTGTGATTTCTCAATGTATTATTAAATAGTGGCGTGACAATTGAAAGTACTCTATAACTGTGAGGGATTATGATTAAAATACATAGAAATGTAATGTTGATATATGAAAGTGCTTTTGCAGGTGGTGAGAAAACTCAGATGTCTTTAAGATCACATTGCTGTTTGTTGTCTGTGGAGGTTTTTGTGCAGCTGCTTCACTGTCTTCAGTCACTGTGCTTTCTCGAGCACAGAAGTAAACAGCAGAATCTTCTGCTGTCAGGCTCTTGACCTCCAGGTACTGAGTGCTGCTGGGAACATCTTCAGTCATGATGAAACGGCTTTGAAAGGAGCTGCCATAGCTAGCAGAGTTTGAACCTGCGTTCATCCTCCCAATCCACTCCAGAGCTTTCCCTGGTCTCTGTCGTATCCACGCAATATAGTAGCTTGTCATGTCAAAGCCTGATATGATACATGACATCTTCACTGTGTCTCCAGGTCTTTTGACCTCAGAGGGAGACTGGTCCATCTTTTCCTCGCTCCAAACGCCTGTAAATAAAGAAATTGTGATCACCATCCTTCACACTTATACAGTATACCACAGGTTAGATATTTTCAAAAAAGTGTCTTTGGTGTGTTAAAGCAGAAATTACGCTCACCGTGAAAAGTAACTATTAAGAATAAAATCCAGGAAATCATCTTTTCCATTCTGTTATAAACACTGTAATCAATTTCTTTCTGGATTGAATGTAAGATTTATGAAGTGCTCCCGCTGTTGTGCCATAAATGTTCTGAGGGCTGTTGATGGCGTCATTATAAGGAAGACAGAGTTTGCATGGACCGTCCTCCACAGGTTTAAAACACAGCATGGAAAGTAGATCACAAGAACAGGATGGAAATGTAAACATTCCTGTAAACTATTTATATTTTATTGTTTTAATATATTGTAAAATATACTTAGTAAAATAGTTGATACGGGGAGAGACAAAATATATATTTTTATTAAATTCAACTGAGAAATATTTCATGTACTATTGTTAAAGTGTAAATCAAAATGTTTATCTTCTTGGGTTCTAGTTTTGAAATCTCGAGAAAGCAGATAAGTTTTATTTTTCAGATATGTTACATGCACACTATAAGTTACGATGGTGTTTTAGGGCCAAGTATGAAAAAAAGAAATTATGGACCCGGTGGAGGGGGGTAATATTTAGAGAAAACACTTACACTACCTGTTGAATCGCTTCAGGATCAACACAGACGCTGCTGTATGCCGTGTAGGCTACATATTAGCAGCAAACTCTAAAAAAAATAATGTGATTTGAAGTTTAGACAGAATGAAGAACGCTACAAGGTCCGATGACATCATGTATAATACTGAAGTGGATGAGAGACTGTATTGTGGCGCTTATACCAAATTATTATTATTATTACCGTACAAAACAACCTGTACACATCTATAATTTTTTTAATTTGTGATTAATGCTGAAGTGAGCCGCAGCACACACTGCATGTAGACAGAGCAGCTGCAGTGTAAATGAAATGAGATCTACACAGATAAACATTAAAATACTCAACTCTCTCTCCCTGAACAAAATTCAATGAATTCCATAAACATACATTTTTTATCATCGTATCAGAAGGTGATGTCTCTATTAATGTTCAAATTTAGAATGTGTGTGTGTGTGTGGTTGGTTGAATCTTGCTCTTTGCTGGGTATTTGTGCAGATGTGTTGGTGGTTTGTGTCACTGCGGGCTGACGTACACAGTAATACACAGGTGTGTCCTCTGGCTGCAGATTCAGTTCTGTTAGTGTAACAGAGCTTGTAGAAGTGTGTGTTTGTGTGTGGGATAAAGGAACTTGTCATCTGACTGTTCAGTGTTTCTAATGTGTTTATTAGTGTGAATCCACTGAAAGTTCCTGAAAGGATCCAGCTGCCAGCAGCAACAGCAGAGCTACAGAGAACATGGTTGATGTTGAGCTCTTCTGCCCTCTCACAAAAACACACACACACACACACACACACACACACACAATTCAATTTCTTATGAGGCAACACACAAGGAGAGAAATTTACATACTGATGATAGTAAATCAGCTGACTGGAGTTTATTCAAATTAATATAAATGAAGATGAAATGTTCAGGTGTTTTTCTTCATCTCACACAAAGAGAAGGTGGAAGTGAAATCTCTGACAAACACTTTAGTTTGGTAATGAAAACCATGTTTAATTAACATCACTAATAAGTTGGTTGAAGTCTTTTGATCGAGCCACTAATGCCATCATGATTCAGATAATGATCCTTATGGAAGAGAAATAATTTAATTTTGATGATTAATTTAACTATATCAAAAAAAATATATAGAAATCAGTGAGCTGGTGTTGAAATCATTAGTGGTCTGAGGGCTCCTCCTCTGGTGGCTTCATGTTACAAGTGTTCAGGCACTGAGGGGTTTTTGTTCAGGTCTCCTGATGGTTTGTGTTATTGTGTCTGTCTGGCACAGTAATACACAGCAGTGTCTTCAGGCTGCACATTCTGTCCGTTTAGAGTCACTGTTTTGCTGGAAGAGTCTAAGTCGATACTGAACTTGTTCTTGAGTGAATCTTTGTATTATGATGCTCCAGTATATTTCATTCCAATCCACTCCAGTCCTTTCCCTGCAGGCTGTCTGATCCAAGCTGTGTAGCTGCCAAGAGAATAAGAGACCTGACAGGTGATGGTCAGACGTTGACCTGGCTGCACGGTCACAGATGCTGGCTGTGTCAGCTGTTCACACTTCACACCTGTGGAGGAAAACATGTTGAATGTTGAGTTAATGTTATAACAGTGAACAGTCAGTGTGCTGTGATCATACTGTCAGTGTCTCTGCCTCAGTGAGACTCACAGGATCCAGCAGCCAGCAGCAGCAGCAGAGCTACAGAGAACATGGTTGGTATTGAAGGTGATCTGATGGGAGCTTCTCTTCTTCTGCTGCAACTGACAGCATGATATCAAGTCTTTATAGCAGACTGTGAGGAAGTTCACTTTGCATAGAGAAGGACACTGACAGGCTATAAAAGAGGGACGGACTGTCCTGTCACAAGGAGTCAAAGCTCCGAATTATGTTTTGACACATAGAAGAAAATATATATATATATATATATTTATATATATATATATATATATATATATAGAAACTTGTCATCAGACAAATCAGACATGTCAGATTAACAGATTATTTAATGTCAGCTTCAACTACATATGGGGGAGCTGCATTAAAAACTTTATTGACACTATCTTTCTCTTAGTGTTTTGCTGATTTTGAACTGAAGTTTATTTTTTGAATGTGAAAAGCAGAAGTAAAGCTCTGACTTGTTTTGATATGTTGAGTTTTTGTACAGCGTTGCTGCTTCCTGTTTCAGTGTGGCTCTCGAGCACAATAATAAACAGCAGAATCTTCCGTCTTCAGACTGTTCATCTGCAGATACACCTGCTTTCTGCTGTTGTCTCTGGAGATGGTGAACCGGCCTTTGACTGACTGAGAGTAGTAGATGCTGCCACTGCTATCACTGATAGTAGCGATCCACTCCAGTCCTTTTCCAGCAGCCTGTCTGATCCAAGCGTTCCAGTAATCGCCACCAAACCCAGAATATGTGCAGGTCAGGCTGTGGGATTCTCCAGGCCTTTTAACCACTGGTTCAGACTGAGTCAGTGTTTGACCCTCAGTACCTGCAGAGATTTAAACAGCTCATTAGTTACTGTAATGAAGCCAGGTTGTCTTTGTAGCAGGAGGTTTAACAGAAAAACATGAATTGTTCTGACCTGTCCAGTTAATTGACAGGATGAGAAAAACAACCAAACAGTCAGATGTGATCATTGTAAAAGCCACTTGTCTCTGTCCAGTCTAGAGTGTGTGTGTCAGTGAGTCAGTGTCTGTCCTTCACTCTGCAACACATATGTAGAGATGGAAGAGTGGAGAGATTTGCATGGACTCCTCCTCCTCAAAGAGAAACACGCCACAACTCACATCTCTGGGTAAAAATGGTTAACATGATCATATTACCTTTTTTATCAAAATTCTAAATATTATTCCTAAAATTATGGTAAATGTATTCAACCACCATATTTACTCATACTCAAATTAAGTGTTTTCTTTTTTTCTGATCAGATGAATTTCGTGGGACATCCATATACGGGATACATCATGCATGAATGTCCAAATATATTTAAAAACAGTGATGATATTAGAACTTATTTAAATATAACACAAGAGAACAGGAAGTCAAAAACCAGAGCATTAGTTGTTTATTTCATAGTGTGCGTGTGTGTGTGTGTGTGTGTGTGTGTGTGTGTGTGTGTGTGTGTGTGTGTGTGTGTGTGTGCGTGCGTGTGTCTGTGTGTGTCTGTGTGTGTCTGTGTCTGTGTGTCTTCAGATTCTATGTCATGCCCTCCTTAGTGTGATCTGACTTCTTATGTTCTACTGCCGCCTGTAGGTGTAGCTGTCGTGAAAAAAAAGTTTGATGGTTTTTGTAAAGCCTCTCTGCTTCCTTTAACCAGTGTGTCTTTAGCACAGTAATACACAGCAGAGTCCTCTGGCTTTAAGTTGGACAGTTTCAGATACACCATGCTGTTGCTATCATCTCTACTGATTTCTGCACGTCCTTGCACACTGCTGGCATAAGTGTTACGACTTGCACTAGAGAAGCCTTCTCCGATCCATTCCAGAGCTTTTCCTGCAGGTTGTCTGATCCAGTGCATAGTACAGCAGCTAAATGTGAAGCCAGATCCCCTGCAGGAGAGACTGAGAGTCTCCCCAGGCTTTTTCAACACTGAACTGGAAGGAATGGACTCCATTCTCTGACCTGTACAACCTGATGAGATGAAAGGAGAGAGGAACCACAGAAGAAAGTAAGTCAGTCATCTTGGAAGATTTCTGGTTTCACTGCCTGACCATCAGTCCATGTTGTCTGATAAAAGATAAAACAACAAGAAAGCAGGAGAACTCACAGAGCAGAGAGAGAGCAACCAGCAGAAGAGTGAGCGTGTTCATCATCGTGAGGCTGGAGATGTGACCTCTGATGCTCCACACAAAGTATAAGAGCAGTCAGCAGGACAGAAGTTACCTGCACACACTGAATATTTGCATCAGTATGTCATGGGGAGGGAGTGACTACTGCACAGGCAGTCTGTTGGAGTTTAATTTAGTTTACTTATGTATTATTATGTTATAGTTGCTTATTCTTCTATGTGAAATACAATATCACACGCAGAACACTTTTTCTATGTTGTGATGTTTTATCATGGAAATAACTATTAAACTATTAAAAATGTAAAGTTTGTGTTGTTGGGTGGTGGAGGGTGCCGGGATGGTTGGGAATTAAGGAGCTGAACAGCTGGGGACAAAGGTTGCCCTTCTCCTCTGAGTCCTGAGAGGAGCCACTCAAACACAGTAAACAGCATGTGAGGGGTCCTGTCCTGCTCACTGTCCTCAGATCTCAGGTCTGTTGGTGGTTTGTACCACTGTGGAGCGACACTGTGCTATTAATGCTAAAAATGTGTCTTATGCATGGTGTTGAGGGAAAAACCAGATACTTTACATATAGAGTAGGTATAGACATACACATACACTAACTATGACATATTTATGATTTACAGAAACCCAAAAATTCCTCCATGAGTAGCAACAGCAATCTTGTGCACACAGTGTCAGTGAAAACCTTCCCTTCAACAGGCAGGAACGTTGAACAAACCCAGCTCTCTGGAGGACTGACATCTGTCATTTGACCCGTTGGGGAGGAAGAAAAGAAGATAGAAATAGAGAAAAAACAGACAGACAGAATGACAGAGTCTCAGAGATGCAAGCAACCACAAATGTCTATAGTAATGTTAATGTCACAGGGCTTGTTTAAGTGTGTGTGTGTGTGTGTGTGTGTGTGTGTGTGTGTGTGTGTGTGTGTGTGTGTGTGTGTGTGTGTGTGTGTGTGTGTGTGTGTGTGTGTGTGTGTGTGTGTGTGTGTGTGTGTGTGTGTGTGTGTGTGTGTGTGTGTGTGTGATGAAGGAACTTGTTCTTCAGAGCATCATTTTGTGAAAACTATCTTTCTGTTGATGAGAATACATTCTTTAACTACACAAATACTGTTGATTTTTCAGCTGATGTCTTCTATGAGGAGTTGTTTCAATGAAGCTGTAATGGAGAAATGACACAAATGACCTATTTAGTAATATGATTTCTATATTCATATCTTTGTTCAGAAATATATATATATATATATATATTCTTTTTTTAACATTAGTGGTTGTCGTAAAGTGTTCACTGTATCTGTATTACATCTTTTCTTTGCCTCAAGTAAAGACGTTAATCATATGATTTAATTGTGATGAGAATGAATACTGTAGGATTTTGTACAGCTGCTCAACCAACTCCAGTCACTGTGAGTCTCGAGCACAATAATAAACAGCAGAATCTTCAGTCTTCAGACTGTTCATCTGCAGATACAGCTGCTCTCTGCTGTTGTCTCTGGAGACAGTGAACCGTCCTTGGACTGACTGAGAGTAGTAGATGCTGCTACTGCCACTGCTGATAGAAGCGATCCACTCCAGTCCTTTTCCAGGAGCCTGTCTGATCCAGGCCATATAGTAGCTACTGAATGACAATCCAGAGGTTGTACAGGTCAATTTGTGGGATTCTCCAGGTTTTTTAGCTGCTGGTTCAGATTCTGTCAGAGTCTGACCATCAACACCTGCAAAAACAAGGAAAATAATTAGTTTCTTAAAGCTATGTTGTTACATTTGACTTCAACTTGAGATCAGAGAAAATCTTCACCTGCCCAGCAGACAGTTAAAAGCAGCAGTCCTGTCCTATAGTCCATCATGTTAAACCGTGTGTCCACTGTTCTCTGTCCTCCTCTCTGAAGTCAGATAAGTAGAGGTGGAGGACATCTGAGTTTTGCATTGACTCCTCCTCATGGGGAGAATACAACCAGACTGGAGATAATGTCCAGCGGTCAACCCTCCAATTCAGTTGTTTTAATGTTTCTCTAGACGTGTTTTATTTAGTATAAAATATTTCATACACAAATATTTTTGTTAGGACAGACATCTGCTACATTAACATACAAACTTTATACAGATGTGTTAAATAATAATTCATCTTCGTCACTACGTCACTTTCAGCATAATGTGCTGTAAAGGAGATCAGTTGTAATCATAGTCTTATTCTGATCAACATCAAATATGATCAATTTATTATCTCACCATGTTTATCATAAACCAATGTTTTTATTTTTTGAATCAGGACAGTTCAACTTTTTTAATTCTCTTCTGATCCAGCTCAGTTCACTTGGATCAAATGTTTTCAAGCATGTTTCTCTTTTCTCACTAAATAAGTATAATTTATAATGTGTACCTGTGAGTGTGATTTCTCAATGTATTATTAAATAGTGGCGTGACAATTGAAAGTACTCTATAACTGTGAGGGATTATGATTAAAATACATAGAAATGTAATGTTGATATATGAAAGTGCTTTTGCAGGTGGTGAGAAAACTCAGATGTCTTTAAGATCACATTGCTGTTTGTTGTCTGTGGAGGTTTTTGTGCAGCTGCTTCACTGTCTTCAGTCACTGTGCTTTCTCGAGCACAGAAGTAAACAGCAGAATCTTCTGCTGTCAGGCTCTTGACCTCCAGGTACTGAGTGCTGCTGGGAACATCTTCAGTCATGATGAAACGGCTTTGAAAGGAGCTGCCATAGCTAGCAGAGTTTGAACCTGTTATCATCCACCCAATCCACTCCAGAGCTTTCCCTGGTCTCTGTCGTATCCAGGCAATATTGTAGCTTGTCATGCTATAACCGGATATGATACATGACATCTTCACTGTGTCTCCAGGTCTTTTGACCTCAGAGGAAGACTGGTCCAGTTTGATCTCACTCCAAACTCCTGTAAGCAAAATAAAATTGTGATCATTATCCAACACACTTGTAAATAACAGGTTGAACCTTTACAAAAGCAGTTAAGCAGAATAGATTTCCTCACCGTGAATAGTAATCACAAATAATAAACTCCAGATAACTATATTTTCCATTCTGTGAAAAACTGTAGTTCCGTGTTTAGGATCTAAGTGTTTCAGGAACGTTTAAAACTGTCCCAGTCTTCTGCCACAAGTTGCTGTTGGTGTGTTTATAAGAGAGGGAGAGTTTGCATAGACCTTCCTCTACAGGCTTAATAAGGGAATGACAGATACATTTCCATAAGTAGAATATCTAAAACTCTAAACGTCTGGGCTCATGGAGAATAATAAATGTTACGCAGCGTTCCAGAAATTAAACCTTTATGTTTCAAAGGTAGAATATTTAACTCTAGTGTAGCAGTTTAGAGATTGTTTTCATCTTGTAAAATAACAAATTAGAAATGCACATCCTATCTGTGAAGAGATTGCTCCTGTTAAAATTTAGTTAGTTATATGTTATTTTCTATCCCATTGCATAAAAACAGGCAAAATGTTTTCTTTATCTTTTATGGGCATTACATTGTTAAAAAAAACAAAAAAACTATACGCATTTATGTCTCTTATGCATAATGTGTTGAGGGAAAACAATCCTCTCTCAGTCTCTTTAGTACACATGTCAGCTGCAGTAGAAATCCACACAGATCTACACAGATTCATTAAAATACTCAACTGTCTTTACCTGAACAAAACCCTCCTATAACATTCAGTCAATTCCATAAACATTGTTTTTTTTAATCACCTGTGATGTCTTTTTTAATTTTGACAATGTGTGGTTGAATCTTGCTCGTTGCTGAGTATTTGTGCAGTTGTGTTGGTGGTTTGTGTCACTGTGGGCTGACGTACACAGTAATACACAGCTGTGTCCTCGGGCTGCAGATTCAGTCCTGTTAATGTGACAGAGCTTGTAGAAGTGTGTGTGTGATAAAGGAACTTGTTCTTCAGAGCGTTTTTTTGAGAAAAGCCACCTCCTCCCCACCGATGTAAAATCCAGTCCATCGGTTTTCCTTCACACTGTCTGATCCAACCTGTTGCATAGCTGTTATCAGTTAAAGAATAACCAGAGAGCTGACAGGTGATGGTCAACGACTGTCCAGGCTGCACAACCATTGAGTCTGGCTGGATGAGATCAATACTGTTCACACCTGTGGAAAAACAAATCAACATTATCTCCATCATTCATCTGACTGTTCAGTGTTTCTAATGTGTTTATTAGTGTGAATCCACTGAAAGTCCCTCACAGGATCCAGCAGCCAGCAGCAACAGCACAGCTACAGAGAACATGGTTGATGTTGAGCTGATGTGAGCTCTTCTGCCCTCTCACTGACACACACACACACACACACACACTTCACTTTCTTATGAGGCAACACTCTAGGAGAGAAATTTACATACTGATGATAGTAAATCAGCTGACTGGAGTTTATTCAAATAAATCAAAATGAAGATGAAATGTTCAGGTGTTTTTCTTCATCTCACACAAAGAGAAGGTGGAAGTGAAATCTCTGAAGAAACACTTTAGTTTGTTAATGAAAACCATATTTTATACTAATTAACATCACTAATAAGTTGGTTGAAGACTTTTGATCGAGCCACTAATTCCATCATGATTCAGATAATAATTGTTATGGAAGAGAAATTGACTTTTCATTATTCATTTTACTAGATCAAAAAAAAAAAATATATATATATATATATATATATATATATATATATATAAAAAGGCACTCTCTTTCCTGTAACAGTGATCTGGTGTTGAAATCATTAGTGGTCTGAGGGCTCCTCCTCTGGTGGCTTCATGTTACAAGTGTTCAGGCACTGAGGGGTTTTTGTTCAGGTCTCCTGATGGTTTGTGTTATTGTGTGTCTCTGGCACAGTAATACACAGCAGTGTCTTCAGGCTGCACATTCTGTCCGTTTAGAGTCACTGTTTTACTGGAAGATTCAAAGCTGATACTGAACTTGTTCTTCAGTGAATCTTTGATGTATGTGCTGTATCCAACACCTCCTCTTATAATCCACTCCAGTCCTTTCCCTGCAGGCTGTCTGATCCAAGCTGTAGGATAGCTGCCAAGACCATAAGAGACCTGACAGGTGATGGTTAGACGTTGACCTGGCTGCACGGTCACAGACGCTGGCTGTGTCAGTTGTTCACACTTCACACCTATGGAGGAAAACATGTTGAATGTTGAGTTAGTGTAATAACAGTGAACAGTCAGTGTGCTGTGATCATACTGTCAGTGTCTCTGCCTCAGTGAGACTCACAGGATCCAGCAGCCAGCAGCAGCAGCAGAGCTACAGAGAACATGGTTGGTATTGAAGGTGATCTGATGGGAGCTTCTCTTCTTCTGCTGCAACTGACAGCATGATATCAAGTCTTTATAGCAGACTGTGAGGAAGTTCACTTTGCATAGAGAAGGACACTGACAGGCTATAAAAGAGGGACGGACTGTCCTGTCACAAGGAGTCAAAGTTCAGAATTATGTATTGACTCATGAAAGAAAATATTTATTATATAAAACATTAACTTGAATTTTTTAACATTATTCTTGAAAACACAAATCAGACATGTCAGATGAACAGGTTATTTAATGTCAGCTTCAACTACATATAGGGCAGATGCAATAAAACCTTTTATTGAGACTTTGTTTTTCTGAATGTGATGATGTTGAACTGAAGTTTATTCTGTGAATGTGAAAAGCAGAAGCACTTTACATGGAGAAAAACACAGACAGACTTTAAAAGGATGAACTGTCCTGTCACAAGAAGTTCCTGATTTGAATTTTGTTTTGACACGTGGAAGAAATTGAATTCATTAACTAAAGTTTGTATTATTAATATTATTATTTATCTTCACAAAACGAACCCACGTCAGACATATTCATATACTGTATATATTCAGATCAATGGCATATTTAATGTCTGTTTCAGCTAAATGTGGGCGAGCTGAAATTAAACTTGTCTTGTTTTTTATTCAGTGAAACTGAGAGAACTGGATGTTCCCACTGGTGGAAAATAGAGGAAGTAGTTTTTGAATGACTCTCCTGTTACTGTCTGTCACTGTGTTTCTCTGGCACAGTAATACACTGCTGTGTCCTCGGTCTTCAGACTGTTCATCTGTAGGTAGACTTTACTGATGGAGTCATCTCTGGAGATGGTGAATCTACCCTGGACCGACTGGGAGTAATAAAAATGACTACTGCCTGTGTGTACAAAAGAGATCCACTCCAGTCCTTTTCCAGGAGCCTGTCTGACCCAGTTCATATGGTAGCTGCTGAGAGTGAATCCAGAGGTTGTACAGGTCAATCTGTGGGATTCTCCAGGTTTTTTAACGGCTGGTTCAGATTCTGTCAGAGTCTGACCATCAACACCTGTCAAGAGAACAAACAACATACAGTGAAATAAGCTAGTGACACAAATGAAGGAAATGTAATATTAACATCTGTGAATGTGAATGTTTCTACCTGCCCAGCAGACAGTTAAAAGCAGCAGTCCTGTCCTATAGTCCATCATGTTAAACTGAGTGTCCACTGTTCTCTGTCCTCCTCTCTGCAGTCAGATAAGTAGAGGTGGAAGACATCTGAGTTTTGCATTGGCTCCTCCTCACAGTGTGGAACTGGATCTGTTTTGGATCTCAGTTACTGTTTGATGAAGCTCAAGGATGAATGTTTATTGTACATGAGTCATTTCTCCAATAATCTCTGTTGCTTTTAAATCAGGAAAACAACAACAACAATAATAATCCTTAAAAACTGTTGTAATCCTGTTGATTTTCTCACATTGTTCAGAAGTCATAACTTTTTTCGTAAATCCCATGGATGACATGAACACCCATACTTTTCAGTCAATACAAAGAAATTCCATTATTAATGTTTAATGTCTTGATTGATGAAGAGCTTTTTAAAATACAGTTGTGATCTGAAATAATGTTGCCATTAATTTACACTAATATTTAAATTGAAACACAGAAGACAGTTTTTGGAAAATGTCTCCACTGTATTTTTGATCATATCATTATTATATATTCTAATTAAACTAAAGTGTATATTCACTTCACTTTTCATTTGTGGGTTTTTGTTAAATTATGCACTGGTAATGAAATCATTAGTGGTCTGAGGGCTCCTCCTCTGGTGGCTTCATGTTACAAGTGTTCAGGCACTGAGGGGTTTTTGTTCAGGTCTACTGATGGTTTGTGTTATTGTGTGTCTCTGGCACAGTAATACACAGCAGTGTCTTCAGGCTGCACATTCTGTCCGTTTAGAGTCACTGTTTTACTGGAAGAGTCTAAGTCGATACTGAACTTGTTCTTGAGTGAATCTTTGTAGTATGATGCTCCAGTATTTTTCATCCCAATCCACTCCAGTCCTTTCCCTGCAGGTTGTCTGATCCAAGCTGTGTAGTAGCCAAGATCATAAGAGACCTGACAGGTGATGGTCAGACGTTGACCTGGCTGCACATTCACGTAGGCTGGCTGTGTCAGCTGTTCACACTTCACACCTGTTAAAAAAAAGAAAAAGGTTTAAACAAGTGACCAAGGTATACTGCAATAGAAGACCTGTTGACTGTGACAGATCCAGAGAGACTCACATCCAGCTGCCAACAGCAGCAGCAGAGCTACAGAGAACATGGTTGATGTTGAAACTGATGAGCTGTGAACTCCACTGACAGCCTGATGTGATGTTTTTATAGCTGAGGAAAAAAGGAGTTTGCATAAAATCAAACATGTGGAACATCAATCTTAGTCTAACTGGAGCCAATAGAAGAGTCTGTTCAGTGTTATTATACCTGCAGAGTGAAAACGTGCCTGGAAATCACCTCTGCTTTATATTGATTTTAACCATATTACACTATTAATTGTAATGTTTAGAAACCATCCCTGCATTTACAGAATGAATTTGTTAACTTTGTTTTACTGTAAACTTAACTATTAAAGCCTAAATTATTGTAATAACCTTGATTAACTGCACTTATTGCATTTATTAATTCATTCATATGCTTACTTACTGTATTTACTGCTGTATTTGATGCCAATGGAATTACAGTGACAGTCGCAGGGTCATGAAGATACTTTGAACACTTGAGACTGATGCTGCTGTTCTGCAGGTTTGAATCCAAGACTCTTAAAGGTTTCAGTGTTTGCAGATGTTTGAGGAGACGGACATACAGAGAAACTTGGAGCCTCCCGAGGAAAACAGCTGCTCAGAAAATGTGACTATTTACAAAACTAAATTATTTAGCTAGACTTTTTATTTTCATAACATGTTTTATGCGTTATGGCACTTATATGTTACCTTTGGTTATAATTAACATGTTCTATCTCCATCTGTCAACGGTTGTGTCTGAAATGTTTCATACTTTTAAGCGAGTCATTCATCAGTGTTCCTCAGATTTCTTTGTGTTGTATCACTTTGAATGTTTCGATCTAAAGACATTAATTCTGTGGGACAGAGCAGAGTTCATCAGCCCAGGGAGGATGAGAAAGAAAATGTTTCTCACTGAAGGATTCGGAGTAATTTAATTTAAGCATCAAGACTGTTGTTTGGTCAGTGATCTTCATTTTTATCTGTTTAATATGATAATATTTCTCTGCTTTCTGATCTTTATATAATGGAGAGACAAATGTCAATTTATGATCTAAACATGTATATTTAATGTAATATTGTAGAATACAAATCAACGTAGAAAAATGTAATATGACTACATAAAACAGAACATATAATATAATTATGATGTTCATATGTCATCTCAACGTATTGATGAAAAGTTATGCACAAACTCTGTATGATATCTTATGACTTATGGCAGTTAAACAACAACCAGAAACAGAACAAGACGGTTACTTTTAGGAAACAAAAGGTGACGGTTAGGGAAAGGAATTAAAACGACTTGATGGGGTTCAGTAAATAAGTCGTGGTTTGCTTTAGTATTTCCGGGACATGTTCACCACCACGACTACGTCACCTAATTTCCTACTTTGCTCAGGACATATTTTCAACTGTGATAAATAGTTGAAATATTTATGAATTTTTGTGCATTACTTTGTATATGAATGAACAGATGCTAAGGACAGCCTGGTTATCTTCATGCTTTGGCTCTACCAGTCCAGTAAAAAGGAGTAGAGTAGGATTTTGTACAGCTGCTCAACCAACTCCAGTCACTGTGAGTTTCGAGCACAATAATAAACAGCAGAATCTTCAGTCTTCAGACTGTTCATCTGCAGATACAGCTGCTCTCTGCTGTTGTCTCTGGAGACAGTGAACCGTCCTTGGACTGACTGAGAGTAGTATTTGCCGCTGCCAGTATCAGCAGCAGCGATCCACTCCAGTCCTTTTCCAGGAGCCTGTCTGATCCAGTTCATATAGTAGCTACTGAATGTGAATCCAGAGGTTGTACAGGTCAATTTGTGGGATTCTCCAGGTTTTTTAACTGCTGGTTCAGATTCTGTCAGAGTCTGACCATCAACACCTGCAAAAACAAGGAAAATAATTAGTTTCTTAAAGTTAAGTTGTTACATCTGACTTAATCTTGAGATCAGAGAAGATTTTCACCTGCCCAGCAGACAGTTAAAAGCAGCAGTCCTGTCCTATAGTCCATCATGTTAAACTGTGTGTCCACTGTTCTCTGTCCTCCTCTCTGCAGTCAGATATGTAGAGGTGGAAGACAACGGTTTTACATTGACTCCTCCTTTTTGATTGAACAGTGTCCTCTGTTCTCTCCTCAAAACTTTTTTCTATGTTATGGCTTCCTCCTGACTGATCATTTTATGTTTTATTCTTTTAAAAAAACATCTCATATGTCTCTCTTACAATTTTGATTGTGTTTATATATTTACGTGGTGTTGATAATGTTCTAAAGTTAGTCACTTTGAACACCTCAGATGCTTTTGTCCAATGCAACTTACACATAACAGAATATTGCTACTGTTAATAAATGGAAGTTTCTAATATTATTATGACTTGGCAAACTGCTTTAATTTGCTCTAGTATGAAAATCACCTTGTTATTTAGGGCATCATTTTGACAAAGAGTACCTCCACTTCACTGATGGAAAATCCAGTCCATTGATTATCTCCATCAGTCACCTGACTACTACTCAGTGCTTCTATTGTGTTTATTAATGTGAAACACTTTAGATTGTTAAATGAAAACAAAGTTTTCGGTAGTTTGACTTTTTACAGCAACACCATCATCATGCTGGCTAATGACTTTTGATCAAGTGACTGATGTCGTTTTTATTCTGATTACTTTGGTTTGTTTTGTTATAATGAGAAACGGGCTTTTGAGGATTCATTCCTGTAGTTTGATCACTGAATTTAATCAGGGTCTTCTCATTCACTGTTCATACATATAACTATAAAAAGTAATGCTCAAATTTCTTTCATATGTAATCCACATATGAAAATCAGCGGACGTTTAAAACCTGTAATCTACACTTATGGAGGTAGGTTAATGACTTTTACCCGCGGACCGGAGTTCATGTCACAGCAGTGGTCCTGTCTCAGAAGTACTAACCCAAATAACAACCTTTATTTCTCATCCCATCTAAGTCGCTTTGATGCTTATGTTGTAAAAACTTCAACGTTCATGTACCTCTAGTTTTGGTTCCTAAACCAAACCAACAGCTTTTGTTTCCTACGCGTTACCATTGAGGTCCACCATTTCATGGCTTTAACAAGAGCTTCATCTGTCCTAAGATGTTATAGGAATTGGATGTATAATTTTTCGTTAAATATCATACAAACCTGTTGGTGAGAATATGTTGATTTATTCCATCAACTGAAAGGTTATATATACATTCAATGATGTCAATGATTGTAATTTCAAAGTATTTAAATGGAAGTAGAAAATGTAATCTCTCTCTTCTGTAACAGTGAGCTGGTGTTGAAATCATTAGTGGTCTGAGGGCTCCTCCTCTGGTGGCTTCATGTTACAAGTGTTCAGGCACTGAGGGGTTTTTGTTCAGGTCTACTGATGGTTTGTGTTATTGTGTCTCTCTCTGGCACAGTAATACACAGAAGTGTCTTCAGGCTGCACATTCTGTCCGTTTAGAGTCACTGTTTTGCTGGAAGAGTCTAAGTCGATACTGAACTTGCTCTTCAATGAATCTTTAAAGAATGAATCTCCAGTATATTTCATTCCAATCCACTCCAGTCCTTTCCCTGCAGGCTGTCTGATCCAAGCTGTGCGATAGCTGCCAAGAGAATAAGAGACCTGACATGTGATGGTCAGACGTTGACCTGGCTGCACAGTCACAGAGGCTGGCTGTGTCAGCTGTTCACACTTCACACCTGTTAAAAAAAAAAAAAAGGTTTAAACAAGTGACCAAGGTATACTGCAATAGAAGACCTGTTGACTGTGACAGATCCAGAGAGACTCACATCCAGCTGCCAACAGCAGCAGCAGAGCTACAGAGAACATGGTTGATGTTGAAACTGATGAGCTGTGAACTCCACTGACAGCCTGATGTGATGTTTTTATAGCTGAGGAAAAAAGGAGTTTGCATAAAATCAAACATATGAAGCACCATTGTTTTTTAACTGGAGCCAATAGAAGAGTCACTTTAAATATGATGTGTTTTTCTGAGAGAATATCTTCACTGTCATCACCTACATCACAGTCATGATCATCTTTACATGTATAAGAAAAATTTAAAAAATGAAAATAATAAGAATAACCTTTATACATTTTTATCACAGGTATGTGGTGATGTAAGGCATCAACACCTGCATGACAAGAAAGAACAGAACTTTAAATATTATTATTATTAATGTTTTAAATCTAGGCTTTCCCAGATTGTCTGCTGGTGTTTTGCTGATTTTAATTAAACAAGTAATAATTTCAGTGTTTGCAAATATTTAAATTGGAAAGTGGGGCAAAAAAGTGTAGTTTTAGTGGAATAGTGTAGTTTAGAAATTCATATAATTCTGGATTAATGCATGACAGAAAATCATTGGGTGTTGCAATTTTTGATCATACGATTTTAAGATCAGCAGCTGGATATAATAGTTTTATAGAGGTGGTTTTATTGCACTTCAATGGTCACTATGTGAAGGTAGCCCTATGCATAAAATGATGAGGGCCTCGAGTGTGGGAAAACAAAACGGCACATGCCCAAAGCCTTTGGCAATGAAAGTGGATTACATTCATTTGATGCCATGTGAGGCTGATTGCCTATTTCCCTGCAGCAAATCCACTAGCTATTTACCAAATACTGTTGTTGTCATTTGCTAGTAGTTAACAGACATTAATATTTTTTTTGAAAAAGAAGATAGTAGCTGACGTCACCGTGAACGATGTGGATTATTTTATTCTGAACAAATTTGAGCTCAAACCCCTCTGTGCCCACCAGACCGTGGGGTATTGTTAGCCAACTACTAGCTCTGGAGTGAAGACACTTGTCGTGTGTTATTTGTAATGGATGGTGCCTTGTCCAGAACAGGTTTTCAGGATCAAAATCATCTTTCTGAGAGGACTTTTAATAATGAAAGGACAACAGTATTTTGGGGCTTGCTGTGCAGACAAACAGAGCTACCCAAAAGAACAGTCCATGTACACAAGGAGTTAAGCAGTAGAGAGTCGAAGAGAACAAATATGTTCCCAGTGGGATTATCACCTGTGTGGGAAATGTGAAATAAAGAACTATGTCATACTGTAAAGTTCTACCTAAAACACTAATTAATAAAATGTAAGATATAAATAGTATGAAAAATAATACTTGGGCTCTACCAGTGTGGAAAATGAGCACTATAGATTTTGTACAGCTGCTCAACCGACTCCAGTCACTGTGAGTCTCGAGCACAATAATAAACAGCAGAATCTTCAGTCTTCAGACTGTTCATCTGCAGATACAGCTGCTCTCTGTTGTTGTCTCTGGAGACAGTGAACCGTCCTTGGACTGACTGAGAGTAGTAGATGCTGCTACTGCCACTGCTGATATAAGCGATCCACTCCAGTCCTTTTCCAGGAGCCTGTCTGATCCAGTTCATAGGATAGCTACTGAATGACAATCCAGAGGTTGTACAGGTCAATTTGTGGGATTCTCCAGGTTTTTTAACTGCTGGTTCAGATTCTGTCAGAGTCTGACCATCAACACCTGTCAAGAGAAACAAGAAGAAAGTCAGTTGCTGTGAGATGGCAAATTTTAAAAGACACATTCATCTATTGATCAGAGAATATCTTGACCTGCCCAGCAGACAGTTAAAAGCAGCAGTCCTGTCCTATAGTCCATCATGTTAAACTGAGTGTCCACTGTTCTCTGTCCTCCTCTCTGCAGTCAGATAAGTAGAGGTGGAAGACATCAGAGTTTTGCATTGACTCCTCCTCACAGTGTGGAACTGGATCTGATTTGGATCTCAGTAACTGTTTGATGAAGCTCAAGGATGAATGTTTATTGTACATGAGTCATTTCTCCAATAATCTCTGTTGCTTTTAAATCAGGAAAACAACAACAAATAATAATCCTTAAAAACTGTTGTGATGTAATCCTTTGATTTTCTCACATTGTTCAGAAGTCATAACTTTTTTCGTAGAACCCATGGATCACATGAACACCCATACTTTTCAGTCAATACAAAGTAATTCCATTATTAATGTTTAATGTCTTGATAGATGAAGAGCTTTTAAAATACAGCTGTGATCTGAAATAATGCTGCCATTAATTTACACTAAAATTTAAATTGAAACACAGAAGACAGTTTTTGGAAAATGTCTCCACTGTATTTTTGATCATATCATTATTATATATTCTAATTAAACTAAAGTGTATATTCACTTCACTTTTCATGTGTGGGTTTTTGTTAAATTATGCACTGGTAATGAAATCATCAGTGGTCTGAGAGCTCCTCCTCTGGTGGCTTCATGTTACAAGTGTTCAGGCACTGAGGGGTTTTTGTTCAGGTCTACTGATGGTTTGTGTTATTGTGTGTCTCTGGCACAGTAATACACAGCAGTGTCTTCAGGCTGCACATTCTGTCCGTTTAGAGTCACTGTTTTACTGGAAGAGTCTAAGTTGATACTGAACTTGTTCTTGAGTGAATCTTTGATGTATGTGGTGCATCCATCACAGCCGTACAAAATCCACTCCAGTCCTTTCCCTGCAGGCTGTCTGATCCAAGCTGTGTTGTAGCTGCTAAGACCATAAGAGACCTGACAGGTGATGGTTAGACGTTGTCCTGGCTGCACAGTCACAGATGCTGGCTGTGTCAGCTGTTCACACTTCACACCTATGGAGGAAAACATGTTGAATATAGAGTGAGTGTAATAACAGTGAACAGTCAGTGTGCTGTGATCATACTGTCAGCGTCTCTGCCTCAGTCAGACTCACAGGATCCAGCAGCCAGCAGCAGCAGCAGAGCTACAGAGAACATGGTTGGTATTGAAGGTGATCTGATGGGAGCTTCTCTTCTTCTGCTGCAACTGACAGCATGATATCAAGTCTTTATAGCAGACTGTGAGGAAGTTCACTTTGCATAGAGCAGGACACTGACAGGCTATAAAAGAGGGACGGGTCCTGTCACAAGGACTCAAAGTTCAGAATTATGTTTTGACACATGAAAGAAAATGTTCATTATTTAAAACATTAACTTGAATTTTTTTACATTATTCTTGAAAACACAAATCAGACATGTCAGATAAACAGGTTATTTAATGTCAACTTCAACTACACATGGGGCAGATGCAATAAAACCTTTTATTGAGACTTTGTTTTTCTGAATGTGATGATGTTGAACTGAAGTTTATTCTGTGAATGTGAAAAGCAGAAGCACTTTACATGGAGAAAAACACAGACAGACTTTAAAAGGATGAACTGTCCTGTCACAACAAGTTCATGATTTGAATTTTGTTTTGACACGTGGAAGAAATTGAATTCATTAACTAAAGTTTGTATTATTAATATTATTATTTATCTTCACAAAACGAACCCACGTCAGACATATTCATATACTGTATATATTCAGATCAATGGCATATTTAATGTCTGTTTCAGCTAAATGTGGGCGAGCTGAAATTAAACTTGTCTTGTTTTTTATTCAGTGAAACTGAGAGAACTGGATGTTCCCACTGGTGGAAAATAGAGGAAGTAGTTTTTGAATGACTCTCTTATTACTGTCTGTCACTGTGTTTCTCTGGCACAGTAATACACTGCTGTGTCCTCGGTCTTCAGACTGTTCATCTGTAGGTAGACTTTACTGATGGAGTCATCTCTGGAGATGGTGAATCTACCCTGGACCGACTGGGAGTAATAAAAATGACTACTGCCTGTGTGTACAAAAGAGATCCACTCCAGTCCTCTTCCAGGAGCCTGTCTGATCCAGTTCATATGGTAGCTGCTGAGAGTGAATCCAGAGGCTGTACAGGTCAATCTGTGGGATTCTCCAGGTTTTTTAACGGCTGGTTCAGATTCTGTCAGAGTCTGACCATCAACACCTGTGAAGAGAACAAACAACATACAGTGAAATAAGCTAGTGACACAAATGAAGGAAATGTAATATTAACATCTGTGAATGTGAATGTTTCTACCTGCCCAGCAGACAGTTAAAAGCAGCAGTCCTGTCCTATAGTCCATCATGTTAAACTGAGTGTCCACTGTTCTCTGTCCTCCTCTCTGCAGTCAGATAAGTAGAGGTGGAAGACATCTGAGTTTTGCATTGGCTCCTCCTCACAGTGTGGAACTGGATCTGATTTGGATCTCAGTTACTGTTTGATGAAGCTCAAGGATGAATGTTTATTGTACATGAGTCATTTCTCCAATAATCTCTCTTGCTTTTTAATCAGGAAAACAACAACAACAAATAATAATCCTTAAAAACTGTTGTAATCCTGTTGATTTTCTCAGATTGTTGAGAAGTCATAACATTTTTCGTAGAACCCATGGATGACATGAACACCCATACTTTTTGGTCATGTACAAAGTAATTCCATTATTCATGTTTAATGTCTTGATAGATGAAGAGCTTTTTAAAATACAGCTGTGATCTGAAATAATGCTGCTATTAATTTACACTAAAATTTTAATTGAAACACAGAAGACAGTTTTTGGAAAATGTCTCCACTGTATATTTGATCATATGATTATTATATATTTTAATTAACTAAAGTGTATATTCTGTTTACTTTTCATATGTGTTTCTTTTAAATTATGCACTGGTGTTGAAATCATTAGTGGTCTGAGGGCTCCTCCTCTGGTGGCTTCATGTTACAAGTGTTCAGGCACTGAGGGGTTTTTGTTCAGGTCTACTGATGGTTTGTGTTATTGTGTCTCTCTCTGGCACAGTAATACACAGCAGTGTCTTCAGGCTGCACATTCTGTCCGTTTAGAGTCACTGTTTTACTGGAAGAGTCTAAGTCGATACTGAACTTGTTCTTGAGTGAATCTTTGTAGTATGATGCTGAAGTATGTTTCATCCCAATCCACTCCAGTCCTTTCCCTGCAGGCTGTCTGATCCAAGCTGTGTGATAGCTGCCAAGAGAATAAGAGACCTGACATGTGATGGTCAGACGTTGACCTGGCTGCACAGTCACAGAGGCTGGCTGTGTCAGCTGTTCACACTTCACACCTGTTAAAAAAAGAAAAAGGTTTAAACAAGTGACCAAGGTATACTGCAATAGAAGACCTGTTGACTGTGACAGATCCAGAGAGACTCACATCCAGCTGCCAACAGCAGCAGCAGAGCTACAGAGAACATGGTTGATGTTGAAACTGATGAGCTGTGAACTCCACTGACAGCCTGATGTGATGTTTTTATAGCTGAGGAAAAAAGGAGTTTGCATGAAATCAAACATGTGGAGCATCATTGTTTTTTTCACTGGAGCCAATAGAAGAGTCACTTTAAATATGATGTGTTTTTCTGAGAGAATATCTTCACTGTTATCACCTACATCACAGTCATGATCATCTTTACATGTATAAGAAAAATTTAAAAATGAAAAGAATAAGAATAACCTTTATACATTTTTATCACAGGTGTGTGGTGATGTAAGGCATCAACACCTGCATGACAAGAAAAAACAGAACTTTAAATATTATCATTATTAATATTTTAAATCGAGGCTTTACCAGATTGTCTGCTGGTGTTTTGCTGATTTTAATTAAACAAGTAATAATTTCAGTGTTTGCAAATATTTAAATTGGAAAGTGGGGCAAAAAAGGGTAGTTTTAGGGGAATAGTGTAGTTTAGAAATTCATATAATTCTGGATTAATGCATGACAGAAAACAATCGGTTGTTGCAATTTTTGATCATACGATTTTAAGATCAGCAGCTGGATATAATAGTTTTATAGAGGTGGTTTTATTGCACTTCAATGGTCACTATGTGAAGGTAGCCCTATGCATAAAATGATGAGGGCCTCGAGTGTGGGAAAACAAAACGGCACATGCCCAAAGCCTTTGGCAATGAAAGTGGATTACGTTCATTTGATGCCATGTGGGGCTGATTGCCTATTTCCCTGCAGCATATCCACTAGCTATTTACCAAATACTGTTGTTGTCATTTGCTATTAGTTAGCAGACATTAATATTTTTTTTGAAAAAGAAGATAGTAGCTGACGTCACCGTGAACGATGTGGATTATTTTATTCTGAACAAATTTGAGCTCAAACCCCTCTGTGCCCACCAGACCGTGGGGTATTGTTAGCCAACTACTAGCTCTGGAGTGAAGACACTTGTCGTGTGTTATTTGTAATGGATGGTGCCTTGTCCAGAACAGGTTTTCAGGATCAAAATCATCTTTCTGAGAGGACTTTCAATAATGAAAGGACAACAGTATTTTAGAGCTTGCTCTGCAGACAAACAGAGCTACCCAAAAGAACAGTCCATGTACACAAGGAGTTAAGCAGTAGAGAGTCGAAGAGAACAAACATGTTCCCAGTGGGATTATCACCTGTGTGGGAAATGTGAAATAAAGTTATATGTCAAACTGTAAAGTTCTACCTAAAACACTGATTAATAAAATGTATGATATAAATAGTATGAAAAATAATGCTTGGGCTCTACCAGTGTGAAACATGAGCACTATAGATTTTGAAACATAACCTGTATCTGCATATTGAATAATCTCCTAAATTGTATTTGAATTAGTTCAAGGTGTAAACAGTGAGTTTCCTCAAGTGACCAAATTATATGGATGAATATGTTTTTATTCAAAGAACATAATTTTATGAGACCTTATATGGAAGTTAATGCCACCATCTATATGGTTGATTTAATTACATTTTAATTGAATGATATGAGGTTATTTCAAAGTATTTACAAGTTGTATTAATGTTGTAATCACAGTTAGGTTGTTTTGTTAGAAATGCAGACGTTTGAGTGCGTTTTGATAAAATTCCCCAACACAAATACATTGTTATCAATTAAATATGTTTCATTGTTAGTTGACCATCATTCAATGGAACATGTGTTTGGTCATGCTTTGGTGCTTTTCATCAAACCTCAGTGTTGTTCAGTTTTTGTACGGCTTTTTACTCTCCTGTGTCACTGTGGCTCTCGTGCACAATAATAAACTGCAGAGTCTTCCTGTTTCAGACTCTTCACCTCTAGGTACACAAGATTTGTGGAAGTGTCTTTGGTGATGGAAAACTGGCCTTGGAGACTTTGGGCAAATATCGTGCCAGTTCCGCTATCAATGCGTCCAATCCATTCCAGTCTGCTCCCTGGTTTCTGACGAATCCAGTGCAGCCAAGCTAAGGACAGTCCTTCCACCTTGCAGGACAGAGTGACTGATTCTCCGGGCCTGCTGACCACTGGCTCTGAGGAGGTGAGGGATTGGCCCTTCACAGCTGAAAGAGACACAGAGTTTAGATGACGGGGAGCCAGCCGATATCCAATGCTCCTTTTCTCCTCTTCCTCTGGACACCGACTTCACTCACCTGAAATGAGAGACAAGAGGAGGATACTTTGTACAACTGTCATGGTGGAAACTTGACTGAGTCTGGAACTGCAGTGGCTGTTATAAGGATATAATACAGGCAGAATGGGTGGGGCTTGTCCATCATAGTCTGAATTTGCATTCTCTCAGAGATATTGGAGATACAGTATTGATACATAAAGATTAAATCTGTCAGAGGAGTTAGAGACTCTGAGAGAGAGAGTGGGAACAAACTGACACACCAACAATAAAGTTGTTTAGTATTTCTCATTTTTTCAGTGTGTTTGGACAGTTTTTCACATGTGTGCATTTGTTGGAGACAGTAACTAAGACAACAGCTTCTCTGATCAAGGCCATATTATAGCTACTAAATTAAAATTATTTTTCATATCTGGTTCTGATTCTGTCGGAGTTTGACCATCAAACCAAAATTAAATCGCATTAAATTGAAAGGATAAATGAACTGATGTAAAAGTGAGCTGGTGTTGAAATCATTGGTGGTCTGAGGGCTCCTCCTCTGGTGGCTTCATGTTACAAGTGTTCAGGCACTGAGGGGTTTTTGTTCAGGTCTACTGATGGTTTGTGTTATTGTGTGTCTCTGGCACAGTAATACACAGCAGTGTCTTCAGGCTGCACATTCTGTCCGTTTAGAGTCACTGTTTTACTGGAAGAGTCTAAGTCGATACTGAACTTGTTCTTGAGTGAATCTTTGTAGTATGATGCTCCAGTATATTTCATCCCAATCCACTCCAGTCCTTTCCCTGCAGGCTGTCTGATCCAAGCTGTGTGATAGCTGCCAAGAGAATAAGAGACCTGACAGGTGATGGTCAGACGTTGACCTGGCTGCACAGTCAAAGAGGCTGGCTGTGTCAGCTGTTCACACTTCACACCTGTTAAAAAAAGAAAAAGGTTTAAACAAGTGACCAAGGTATACTGCAATAGAAGACCTGTTGACTGTGACAGATCCAGAGAGACTCACATCCAGCTGCCAACAGCAGCAGCAGAGCTACAGAGAACATGGTTGATGTTGAAACTGATGAGCTGTGAACTCCACTGACAGCCCGATGTGATGTTTTTATAGCTGAGGAAAAAAGGAGTTTGCATAAATCAAACATATGAAGCATCAATCTTGGTCTAACTGGAGCCAATAGAAGAGTCTGTTCAGTGTTATTATACCTGCAGAGTGAAAACGTGCCTGGAAATCACCTCTGCTTTATATTGATTTTAACTATATTACACTATTAATTGTAATGTTTAGAAACCATCCCTGCATTTACAGAATGAAATTGTTAACTTTGTTTTACTGTAAACTTAACTATTAATGTCTGAATTATTGAAACCTTGATTAACTGCACTTATTGCATTTATTAATTCATTTATATGCTTACTTACTGTATTTACTGCTGTATTTGATGCCAATGGAATTACAGTGACAGACGCAGGGTCATGAAGATACTTTGAACACTTGAGACTGATGCTGCTGGTCTGCAGGTTTGAATCCAAGACTCTTAAAGGTTTCAGTGTTTGCAGATGTTTGAGGAGACGGACATACAGAGAAACTTGGAGCCTCCCGAGGAAAACAGCTGCTCAGAAAATGTGACTATTTACAAAACTAAATTATTTAGTTAGACTTTTATTTTCATAACATGTTTTATGTGTTATAGCACTTATATGTTACCTTTGGTTATAATTAACATGTTCTATCTCCATCTGTCAACGGTTGTGTCTGAAATGTTTCATACTTTTTGAAGCGAGTCATTTTATCACTGGTACTTAGATTTCTTTGTGTTGTATCAATTTGAATGTTTCGATCTAAAGACATTAATTCTGTGGGACAGAGCACAGTTCATCAGCCCAGGGAGCATGAGAAAGAAAATGTTTCTCACTGAAGGATTCGGACTAATTTAATTTAAGCATCAAGACTGTTGTTTGGTCAGTGATCTTCATTTTTATCTGTTTAATATGATAATATTTCTCTGCTTTCAGATCTTTATATAATGGAGAGACAAATGTCAATTTATGATCTAAACATGTATATTTAATGTAATATTGTAGAATACAAATCAACGTAGAAAAATGTAATATGACTACATAAAACAGAACATATAATATAATTATGATGTTCATATGTCATCTCAACGTATTGATGAAAGGTTATGCACAAACTCTGTATGATATCTTATGACTTATGGCAGTTAAACAACAACCAGAAACAGAACAAGACGGTTACTTTTAGGAAACAAAAGGTGACGATTAGGGAAAGGAATTAAAACGACTTGATGGGGTTCAGTAAATAAGTCGTGGTTTGCTTTAGTATTTCCGGGACATGTTCACCACCACGACTACGTCACCTAATTTCCTGCTTTGCTCAGGACATATTTTCGACTGTGATAAATATTTGAAATATTTATGAATTTTTGTGCATTACTTTGTATATGAATGAACAGAAGCTAAGGACAGCCTGGTTATCTTCATGCTTTGGCTCTACCAGTCCAGTAAAAAGGAGTAGAGTAGGATTTTGTACAGCTGCTCAACCAACTCCAGTCACTGTGAGTCTCGAGCACAATAATAAACAGCAGAATCTTCAGTCTTCAGACTGTTCATCTGCAGATACAGCTGCTCTCTGCTGTTGTCTCTGGAGACAGTGAACCGTCCTTGGACTGACTGAGAGTAGTATTTGCTGCTGCCAGTATCAGCAGCAGCGATCCACTCCAGTCCTTTTCCAGGAGCCTGTCTGATCCAGTTCATATAGTAGCTACTGAATGTGAATCCAGAGGTTGTACAGGTCAATTTGTGGGATTCTCCAGGTTTTTTAACTGCTGGTTCAGATTCTGTCAGAGTCTGACCATCAACACCTGCAAAAAACAAAGGAAAATAATTAGTTTCTTAAAGTTACGTTGTTACATTTGACTTAATCTTGAGATCAGAGAAGATTTTCACCTGCCCAGCAGACAGTTAAAAGCAGCAGTCCTGTCCTATAGTCCATCATGTTAAACTGTGTGTCCACTGTTCTCTGTCCTCCTCTCTGCAGTCAGATAAGTAGAGGTGGAAGACAACGGTTTTACATTGACTCCTCCTTTTTGATTGAACAGTGTCCTCTGTTCGCTCCTCAAAACTTTTTCTATGTTATAGCTTCCTCCTGACTGATCATTTTATGTTTTATTCTTTTAAAAAAACATCTCATACGTCTCTCTTACAATTTTGATTGTGTTTATGTATTTACGTTGTGTTGATAATGTTCTAAAGTTAGTCACTTTGAACACCTCAGATGCTTTTGTCCAATGCAACTTACACTTAACAGAATATTGCTACTGTTAATAAATGTTTTCTAATATTATTATGAATTGGCAAACTGCTTTAATTTGCTCTAGTAAGAAAATCACCTTGTTATTTAGGGCATCATTTTGACAAAGAGTACCTCCACTTCACTGATGGAAAATCCAGTCCATTGATTATCTCCATCAGTCACCTGAGTACTACTCAGTGCTTCTAATGTGTTTATTAATGTGAAACACTTTAGATTGTTAAATGAAAACAAACTTTTCTGTAGTTTGACTTTTTACAGCAACACCATCATCATGCTGGCTAATGACTTTTGATCAAGTGACTGATGTTGTTTTTATGCTGATTACTTAGGTTTGTTTTGTTATAATGAGAAACAGGCTTTTGAGGATTCATTCCTGTAGTTTGATCACTGAATTTAATCAGGGTCTTCTCATTCACTGTTCATACATATAACTATAAAAAGTAATGCTCAGTAATTCATGTGTATCGCTCAAATTTCTTTCATATGTAATCCACATATGAAAATCAGTGGCCGTTTAAAACCTGTAATCTACACTTATGGAGGTAGGTTAATGACTTTTACCCGATGACCGAAGTTCATGTCACAGCAGTGTTCCTGTCTCAGAAGTACTAACCCAAATAACAACCTTTAATTCTAATCCCATCTGAGTCGTTTTGATGCTTATGTTGTAAAAACTTCACCGTTCATGTACCTCTAGTTTTGGTTCCTAAACCAAACCAACAGCTTTTGTTTCCTACGCGTTGCCATTGAGGTCCACCATTTCATGGCTTTAAAAAGAGCTTCATCTGTCCTAAGATGTTATAGGAAATGGGTGTATAATTTTTCGTTAAATATCATACAAACCTGTTGGTGAGAATATGTTGATTTATTCAATCACCTGAAAGGTTATATATACATTCAATGATGTCAATGATTGTAATTTCAAAGTATTTAAATGGAAGTAGAAAATGTAATCTCTCTCTTCTGTAACAGTGAGCTGGTGTTGAAATCATTGGTGGTCTGAGGGCTCCTCCTCTGGTGGCTTCATGTTACAAGTGTTCAGGCACTGAGGGGTTTTTGTTCAGGTCTACTGATGGTTTGTGTTATTGTGTCTCTCTGGCACAGTAATACACAGCAGTGTCTTCAGGCTGCACATTCTGTCCGTTTAGAGTCACTGTTTTGCTGGAAGAGTCTAAGTCGATACTGAACTTGCTCTTCAATGAATCTTTAAAGAATGAATCTCCAGTATATTTCATTCCAATCCACTCCAGTCCTTTCCCTGCAGGCTGTCTGATCCAAGCTGTGTGATAGCTGCCAAGAGAATAAGAGACCTGACATGTGATGGTCAGACGTTGACCTGGCTGCACAGTCACAGAGGCTGGCTGTGTCAGCTGTTCACACTTCACACCTGTTAAAAAAAAGAAAAAGGTTTAAACAAGTGACCAAGGTATACTGCAATAGAAGACCTGTTGACTGTGACAGATCCAGAGAGACTCACATCCAGCTGCCAACAGCAGCAGCAGAGCTACAGAGAACATGGTTGATGTTGAAACTGATAAGCTGTGAACTCCACTGACAGCCTGATGTGATGTTTTTATAGCTGAGGAAAAAAGGAGTTTGCATAAAATCAAACATATGAAGCACCATTGTTTTTTAACTGGAGCCAATAGAAGAGTCACTTTAAATATGATGTGTTTTTCTGAGAGAATATCTTCACTGTCATCACCTACATCACAGTCATTATCATCTTTACAGGTATAAGAAAAATTTAAAAAATGAAAAGAATAAGAATAACCTTTATACATTTTTATCACAGGTGTGTGGTGATGTAAGGCATCAACACCTGCATGACAAGAAAGAACAGAACTTTAAATATTATTATTATTAATGTTTTAAATCAAGGCTTTCCCAGATTGGCTGCTGGTGTTTTGCTGATTTTAATTAAACAAGTAATAATTTCAGTGTTTGCAAATATTTAAATTGGAAAGTGGGGCAAAAAAGTGTAGTTTTAGTGGAATAGTGTAGTTTAGAAATTCATATAATTCTGGATTAATGCATGACAGAAAATCATTGGGTGTTGCAATTTTTGATCATACGATTTGAAGATCAGCAGCTGGATATAATAGTTTTATAGAGGTGGTTTTATTGCACTTCAATGGTCACTATGTGAAGGTAGCCCTATGCATAAAATGATGAGGGCCTCGAGTGTGGGAAAACAAAACGGCACATGCCCAAAGCCTTTGGCAATGAAAGTGAATTACATAAAGTTGATGCCATGTGGGGCTGATTGCCTATTTCCCCGCAGCATATCCACTAGCTATTTGCCAAATACTGTTGTTTTCATTTGCTATTAGTTAGCAGACATTAATAATTTTTGAAGGAGAAGAGAGTAGCTGACGTCACCGTGAACGATGTGGATTATTTTATTCTGAACAAATTTGAGCTCAAACCCCTCTGTGCCCACCAGACCGTGGGGTATTGTTAGCCAGCTACTAGCTTTGGAGTGAAGACACTTGTCCTGTGTGTGTTATTTGTAATGGATGGTGCCTTGTCCAGAACAGGTTTTCAGGATCAAAATCATCTTTCTGAGAGGACTTTCAATAATGAAAGGACAACAGTATTTCGGGGCTTGCTCTGCAGACAAACAGAGCTACCCAAAAGAACAGACCATGTACACAAGGAGTTAAGCAGTAGAGAGTCGAAGAGAACAAACATGTTCCCAGTGGGATTATCACCTGTGTGGGAAATGTGAAATAAAGAACTATGTCATACTGTAAAGTTCTACCTAAAACACTGATTAATAAAATGTATGATATAAATAGTATGAAAATAATGCTTGGGCTCTACCAGTGTGAAACATGAGCACTATAGATTTTGTACAGCTGCTCAACCGACTCCAGTCACTGTGAGTCTCGAGCACAATAATAAACAGCAGAATCTTCAGTCTTCAGACTGTTCATCTGCAGATACAGCTGCTCTCTGCTGTTGTCTCTGGAGACAGTGAACCGTCCTTGGACTGACTGAGAGTAGTAGATGCTGCTACTGCCACTGCTGATATAAGCGATCCACTCCAGTCCTTTTCCAGGAGCCAGTCTGATCCAGTTCATATAGTAGCTACTGAATGTGAATCCAGAGGTTGTGCAGGTCAATTTGTGGGATTCTCCAGGTTTTTTAACTGCTGGTTCAGATTCTGTCAGAGTCTGACCATCAACACCTGTGAAGAGAACAAACAACATAAAGTGAAATAAGCTAGTGACACAAATGAAGGAAATGTAATATTAAGATCTGTGAATGTGAATGTTTCCACCTGCCCAGCAGACAGTTAAAAGCAGCAGTCCTGTCCTATAGTCCATCATGTTAAACCGTGTGTCCACTGTTCTCTCTTCTCTGCTGCAACTGACAGCATGATATCAAGTCTTTATAGCAGACTGTGAGGAAGTTCACTTTGCATAGAGGACACTGACAGACTGTCCTGTCACAAGGACTCAAAATTCAGAATTATGTTTTGACACATGAAAGAAAATGTTCATTATTTAAAACATTAACTTGAATTTTTTTTACATTATTCTTGAAAACACAAATCAGACATGTCAGATAAACAGGTTATTTAATGTCAGCTTCAACTACATATGGGGCAGATGCAATAAAACCTTTTATTGAGACTTTGTTTTTCTGAATGTGATGATGTTGAACTGAAGTTTATTCTGTGAATGTGAAAAGCAGAAGCACTTTACATGGAGAAAAACACAGACAGACTTTAAAAGGATGAACTGTCCTGTCACAAGAAGTTCCTGATTTGAATTTTGTTTTGACACGTGGAAGAAATTGAATTCATTAACTAAAGTTTGTATTATTAATATTATTATTTATCTTCACAAAACGAACCCACGTCAGACATATTCATATACTGTATATATTCAGATCAATGGCATATTTAATGTCTGTTTCAGCTAAATGTGGGCGAGCTGAAATTAAACTTGTCTTGTTTTTTTTTCAGTGAAACTGAGAGAACTGGATGTTCCCACTGGTGGAAAATAGAGGGAGTAGTTTTTGTATGACTCTCCTGTTACTGTCTGTCACTGTGTCTCTCCTGGCACAGTAATACACTGCTGTGTCATCGGTCTTCAGACTGTTCATCTGTAGGTAGATTTTACTGATGGAGTCATCTCTGGAGACGGTGAATCTACCCTGGACTGACTGGGAGTAATAGATAGGAGAACTTGATGTGCCTATGTAAGCAATCCACTCCAGTCCTTTTCCAGGAGCCTGTCTGATCCAGGCCATATAGTAGCTGCTGAGTGTGAATCCAGAGGTTGTACAGGTCAATCTGTGGGATTCTCCAGGCCTTTTGATCGTTGGTTCAGATTCTTTCAGAGTCTGACCATCAACACCTGTCAAGAGAAACAAGAAGAAAGTCAGTTGCTGTGAGATGGCAAATTTTAAAAGACACATTCATCTATTGATCAGAGAAAATCTTCACCTGCCCAGCAGACAGTTAAAAGCAGCAGTCCTGTCCTATAGTCCATCATGTTAAACTGAGTGTCCACTGTTCTCTGTCCTCCTCTCTGCAGTCAGATAAGTAGAGGTGGAAGACATCAGAGTTTTGCATTGACTCCTCCTCACAGTGTTCTCAGTAACTGTTTGATGAAGCTCAAGGATGAATGTTTATTGTACATGAGTCATTTCTCCAATAATCTCTGTTGCTTTTAAATCAGGAAAACAACAACAACAATAATAATCCTTAAAAACTGTTGTAATCCTGTTGATTTTCTCACATTGTTCAGAAGTCATAACTTTTTTCGTAGAACCCATGGATGACATGAACACCCATACTTTTTGGTCATGTACAAATTAATTCCATTATTAATGTTTAATGTCTTGATAGATGAAGAGCTTTTTAAAATACAGTTGTGATCTGAAATAATGTTGCCATTAATTTACACTAAAATTTAAATTGAAACGCAGAAGACAGTTTTTGGAAAATGTCTCCACTGTATTTTTGATCATATCATTATTATATATTCTAATTAAACTAAAGTGTATATTCACTTCACTTTTCATGTGTGGGTTTTTGTTAAATTATGCACTGGTAATGAAATCATTAGTGGTCTGAGAGCTCCTCCTCTGGTGGCTTCATGTTACAAGTGTTCAGGCACTGAGGGGTTTTTGTTCAGGTCTACTGATGGTTTGTGTTATTGTGTGTCTCTGGCACAGTAATACACAGCAGTGTCTTCAGGCTGCACATTCTGTCCGTTTAGAGTCACTGTTTTACTGGAAGAGTCTAAGTCGATACTGAACTTGTTCTTCAGTGAATCTTTGATGTATGTGCTGTATCCAACACGTCCTCTTATAATCCACTCCAGTCCTTTCCCTGCAGGCTGTCTGATCCAAGCTGTACCATAGCTGCCAAGAGAATAAGAGACCTGACAGGTGATGGTCAGACGTTGACCTGGCTGCACGGTAACTGAGGCTGGCTGTGTCAGCTGTTCACACTTCACACCTGTTAAAAAAAAGAAAAAGGTTTAAACAAGTGACCAAGGTATACTGCAATAGAAGACCTGTTGATTGTGACAGATCCAGAGAGACTCACATCCAGCTGCCAACAGCAGCAGCAGAGCTACAGAGAACATGGTTGATGTTGAAACTGATGAGCTGTGAACTCCACTGACAGCCTGATGTGATGTTTTTATAGCTGAGGAAAAAAGGAGTTTGCATAAAATCAAACATATGAAGCACCATTTTTTTTTTAACTGGAGCCAATAGAAGAGTCACTTTAAATATGATGTTCACTGTCATCACCTACATCACAGTCATTATTATCTTTACATGTATAAGAAAAATTAAAAAAAGAAAAGAACAAGAATAACCTTTATACATTTTTATCACAGGTGTGTGGTGATGTAAGGCATCAACACCTGCATGACAAGAAAGAACAGAACTTTAAATATTATTATTATTAATGTTTTAAATCTAGGCTTTCCCAGATTGTCTGCTGGTGTTTTGCTGATTTTAATTAAACAAGTAATAATTTCAGTGTTTGCAAATATTTAAATTGGAAAGTTGGGCAAAAAAGTGTAGTTTTAGTGGAATAGTGTAGTTTAGAAATTCATATAATTCTGGATTAATGCATGACAGAAAATCATTGGGTGTTGCAGTTATTGATCATTGTTCTACGATTTGAAGATCAGCAGCTGGATATAATAATTTTATAGAGGTGTTTTTATTGCACTTCAATGGTCACTATGTGAAGGTAGCCCTATGCATGAAATGACGAGGGCCTCGAGTGTGGAAAAACAAAACGGCACATGCCCAAAGCCTTTGGCAATGAAAGTGAATTACATAAAGTTGATGCCATGTGGGGCTGATTGCCTATTTCCCTGCAGCAAATTCACTAGCTATTTACCAAATACTGTTGTTTTCATTTGCTATTAGTTAGCAGACATTAATAATTTTTGAAGGAGAAGAGAGTAGCTGACGTCACCGTGAACGATGTGGATTATTTTATTCTGAACAAATTTGAGCTCAAACCCCTCTGTGCCCACCAGACCGTGGGGTATTGTTAGCCACCTACTAGCTTTGGAGTGAAGACACTTGTCCTGTGTGTGTTATTTGTAATGGATGGTGCCTTGTCCAGAACAGGTTTTCAGGATCAAAATCATCTTTCTGAGAGGACTTTTAATAATGAAAGGACAACAGTATTTTGGGGCTTGCTCTGCAGACAAACAGAGCTACCCAAAAGAACAGTCCATGTACACAAGGAGTTAAGCAGTAGAGAGTCGAAGAGAACAAATATGTTCCCAGTGGGATTATCACCTGTGTGGGAAATGTGAAATAAAGAACTATGTCAAACTGTAACGTTCTACCTAAAACACTAATTAATAAAATGTAAGATATAAATAGTATGAAAAATAATACTTGGGCTCTACCACAGTGAAAAATGAGCACTATAGATTTTGTACAGCTGCTCAACCGACTCCAGTCACTGTGAGTCTCGAGCACAATAATAAACAGCAGAATCTTCAGTCTTCAGACTGTTCATCTGCAGATACAGCTGCTCTCTGCTGTTGTCTCTGGAGACAGTGAACCGTCCTTGGACTGACTGAGAGTAGTATTTGCTGCTGCCACTGCCAGTATCAGCAGCGATCCACTCCAGTCCTTTTCCAGGAGCCTGTCTGATCCAGTGCATCCAGTAGCTGCTGAGTGAAAATCCAGATGTTGTACAGGTCAATTTGTGAGATTCTCCAGGTTTTTTAACTGCTGGTTCAGATTCTGTCAGAGTCTGACCATCAACACCTGCAAAAACAGGGAAAATAATTAGTTTCTTAAAGTTAAGTTGTTACATTTGACTTTAACTTGAGATCAGAGAAAATCTCCACCTGCCCAGCAGACAGTTAAAAGCAGCAGTCCTGTCCTATAGTCCATCATGTTAAACTGTGTGTCCACTGTTCTCTGTCCTCCTCTCTGCAGTCAGATAAGTAGAGGTGGAAGACATCAGAGTTTTGCATTGACTCCTCCTTTTTGAATAAACAGTGTTTTCTGTTCAGTCTCCTTATTTTCATGTCATGGCTTTCTCCTAACTACTCGTGTTGTGTTGTGTTTGTTTGTTTGTGTTTTTAAAGAATCATATCACCATATCTTAATTTTTTTTTTGGTTACATATTTAACCTATGCAATCTATAAATAGCGTCATATTGCTATTACTATAGATAAAGTCATTAATATTATCATCAACATCTTGTGTTTCCTAAAGTCATTATTTCAGTAAAACTTTGATCGTTTTTGTCACAATAATAAGATCAGAAAAAAATCCATCACATATTCAGTGTTTCAAAATTATTGGACCCTAAATGTATTTTGAAACAATTGAAATGAAGCGTAGAAATTTAAGTTCTGAAGACAATTCAGCCAAATTTATTTCATTATGGGGCGGCCTGTGGATGTGTGGTTAAAGCAGTCGCCCCTTGTAAAGAGGCTGAATGTCCTTGAGGCATCAGCCGCTGGTTTAAGTCCAACCTGCGGACCTTTGCTGCATGTCATCTGCCCTCTCTCTCACCCCATTTCCTGTCTGTCCTTTATAATTAAAAGGCTTGGAAAACTGCCAAAAAAGTATCAGCGCTACAGAGAACATGGTTGATGTTGAAGCTGATGTGATGAGAGCTTCTCTTCTTCAGCTGCAACTGACAGCATGATATCAAGTCTTTATAGCTGACTTTATATAAATTATTTAAAACATTATCTTAAAGCCTTTAACATAATAAGAAGACTTCCAACATATAATATTAGACCATATATATAGTATATATACAGTATATCCTCAAACCTGTGGAAAACAAGTAGGCTATAAATCCACATTTAATATAATATATATATATATATATATATATATATATATATATATATATATATATACTGTATATATATATGTATTATTCATACAATCAGTTATGTCCTTAACACCTGTTTTTCATTCATCATGTGTTAATTTGGGTCCTTTTAATCATTATTTAGCTAAAACATTTTCTTCTTTTTAAATTTTAAACATAACAATTACAGATGGGGATATTATTAACCAGTAATTTTTTGTAGAAAAATACGTTGGTAGAAACCATAAAAAGAGGAAGTTACAGACCAGCTGCTGCTTTCACGTTGTGTTTTTTTTCTCTTTGTATGATTCCAGACTTCTTTATCATAATATTTTACATTTAATATATTTTTGTCGCCCCCTCTTGGTGATTGTAAAAATAAGCAGTTTAATGTTTTTGTAAAGCCTCTCTGCTTCCTTTAACCAGTGTGTCTCTGGCACAGTAATACACAGCAGAGTCCTCTGGCTTTAAGTTGGACAGTCTCAGATACACCATGCTGTTGCTATTATCTCTGGTGATTCCTATACGTCCTTGCACACTGCTGGCATAATATGTTTTACTGGCATCATAGTAAATAAGCCCCATCCATTCCAGTGTTTTTCCTGCAGGTTGTCTGATCCAGTGCATTCCATACTGAGTGAAATCAAATCCAGTTCCCCTACAGGAGAGACTGAGGGCTTCCTCAGGCTTTTTCAACACTGTTGTAGAGGGAATGGACTCCAGAGCCTGGCCATTCAAACCTGCCAAAAAAACACAAGTAAAAAGATATGAGAACATGAGACCGAATGAATGACAATATGCATTTGTATTGCAGCATTAAGTAACATACAGGGTAGACAGAGCGCTGTCAGCAGAACAGACAGTTTGTCCATCATCTTGGGAATGAAGATACGCACTAACCAAGAAGTTGGTGGGAGGAGAGAAGTATACCCTCTGAAAACTCTAGATTTGCATCTGGATAAGGTGAGGGAGGGGCCAATACATTATTTGGCTCCGATATTGTTACAATACTGTCTATGGGCATTCTTTTAAAGCACCACTAACAAACAGATTGATTTGCTACAATCCTTTGAAGCGCTTATGATTCACGAGAATAAAAAAATTATATAATGTTTGACAAACTCAAGATATATGCATGCTTTTCACAGTTTTGTTTGGTTAGTATGCACTCCAGATTCTCATGTGTATGTGAACAAGCACTGGAAGAGTGAGTTTTTAATAATATGCCCCCTTTAAATGGACAAAGCCATTCAGCACTTTTTGAATAGTCCACGGATAAGGATGAGGCCAGAACATAAGATGCCACTTTCATGAACACTTGTTTTACAAAAGATGTCTGTAACTTACATAGCAAGAGAAATCCAATCTGTCTGCACGCAGTGTATGTATGAACAGGATCAATGCAGTTATGTAAAAAGATATAAAAAGTGATTTCATGGCATTATCTGGCACCCCGCTCATGATGTCAGATAATGCCATGTGTCGCTGTGTCATTCATGTGCTTCTCATGCAATGAACAAAGAATTCAGCTCTTAATGTGATCATTGCGTGTAGATTAAGAAAGTGTACTTTAATTGCACAGAACCTTTTTTTTTTTTACCAATGCATAAATGGTTATGTAAGAGGCTGAGAGTCTAATTTTCATATGGAAATTCAGAGAACAATAATCCTAAATGCTGCAAGGCGTTTAACCTTAATTGATAATCACATAACTTGCATGCTGAGATTTTTAAACATCATAATAAGAATATATATTTAGATTAATATTACATTTCAGAAGAATTAAAAAAAAATGACTGCATGTATTCAGTGGCATATGATTCACAATCATTATAATACTAGATTTCCCCCCTCTGCAATTTCCCATCTGTTCTGTTCTGCTTGGTTTCATTAAGTGATAATGGAAAGCTTGATCCAGACAGTGATTTACTTAACTACCAAAGTGTTGAAGGAGTCAACTGCAAACAATAGGCAAACACTTGATGATATACAGTATATTATACATGTTTCCTTTTCCCCTAATGAATAGGGATTGAAATCCAAAGACGAGGCTAGATACATATTTGGATCATGAAACAGTGTGGAATTACAAACATTTTTGTTTATGACATTTAGATGCATTTATTCTTTTGGGGGGGGGGCTTTTAAAATAACAGTAATGTTTGACTTTGTATATGGAATTCTGTATCTGTACACCATTAATCTTTCTTTTCTAGACCAAAGACCAAAGCTGCAGAGATAATCCATATGAGACCTCATCCCTACTCTCCGGCAGATCACTGCTTATCACTGTTTACAGACACATGCTGGCACAGAAAAAAAGGAAACTGAATAACATTATTTTTTAACAAAGATTTAGTAAATTTAGCAAAAGTAGCCCAGGATCTTGACTAAGGCTGTCATCATGAGTATTAAACAAGCCTGCATCTTTCTCAGGGGAGGAACTAGGAGACAGGTAAGAAAGCATGTTTTTATAGCTACAGCACAGTTTTTGATTTCATCTTTTTACTTTAACTCGACAGTTTTCTTAATGTCAAAATAATTAATTACATCTATATATCATTATCATCTTTTTCATTGGTTTGCCAGGAAGATACATCTTATCATCATCTGTTGATCATTCATGAAACAAATATTGTTTGTAAGAAGCATCAAAAAATATTCCTATAGTAGAGTAGAGGAGGGAGGGCAATTTTTTTAGCTGGTGCATTAGGTGGATGCTCAAAATCTTAATATTTTATATAAAAATTAAAACATATTTATACATGCTGCATTCTGTACTCCTCACTTACATACATTGTAGTTTTACCAGTAATTGCATTTGTTGTAATCTGAAAATTAAAACATAGTTGATCGATCAGATACTGTAAGATTTTTTTTTTAAATGTTTGGATATAAAAGGTTTTCAGTGACGATTTAACAAATGACATGTTTACAGATGTTAGACTCACACAAACAGAAATGTGCCCGGACATTATTGTTGACCCGTATTCACAGCACGTGTGTAAGCAGTGATCCAGCTTACAAATATAATAGATGAAAATGCATATTCAATCATCTGATAACATTTGAATCAGGTGTTCACAGAGTGTACAGAAATACACATTCAGAAGCAGAAGTTTGATTTATATATATATATATATATATATATATATATATATATGTATATATAAATACATACATATGATTTCATTTATAATTGTGTATCTAAAACGTGGATGCAAAAGTAAAAAGCTACTCAGATATTCAGAATTGTTCTTTGCTTTTCACTATTTTTCAATATTAAAGTATAATCCTCCTTTGGCAGGCATCAGTATAAAAGTATGTAAGTAACTTATTAGGCACTGAAAATTATATTCATGACACGTGCAAAACAACACTGCAGGGACACAAAAAAAATTATGAATCCATTGTGGATGGCGATGATACATCAGAGATGGTACATCAGAGAACTTTGAGGCAAGAATTTGTAATCCTAAAAAAAGAGGTGCAATTAAGTGCATTACTCTTGAACAAAAAAAAATAGCTCTGACATCTGTTGTGCAATATTAATTTGAGTGTGTGGTTTAATAAAACTGGTGAGAAAGAAATCATGTTAAACTCCCAACATATAATATTAGACAGTTATTTCCCTTTTTAAACTAGCTCCTGTCTTCAAAACAATCTAATGCATTAATATTTAGACTGCAATAAATGGGCAGTTCAACTGATTGCATATACATGTAAAACTCTCATTGACGTAGAGCACATAACTTCTTATTTCACAGCGACTTTATTTTTAATCTGAAATATATTTTATATGTGTGTGTGTGTGTGTGTGTGTGTGTGTGTGTGTGTGTGTGTGTGTGTGTGTGTGTGTGTGTGTGTGTGTGTGTGTGTGTGTGTGTGTTATACAATATACCACTGTTGTCCTAGTATGTTTCTTTAAATAATCAAGGCACTTCAACATAAACCTTTATTTTGTGAAAAAAAACAGTGAGCAAAATTAGACAGCTACCTTCCAGTTATTGGTTTTCATCTGGCACTTGGTACTTACTTAATTGTTGGAGTTGCTCGCCACTTCAGTGCTGGACAGGGCAACGATCTATCTCTGCACACAGTGTCTCGTCATTTAAGACTTTTTGGACTGAAAGCCCACTCTGCAGTGACCAAACCTCTCATCAGCAGAAAGAATAAAAAGGCAAGACTTGCCTTTGCTGAGGAGCATGTTGTGTGGACAGAGGAGAACTGGTCCAGAGTGACTTCACTGATGAGAGGACGTTTAATTTATTTGTGTCTGATGGGAAACATTATGTTCAGTGTAGGACGGGGAAAGACTGAACCCAAAGTGTGTGAAGAAGTCAGTTAAATTTGGAGGAGGAAAGGTCATGGTTTTGGGGATGTATTCTGCAGCAGGAGTTGGGCCTCTTGTACAGCTACATGGCTGAGTGAATGCAAATGTTTGTGTGAACCTCCTTCGGCAACATGCAATACATTCCCTGCAAATGTCTCGCAGTCAGCCGCAATTTTCATGCAAGACAATGGCCCCTGTCACACTGCAAAACAGGTTAAGCAGTTCCTTGAAGCTATTGAAACAATGAAAGGGCCGGCCCAGAGTCCAGATCTAAACCCCATAGAGAATCTCTGGAAAATCCATGGAGACAAAGTTATGTCTAAGAAACCAACTATATTTACTGAACTATAGAAGAGACTGTAAGAAGAATGGACGCATATGAAACCAGAGCAGTGTGAGAAACTAGTAATGTCCTGTGGGCGCAGATGTGCTGAAGATATTCAAAGCTGTGGCCTCTACACTTCCTGTTCATTTTTGAATCCTCTAGCCTGAAGACATCAGTGTTTAAATCTTCTCTTCTGACACAATAGTTACTGTTCTCTAATTTTGCTCACTGTTTTTTTTTCACAAAATAAAGGTTTTTGATGAAGTGCTTTGGTTATTTAAAAAAAAAAAGAATATAAAATATAATACAAAAATAACAGTATTTCAGAATAAATCAAATATTTCTAATTTGTACTTCAATTTTGATCTCCAGTGTATATGCATGTAACTCATGGGAGGCCATTGCTTTCACAAAATGTATAACAATAGCTATACATTGTATATAAATCATACTTACACCATGTCATATTTTCATTTATGCCATTATTATTTTGCAGACAAGAGCTCTTACACACGATGAGATTGACGGTAACTGATATTTTCATGCTTTCAGATATATTTGTGACAGTGCTGTATAATATTTTTCACCACAATTTTGGTCACACCATCTCAATGGTTTGTCTGTACGCTCTCTAGAATTACGTGAAGCTTTTGTAGAGTTTGATAAAGACAAGGATGGTTTCATAAGCTGTAAGGACTTGGGGAACCTGATGAGGACCATGGGTTACATGCCGACTGAGATGGAGCTCATAGAACTGAGTCAGAACATCAACATGAATTGTGAGTAATGTTCTCTAATTTATTGAGTAAAAAGTTCTGTTAATGCAGTCATGTTGGGCTGATGAACTGACAATATACTGTATAATTCATTGTTTTAAAAATCTCCCTTTGTTAATGCATTATGAAGACAAATGTAACAAAATCATTTTTGGATGCCTTGTTTTGGAGAATTTTCAATTCCTCTGTGCTGTGGGTTTAAAAACTTGAACATGTTAATCTTTTTTCTTTTTTTGTTTAGCAAGAACATGTTTCACAATATAGTTTCGGGAAATCTGTCTTTCACCCTCTACTTCACAATGGTCTCCTGAGACACAGAGCATATTTGAATGTTTCTATAAATTCAGTTCACTTAAGCCGCTACTCCTGTGACGAAGTGAAGCGTAACAGTGTAATTTAAAGAAAATAAAAATTGTTTTTAGGGAAAGTAGCCAGCCCAAGTGTGGGTAGGAACAATCCTGTTCTATATATAAAGTGTGCCATCGTATTTCACACAGCACAGGTAACATAGTTATACTATAACTTCACTCCACTGAGATTTTGAATGAAGTCAGTCATTTAAAGCAAGAGGACATGGCATATGTGCGCTTGTATGTGGAATCAAAATTGTTTTCCCCAACTAATGACATAACTGTTGAAGCAAAGTAGAATATGATGTTTGACAGAGCATCATTTATTGCGAAAGATAAATCTCTCTCACAACAAGCTAAGAGCCAGACAGACACATACAGTCATATTTGGGCAACTCAAATTGGTGTTTTAGCACTCAAACTTTGCTTAAGCTGTGTTCACTGACTACTGCCTGCTTAAAGTTATATTAGTTAAATCGTTTGTCTCTTTCACAGTGGGGGGACGGGTAGACTTTGACGATTTTGTGGAACTAATGACCCCCAAGCTCCTGGCTGAAACTGCAGGAATGATTGGGTTGAAGGAGCTAAAAGAAGCATTTCGAGAGGTGAGCTCATACCTATTCTCTCTTTCTGGTCTTTGGCACCCCATGGTGGATATTAAATGAACATACTGAAATCTGGCAAAACAGTATTTTAAGATTGCAATATGAGACCAAAATGGCCTAAATCTTTGCAATGTTTTGATTTCTTCTTCCACCTCCCCTTCAGTTTGATATAGATGGTGATGGTTCAATCACATCTGAGGAGCTCAGACGTGCCATGATAAAGTTACTAGGAGAACATACCAGTAAAAATGAAATTGATGCAGTGGTCAGAGAAGCTGACAACAATGGGGATGGAACAGTTGACTTTGAGGGTGAGAGACAAGTGTGTACACACACACACACACACACACACACACACAAACTAATTTAGTCTTTTTATCAGCCTTACATTAACCTCTGCTGTCTAAATGTTGAGTTAGTTGAGTGATTCTATGAGACACAGAAGTTGAATTACATGAATTAATCAACATGAATTTGTACCTTCAAAAAGTTAAAATGTCTGCCTTGAAAATAAATCTACTGTTAAAATAATCGGTTGAGGCACAGTTCATTTGATTGTTGTTCACACATGCAGCCATTTCGATACCATGTGCTTAAAAGGATATATCCACTATTTATACATTTGATTGTATCAAAAGTGCCAAAGCTAGAAAAAAAAAATTATTTAAAAAAGATCTATAATCAGATGTTCAGCCCAAGGCTGCATAGATGAAAAAACAGGGGGAAAAAAAAACTGGTCCGCAACCTGTGGTGGTTACAACATTTTCTCCAGTCGGGAACCTACCGCGTGACTGGAGGCAGGAAAGAAAAAAAGAACAAACCCTACTATCTGTGTCTTTGTCGCTGTTTTAAAAAGGGAAATCGAGTATATATTTTTTTCATCCTAGTATTGTATTTAAGATTAAAATTCTGGTTTTGTGACAATGTGGAGTACTAGCCAGTTGTTCTCAGTTTGCTCCAAACCTACTAAATAATCATCAGTACCTTGTCTTTTCTCTTTTCAGAGTTTGTGAAAATGATGTCGCAGAAATGAGGACAACAGAATGAGTGGATGGTTGGGAATGGAGAGGAAGGATTTTTATTTCATTTTTTGCTGATAGCCTACTTCTTATAAATAATGTTATTTTATGTCCCTGCTATTTAAGTGGAATTCACCTCATAGTCATGTGGAGCTCATTATTTGAGTGAGCAGAGACATTTTATTCTTTTTGTTCAAATCTACAGATACAAAATGGTTCAAATCTGAATGGTAGCTTAAACAACCGCCCTCACGTTTTTTGGATATTTCAGTTCAGCAAATTTAAGAATACTGTTGTCATCTAATTTGAATCCCCCAGCGTGCACACGTCATTTTCAGATGTTAAAAAAGTAAGAACCAATAAATGTGTTGAATTATAGGTGTCTGTGATGTTAAGCCAAGCATGTGGGCAGAAGCAGAGTACAGAGAGCAAGAGATGCCGTGGGCTGGCCTTGGAGAACTAAGAATAAATCAAATAGTGTAAACAGTCTGTGCTATTCAAAGATGACGTGACTGATATTAGTGTATGTGTTCACGTCTCAGTCATAGCTGTTGGCGTGAACACTATTAAATCTGAAACTTGTAAATACAGCAAATGTTACATGAACATAGCGGTAGTCAACAGAAACCAGTAGAAAAACAAGGGTACGGTTGCAGGCTGAGCATCGACCTCTCATGAATAGTCTGCTGCTGTCATCTTCAGCTTTTCTTTATAGATAGCATAGGCCCACCCACCCACCCACCCACTGTTATTCACATTGGGAGGAAACATAACATGGAGGAGTAGCCCATAGTATTTCATGACACCTTGAAGTAGATATAAATTGGTATTTTTCCCAGGGTTTATTGGCTGGGGATGATGACAACAGCTCCTCCTTAATGCAGCTCCTCGCCTGCCGTAGGGTGTCTGCAGCCATTTGAATCAGATCCAGAGGACGTTATTAATCAGCTGAGAATGTTTAGCACTGACCTTCCAAAAGTAATGGTTGACCCTGCCTTTAGCGTAACTGCAGCTTCCACACGGGCACAAAAACCATTTGTCCGTCCACAGAAAGACACCACATGATCTCAGCAGGGCGTCCTCCACTTCGCCTCCCATACTTCTGTCTCACTACTGTAAAGGCAGTCCATCTGCTTGAAGTGTCTTTAGCAATGGTATCAGTGGTGTAACGAATGTAACTAAGTATCTTTACTGAAGTTCTGTACCGCAATTTTGAGGTACTTCTGCTTTACTTTACTTTACTTTACTTTACTTTACTTTACTTTACTTTACTTTACTTTACTTTACTCTAGTAATTATGCACTTCTACTCCTCTACATTTTGGAAGCCAATATAGTACTTTTACTCCACTACATTTATCTGTTACTTTGCAGATTCAGATTATAAACACAAAATATAAATCAACAAATAAATATTGATGTATTAACAGGTTAAGCAAGCCAGCATTTTGAAAAAAACATGCTTATTAAGTGCATGTGTGAATTTTTATTTTTTTGTAGGACAGTTGTGTCCGCAAAGAACATTCCACAATAAACCTTCTGAATCGACTTGTGTCTTGTGAGACTGAATAGAGTATTGATCTGTCCTTTTGTGGGATGTGCATAGTGTTGAAGTCCAGGCCTTACATGAGACCTTACTTGACTAAATCTGAATATATCAAGCGGATAAATTCACATTTCAACAAGTATGACTAATATTATCTCTGAATGGCAGATTGCCAACTACAATAATAATAACAGATTTATTTTTCAACCACTTTGTTCATTTGGCATTTTTCACTGAACATAATCCCTCTTAGGTTGCTAATGCTGTTGCATAACAAAAGGCCAGCATGCAAATTGGTGAGTGTGAAAAAATCTATATATTGTCCTCTAAGAAATGTGCTGGTCATAAACACAAAATAATATTGCTTCATGAACCTATGCAGTGACTAATACTAATGCACGAATAAAACAACATCATGGTCAAGATTGGCATATGCAATCACTGGTTTATAAACAATGCAGCACGTTGTATAAACTGTGATGATGCTGTGATTGATTAACAAATTTGAGACTGTCTAATACTAACCTTTGACAGTATACAATGACGTTTAGCTTCACATTCAATCCCACTCAGCTCATAGAATACATTTCCAGTTGAAAGGAATCACACATCATGAAACATACATACAACTACATAAAAATAACAATCTCAGGAATAATCTCTGTCTCTGTGGGCTGGATTAGGTCAGTCTCTGTAATCCTCATCATGGGCGCCTCAGATGAACAGATGGCAGATAAGACAAAATCACTACTCTAATTCTCATCTATTGAGTGAAAAAAGTAACACAAAAAAAGCTTCAGGATCTCAATGAACCAAAATTTGTTTTCAAAATGGTATTTTAGTGTGTCTAAATCAAAATATATGTTTACTACAGGCTAAGACTTGTTGCTTTTCCCCAAAAAACAATAATACTGGCCATTTCTGCCAAGTTCCTTGGAGAATAAATTACATTTGCCTTTGCACTCAATACAAATGATGTGTTCCCCCATACAAGTTAGTTACATATATAGAGAGCCCTTCAAAGCGCTGTTCCATGCATATTTAACAGAAGTGTACATACAAGATTATCATTATATTAATCTATGCACTGAGTCATTCATTTATTTGCTGTTTATTTTTTATTTGGATTCCAAAAAAACATAAATCACAAGCGAACCATCAATAATAACAATAAACAGAGGAAAAATAAATTTATATATTTATAGATAGAAACATATACAAGCATATGTAGAGCTAATAAGAAGATGAATAATAAGCACAATAAAGTTAATATAAGTTTGAAATTAATTTGGTAAAACAAAAATAAATAGAAATTTACATATGATTCTCATGTCTTCACAGTTCTTTGGTTAACTACCTAAATTTCAAAATAAAGCAACCCGGACTGACTCGTGGGCTCATACACATGCATCAGCAGCTCAATACAGAGTCCAGTAATCAGGTTTCACATGCAAATAGCATTCAATAGGATATTATATGATGTTGAGATAAGATGTACAATTGTTAACACCAGACTGCTCTTCTCAGATTGGATGTTTTTGTGCTTTCATTCTGTTGTTTGCAGTCAAATAGTTTAGCATTTAGCGTTTTCTAACATCATCCATAATAATGCTATATTGTGGCACTTCCTAATGTAGACCATACATCTAACACCACTTGAAAGTGTGGCTAATGGCTTGTGTAATTCTTAGGGCAAATTCACACAGTGATTATTTGACTGGAATGAGACGCATGACCCACAACAAGCAGGGCTAAGGTAAGGCATCCCTGCATGTTGTATATTGGTTTTGGCAGGTGCAAATTCAGAAGTCAGGGCTGAACATGAAGTCCAAAGCTTGTCTCTCTGCTGCAGCCACATTTGGATGCCAGAGGTCCACACTTAAAATGACTCTGGGTCCAGAATCTGGAGGCCCTTTAGAAATAGACACAAATACAATTCCGTTTAGCGTTGGAAACAACTCAAGAAATGGAGCAAAAACTTGACCACTGTTGAAAGTGGTGAAAACATTCTAAATATAACGTACACATTGATTTTTTTAAGTGGGCCTTGTTTAAATGCCCATATCCACAGCTGTACATTTCTTTCCTCCTCCCTGCTTCTCCAAACTGGGTGACATGCCGACTGTCATATGTAATACGCTGACTATGGAAGTACCTCAACAACCCCCCTTCAAAAAATCTGAACCATCCCTTAAAGTAAAGAGAGCTGCTTGTTTTTACACAAAGATCATGTACTATATTCCATTTTTATTTTTGATTGTGAGTTTAATAATGAGAATACAATTAGAAGTAAATATTTGAGTAAAATAAATGTAAGAAGCATATTTTTAGTTGTACGTGATTTACCAACCCTTGTGAGAAACAGTGTGGAGGAATGAGTCATCAACCAGGAGGCAGTGTCCCTCTGACCAGCACTGAGGCTCCCCTCCCACCACCAGCTCACACAGGGGTGGAGTCTGCAGACCTGCAAAAGGGATGTCTGTTTTAAAGCTTTGGGAACAAACATTATGGTTTGCCTTAGCTAAGAAGGCCATGCACTCCAACTCTGTCTGTGTTTTAAATTGAGAGGATTACAGCTAGACGGATCACAATACAAAATGGGCTAAGGGGGAAAACACCCTCAACCCTGCCCCATAAAGCATCACATTATGCAATGGTTAAGTGTTTTATCAGGTCATTTTTTTCTTTTTCTTTTTTTGGTGCAGTTTACTGGAGTCAGCGATGGGTAGATTTGTTTAAAGATGCAGTTAAAGCAGATAAACCTTTATGAATGCATTTCTTTTACTCACCAAGATGACAACGTAGACGCGTATTGGTAGGTCCATAGGAGCTACCCAACGTAGCTCCGGGACCCAACAGCCAAAAGCCAGCAGATCCTAATGAGTTGCTGCTTATGAATGTACGCAGCGAGAGAAGTGTCCGGTAGGTGCAGGGACATGAGCGACAGTTTCTTGCCACAGAGACACCTGCACTGTACAAAGGAAACACTGTCTGGCCCTGAAAGAGACAATGACCTGCCATTAACATAGGATCGAGCCAATACGTATCATAAAAAAAGCTTACTTTAAACAAATATACTTTTGTTAAGATTTTGTTTTTGTCTATTTGGCTCAATTAACGATGATTTAAGCATCCTTATTGTATGTGTATGAAAAATATAAATCAATTGCATATAACTAAAATATTTCTCCTTTTATTGCATAAATTCAACTCAATTGTATTTATAGTGCCAAATCATAACAAAAGTTATCTTAGGTAACTTTACACATAGAGTAGGTCCAGACCACACTCTGACTCATTTATGATTTATAGAGACCCAACAAGTCAGCAGCAAATCTCACTTTCTATGAGAATAATAATAATATCTATATATAGTATTTATCAAGCAACCTTGTGCACACAGTGGCAATGAAAACCTTCCCTTTAACAGGAAGGAACGTCGAACAGACCCAGCTCTCTGGAGGACGGCCATCTGTCTTGACCAGTTGGGGGACAGAGGGGGAAACTCATTCCATAAGTCACAAACAAGCTTAATTAAAGTGCAAAACAAATGTTGTTATAGAAATTAATGATTTTTATCTATTTTGACGAGATAAATGGCCATCTTTCTCAACCACATAATGCTACTGCATTTTGTTAATACGTATGTCACCTCTGTAACTGTGTTTCCACTGATAGTATTATGCCAGCTTGCATTTAATGATTTTCATAGAGAAGTGTTTTTTGTGCCGTTCTTTGACTCCCAGTTTGTCTGAAATACTTTATTGTGTACCTTTGGTCCCAGATAGGTCCAGCCTAGTTTTGAGTCGATGCCACGCTGGTATACAACCTTGAATTCGGCCAAGATTACAGAGTAGTTGGCTTCCAGGACCTCAATGTCATGTCGATGAGCATCTCGTGGGAAGAAAGGGATGCTTGGGACATCTGGCAAGAAGAAGAGATGAGGCTTCTGTATAGCAGAGTGATCATTCAGTCTGACCTAAAGTGAGAACATGGAAAAATCAATGATCCATTCTTGACAATGTTTCCTTTCGCCGTTTAACCTTTAACCAAAGTAGTTCTAAATGAGGTGTTAGATTTTGCAGTTATATATGCTGTGAAAACACTCCTTTAACCAAAATGGAATTTGTTTTAATAAATGATTGAATAGCAGATTCACAAGATTTACTGCAAGTAGCAAGTATGGCCTGCATGGAATAAACTTGTACCTGCTCACGGAGGCCCTTATGAATGCGACCCATGCCCACCCAACTGTAGCGCTTGGCATACTCTTGTAGTGCTGCATACAGTTTCTTGGCTTCTGCAGATGCCTGGGCTGGGAACAAGGCATGACTCAGCACTGGAGTGAGGTAGCTCTGTCCCTGCTCCTCATCCTCCTCTGTTTCCATCGAAATAAAGGGAGTAATTTGATCGCTTCTCGACAGCTTTGATCGTGCACTACACTTTTTTCCAGCACAGCTACCACCACGGGATATCATGGACCGCCTTGAGCCTGACTTGTGCTTTCCAGCGTGCGCGTGGCCTGGGATTGGCAGGTCGGAGCCCATCCGATAACAGTGCCACAGAAAGAGTAGGAGTAGAGTCCACAGAAGGCCACACAGGGAATGGACACCCAGCTCAACAAATGGAGGCAAGGGCAGTGTGTTCATTGACCAGTGCATCCTTTAAATTTGTGAGACACTAAAATACTGAAATAGAAACAGATTGAGAGATTATGGTTGTGTTTATTAGTACTGTAAAATATTTCAGATACCAGTAAAATACCAAATTAAAATGTTTTTACTGGCCTATAACTAGACTTTCTCCAGACTTTCTGAAACCCAAATGGTGATGTTTTTACTAGTGTGTTTTTTCTCAATTAACATAATAAAAACAACAGTAGTCAGAGGTCTTTCCTATAATCTAAAGACATTTTTTGGCTTGTCAAAGTCTGTACAAATCACTGTAAGGGTGGGGGCTCAGTGTGCCAACAAGCACAGCCTAAAGGGGATGATGACTTTCCTTATTCAAACAGCCCACTCATTCATTCATTTATTTTCTTTACTTTAATCCCCTTCAGGGTCAAAGGGAGCTGAGGCCTATCCCAGCATGCACTTGGAAGAAATTAGTGAAGCAGTCAGGACATGTTATCAGTCCGTCACAGAGCCACTGACCCTTAAGTTAAGTTGCCTCAGACATTGACTTCATGGTGTTATATAAGTCCTGATTTAGGGCCTCACTGAGCAAACTAGCCATGGATGTAGCTAAAGATTTCACTAAAGGGGATATTCTGAAGTCATACCGAGGGTTTCCATCTATGGCTGCTAATACTGTGATTGCCTGTTTCTTCCCTTAAATTCTTAAAAATATGTGTTTTTTCCTTTGCAACTGTGGGGTCTACAAAGTAAAAAACAAAAAAGGTTGCAGTTACACCACTTTTGAAAAGTCAGACTTTCGACCTTTAATAACTTCAAAATTTTTCTCCCTATGAGCCACTACATCTATGATCATGTATTATGAACAGTCATTTTAATGGACTGTATTGCTCTCTCCCTCTCTCTCTCTCTCTCTTTCTCTCTCTCTCTCTCTCTCTCTCTCTCTCTCTCACTCTCTCTCTCTCTCTGTGTGTGTGTGTGTGTGTCTTTCTCTCTGTGTGTGTGTGTGTGTCTCTCTCTCTCTCTGTGTGTGTGTGTGTGTGTCTCTCTCTCTCTCTGTGTGTGTCTCTCTCTCTCTCTCTATCTCTCCCAGTTCACTTTCTTTCTGCTGTTGATGTTGCTGACATAACTCATATGTGTCACTTACTACTGACTTTTGGATCAATTGATGTAATTTACGATGATGAGTGTTAAAATGAATGCATATCACAGATATTAGCATCACATGGGCTTTAAACAATCTATTTAAATGTAAAGTGTACTCAAAATCTGCAGAGAGCACCCATGACAGGGACATTTATTCATCCTTGCCACCAGTGCCAAAGTGGACCAAATATTGCATTTTGGGTTGATACAGCTGTGATTCTATGAATGGAAGAAAAAAAAATCAACATAACAGAGCAGGTCGCTACTGTTACCCACAAGAAAACAGTGTCACAGAGTCCCATAACGATTGTGTGCGCGTGTGTGCATGTGTGCGCGCGTATCGGTTTGTTTTAAGTGGGAGGACTCTTTCCTAATAGGCTTATTCCAACGAATTCGTTTTGTAGTTGCATCAATTACATGCTATGGGATGACACTGCCCAAGGGGAACATCATAAAGGTATTCCATATTGTGGACTTGGATGTTTTGTTATTTTGCACTCGCTTCAGCATTCATTTTGTTTTGCTCTGCACCAGCCCTCACAGCTCAGTTGGCTCATGTTTAATGCCCGCATTCCATGTTAGCGTAAACATCCACCCGTTATAGAAAACCACGGCGCAAAAAATGTTCGCCATGCATTCCGTATGGCACATGCAGGACTTTTAAATGAGCAAACATTCACTATTTACCCACTGCGTGCCGCACCTCACATCTCTGTCTGATTACCTTGAAATACCGTGCAGCGCTGTGTCGGACACACTTCAGCACCGTGCTGGTGGACAGCTCCTCCAGCGCTCACAGACAAAATGTGGCTGTCTCCCGCGCGCCGCTGCAGTTACCGCGTAAGCCCGCTAGAGCGCACCTGAAGCTTCAACACAAATGCCCTCACATCATAGCCGAATGCGTCAACCACACGGTAACCAGCTAGTGGCACCTCACCACCAGCACAAACCCCGCCGTGTTCTCGGGGCCTAAAGCAACAGGATACAGTCCGAGTAGAAGAACACAGGAGACAAAGGTAAGCGGCAGGCACCTTTCAACGTTGCTGAGATGGCTGTTGGTCTCACAGTAGGGATGACTGATGCCAAAAATCATCCTCCGCACAAAGAGGGCCGGGGGAGGTGCGAGTGATGCTGCCTCCTATTAGCCCCATCATTTTGTCACACACCAGGCTGACATTTTCACCGAGGAAACGCCTCGATTAACAGTGGACGTGTTTTTGGACACATTACCATTAACAGTTTGATAATAGAATAAGGTTTAGAGGGTACCTGCGCTGAGGGTGGGCTTCGTTGGGGAATTTTTGAATAGCGCATTTTCATGTTGTTGCAGATTTGGGTGAGAAAATGCAGGGGAAAGCTGGATATTTAACCTTACACCGTGTGTACGATGCGTACCTGGCTCTTTTTCCTATACGAGTTACTTTTATGTCATTGTCATTTATGCTTCTACATCTATGAACTGAATTGATATTTTCCAGATTGATGGAGCTGAGCTCAGTATCACATCGCAATGATCCTCTAATCCGAGTCATTGTGGCCTATGTGATGTAAACATATGCTCTGTACCTGGATTGCAAGAGTGTTGTAAATGAGATCACTAATAACTTGATATTAATTAGCACTCCAGTCACCAGGGATTATGTCTATGCCTCTATTCAGTAATTACAAGCTTCTAATAAGCAATTACATTACAGTATACAAGATACAGTAATTGTTCTGTTTACATTATGATATAATAGTTGCCTAATCCATCTGCTCTCTTTCACCTGCTCAGGTCATTCAGTTTCATCCAAAGCCATGGGGTTCACACGCCTTGCTGTGATGCTTTCTGTCACCATGATCCACATAGTTTCAGGTAACTGTATGTGTGTGTGCATGTTCTCTTAGCATGCACCTTTGTTGTTCCACCATAAACATGGACTATGCAGAGTTTATTTATCTGAAATCAAGAGAAACGTGATATAATCTATGCACTTGCTTTCCCCGCCCTGCTAATTAGGTTTGTTTTTATTTATGTTTGCAAATAACAAAAGCAGTAATTATTCCTGACTATTTCAGGTATGAGCTTTATGACTCCTGAGCCCGATACACCACCAACATCAACCCCAGATTCTTACCCTCTGGGCGACCTGATCCATGCCGCCCTGCAGAGTAAGGAAAACTTAGGAGAAGCTTCCGCTAGCACAGGTACATTAACACAGGCCTTTATGCTTTTTAAGCTTAATGCACCTGATGAACTATATAGGTGACTGATCACTGGAAATTACACACATTGATTTGAACCTTTGGACTCTGCAGGTACCACCACCAACCCGACACAGGCTGTGCCTGGGCTTGGGCAGGCCGAGTCGACAGCGACAGTCATATCACCAGGCCTGCTCACCACAGCTTTCAGCTCCTCTTCTGCTGCAAGCCAGACAGGATCAAGGAATATCATGTCCTCTCTACCCATAGAGGAGGAAACAACCACCACGCTTATTACCACGACCACCATAACCACAATGCACATGCCAGGTACCTGCATGCCACCACTTGACTTTCCTTGAGTCTGTATTGTTTGCTGATGCCGAATCACTTTGGTTCCCGTCGCAACTTCAGTCGTTTCTCTTCTATGTCTCTCTTTGAAGAAAGAGTAACAAGGACATCTTGACGGACAAGGAAACATGAACAGCTATAAAATATTAATGATGAAGCAGCAACAGGTTACTGTACAGTGTGACTTACTGGTTAAAAAAAAGAGGTGTACATGTAGGCTACCTAATATTTTTTTAGATAACCGCAACACTTTAACATAACCACTCTATAGTGACTTATTGTTCATTTTTAAGATCGCTATAGAGTCAAAATAGCTACATGCTAATAATACCATATTCAATATCAAGTAATGCTTTTAGATTCTTAGCTTACTAAAAACGGACTTTGGAACATTAATGTTTCGAAACAATATGAGTTGAGAACACCTAAAGTACGTAAATGCGTGCATACACTTCTAGTCTTGTTTCTGCAGGAATAATGCTTCTTGTGCTTTCAGAATTCATGCTTTAAATGTTTGGAGGGACAAAGAGAAATTGCACTACATGCTGATGAGGATGATGAAGTTCACTGCTTTATTCTTGTTTAAAGTAGTCTGTGAAACCATCTTTTCTCCCCTGTCTCTCCACAACCTAAAGCAGGAAAGCACATTGGCCTACCAGCCTGAACTGCATGCATTGTACAGAATAAGTCTTACATAGACATGTGCATCTTTGATTTAGATCATTGTGAGGTTGGCTGGCACGTAAATTAGATACACATTTGGTGTACCCAGAAAATACAGCACAGTGTTATCATCCTTTTGAATGAAATCTGGAAATTCTAGGATCTTTATATCTGCGGGCACCTAAGTGGCCAACTGAACCGTATGCAATTTGCACTTTTGCCTGTACTGTATACAGTAGCTCTTTTTATGAAGTACACTGATGGTCCCTTATGTATTAATTCAGTAAGGTCTATATCAATTACAACAGGCACGATGTGTGGAGATGAACAGAAGCAAGTGACTTATTTTGATGCTTTTAAAATGTGAGATATGAAGCATACAAGGGGGCTTGGACTCTATTGGGTTTTGTTTATCATCACATGACACCTTTGCTATTAGTGTCCTCTTCATTCCCATTGTCATGTTAAATGAAAAAGAATAAAATAATAAAGTCTTTGTCTTTTAGCAATTATCACAACAAACAAATTGAACTTAATCAGTGAGCATGAAAACAACTTATTGACTGAATTCAGATAAATACTCATATCAGCACTGTTATTGTCCTAATATCATACAAAGAATAGAAGAATTAATATGACAAATCACTCAGTCAACAATGCCATCATGACCAGAATACTAATAGGGAGTGGTGAAGAACTGAATAGCATCCCTGTCAAAAATGGACTCAAGTGAAACAACAGTATGCCGTCTCCATTGGCTGGGGTACCTTTGCAGCTCTCACTGCAGGTGGATGAGAGCTGTTACTCATTATGGTCATGAAATAAAAGACACCATTACAGCAACGGGGGTGGGGTCTGATTGACACCAGATGTGGGGAGAGAAATGTAATGCGAGAAGATGAATGATCAGTGAGGTTTATGTGTGTGCGTGCCTTCTTATTCTGTGATTCCATTGAGTTTATTGTGTTTTTACTGGGAATTGTAATTTCAACAACAGATTTACATTGGGCTATATGTGCTGGCCTATGTCCAGTTATATGGCAGAATTTCAGGAAGTTATTGGTCCAAGCCAAGAACTATTCCAGCATATCACCCCCACAAGGTAATCTGTTAATTAGTGAGTTTTATAAGTCCTGGTCGTCAAACGTTTTATGTTCGGACAGAGCAGGCTGTTTCCCACTGTTTCCAACCTTAATGCTGTGCTAAGCTAATGCTAATCGTCTGCTGGCTCCAACTACATATTTACTGCACAGAAATAAGAGTGGTGTCAATCTGCACAACTATTTTTCAGCAAGACAGATACTTTAAAATGCACATTGTGTGTTGTCAACACAGCTTATTATCCATTTTCTGGCCTGAAAGAATTAGGAAAGTACACAAATGCAGTCTTAAACTCAAATCCTGTTTGTTTCAATTGCAGAGAAGTGCTGCATCTCAGTGGCCAGAATTTTCAGCTGATTCGTCAGCTGAATTATTTAATTATTGAGTGAAAAGTGTTAGGTTGCTTTTCTCTTTCTGTTTATTGTTAGCCAAATGGACTGTAAAGCCCTTTCCTCTCCCAATAAGATGCCATTTGTATTACAACCGGTGGTCAATAATTTGATTCTACCGAAGCATAGCAGCAGTTTCAGTCATGCAGTCAATAAAATAATTCAATGTAGGGCAACCCAATACACCACAGCTTCACCCAAGGCAGCGCTCACGGGTAGGAATTCCTTTACCCATTTTAATTGGTGTTGCCTGTTACTGACAATTGCATACTGCCACTTAGTGATTATAAGCCAAGTTGTTATCATCAGGATCAGATTGTATTTCCCTGCCCCACTGGCCCAAAGACGAGGTAGAAATGTGCTGCACCTGGACTTGTCTGAGATTCAATATGATTAACAATAGTAGTTGGTGGTTATTGTGAGAATAAATATACAATTAGCCTCACACAAATAATATGTGAATATTTTTGACAATTTCAGTGAAGTAGAAAAAGTAGAAGAGACCCCTGTGGTACACAAAGTCCTATTGATGACTGGCTAGAGTTTTGCTCTCTGGTCCCCATTACACAATAGTACCAATATGTAGACAGCACGCAGGACCAGTCTAAGGTGGGTGTGGTCCAGCCAACTCACTTTAAGGTCCCATATTGTAGAAAATTATAATCCCATGTCTTTTTCGATTATAAAGCAGGTCAAGTTGCTATACAAAGTATTGAAGAAAGTATTAAATTGCCCAATCCAAAGAGTAATGCACACAGCCTCAGAAACTGTGCCTTTAAACAAGCCGCCAAGACTTCTGTATGTTTGTGATGTCACAACTATATACATGGGTAAAAAGTTACCGTCATTCCCAGCTACAATGACAGTGCAGAGACTAAGACTGAGCGTTTCAGGCAGAAGGTGAATACCGGTATATTCACACAGACAGTATGAGAAAAGTTAAGTGTTTTGTGAACATTAAAGCTTTGTAGAAATGTTCTAGTAAAAACCCAAAATACAAGTGTGGACCTGGAAATAAGCTTAATACAGGGCCTTTGAAGCATTTTGCATCAAAAACAGTATCCAGACTTTTTTGCTGTTTCTCTATACAGAGAAATATGTATGAGTCTTTTTAAAAGGCCTTGCTGGTCATTTCATCTAGAACCAATAAACCCAACAATAACATGTCCTACCAATAACACACAAATGTCCTACAGTTGCTAGTTCACAGTTATGTTACCTTTTTTATTCTCATTCGAAAGCACTAACCCAAACTACAGTAATGGATGCAATTACCATGTGATACAGTTTTCATAAAACTAGTAAATGTCCAGAGCAGGAACAGAAATTCTATCCTGTAGATGTTTTCAGCGTTTGCTTACCACAGAGGTTTGCACTGGAGTTGAGATTTTCCTGGAGTTGTTACCTTTTATTCATCTGGCATTTTTGTTGATTTGCACTGTAGGGGGTGTGTCATTGGCTATCCAGCAATACACAGCTATTTTGGTGTCAAGGATGACTATAATTTGCATCTCTCACCACTGACCTTGAAATAGCACAGGTTGTGTTTTGTTGAAGGATGCATGTTGCACAAGTAGACCTTTCCAAAATCACAAAAAAGCTCTTCTGTTCACAATATTATTGTCTGTTTTTATAAAATCCTTAGCCAGTAAATGCATGTATACGCACACTAGAAATACATGTATAATTTGATGATAACAACAATGGCAGCCAAGCAGAGACCGACCTGGATGGTTATAATTCTTGTCAGCATCAGTCAGATGATGTTTGCTTGCAAGATCAAGGTCTTTAAGTTTACTAAATCACTACAGCATCACCCTACATCTGACAGCAGCAAGAGAGGTATGTGTGGCCTGTCACCCTCTAATTTGAGTAACCATTTAATTCCAGCACAAATTCACAAGCCTCAGTTAATGCAGAACCTTGAATAAATCGTGAGCAACCAGCACCGGGTATTATGCTTCCTACGCGCTTCTGTACACATCTAAAGATTTTCTGATAACCACGAATTCTTCTAGATCATCAGGAGTGTAGGAGGCATCTTCGTGGACAAATAGTGCACAGAGTTCAATAAAAGACATTGTAACTTCTCTCTCATCTTCACATCACTGAAGGCTCACAGCAGCAACGGCTCCCATCATTTCTCATCCAAAAAACAAGGTTACCGGGAAGCAACAGCATTATGCTTCATCTGCTTCTGTCTGTGTAATGTTAATGCCCGCAGAAATGTTAGTGGCAAAATATAGTGGCAGTGTTGTGCCAAATGTATATTTTTACAGCTTTAATTATCACAACCAACACAAGTGATTATTAGCATACTAGAGTAGTTATTCTGGACTCTCCGTTACAAAACTCTGCCTACATCATAGTAAGCCATAAAATATATATATACTATTATATGCTATTATACTAATAATAAACTTATTCATCAAGACAGTTTTTTTTGTGTAACAACTATTAACGGAGAGTCGCTAACAGCCGGACTTGGCTAACACTTATTAGCTCGGGGCATTACGGTGATGGCATTAAAGCCGCAAGTTTAGTAGATATAAAAGCCGTTTGAATGCCTTCACCGTAATGCCCGAGCTAATCAGTGTTAGCCCGTTCATACACGTAACAAGTGTTTCGATGGCTTATTTGACGTATGTAAGTGCCAAAAAAGACCATGGGATGATTTTGCGCCAGAATTTCACTTTAAGGGGGTGAGAACAGTTGATTTGATTTAGATGTGGATTGGCGTATGCATGTTGACTTCTCTTTTCACAGTGCATCTTGAGTCCAGAAAATCAATTTCACTGGCTGTGACAATATCAGTTAGGTAAAAAAGAGAGACACATTTTAAAAGTTTGCTGTCTTCTTCTGCCCTTTCCCACTTTTCACAGTGCAATGCAATGAAACTTTGTCAGCAATGGAAGATGTTGTCGAGTCACCAGAGCCTGCATCATCATCCTCATCCTTTTCCCCTCTGGAATGTACCTACAGCATCACTGTGTATGCAGGTTATGGTGTGGAAATTCAGGTAAAATGCGTTATGTCCTATAGGGATCCATAATCATTCACCTTTAAATAAGCTTCGTAATACTTTTTTTTTTGTCATAGTGAAAATTTGCATAGAAAAATAGAGCCACAAGAACCTAATTCGATTTTTTTATATATGTGATCTCAAATATCTGTTAGATTAGATGCAAATTTTGAAATATACTGTAGCGACTTTCCCAACCAGCATTTGGTCACTCAGCTGAGCAGGAGACCATTTTTTGACACGCTGTTGGGTGAGTTTCCCGTTTAATCGACAGCTACCTAACAGCAAACATTACCATTATACTGAACAGACGTTGTGGTGATGTGATGACCGGCTCAGCTGTGTGGTGTAGCTGTAAGCATGCAAGCGAGCGAGAGAGCGAATGGTAAAAACCGTGCAATCTCCCCATCACCCATGAGTAATAGGCACTCTGTTGCACCTGTGCACCATACAGGCTTTTACCTGCCACCCTAATTTGCACTGCCACCTGTGGCCAAACTGACATGAGCTGTAAATGAACAAACATACCAACATAATGAATGGCTCTTACACATACTCAAAAATGCGTGTTAAATAATAAATCGTGGCAGAGTTGGGGGTTTACGTTGAGAAGATATATCATCTGTAATTGGATGCATAGAAAAAATGTAGCAGTGACCACATGGGAGTGCAGTATAATTCTAATTGTAACATTGTTGCAGCAGCAGAATGGTCAAGTACACTGTATTAACTTTTAGCTAATCAAGGCCCAAGTGGAACAACATAATACCTCTTATTATTAGATTAAACTAAGACCATTCCACACAACTCACTATTTAAGTTTTTCATTTGTTCATCTTAACAGGGAAATATTACTATGATTAGATATAATAGGTAAGTCATGAGCTGGATAAGGCTGAAGAGTGTGTTGTTGAATTCTCTGGCAAGTTTATTCATAAAAGACAGTTGCCAGGACATGCTGCATATTATGACTTTGATTTACATAACATTTATTTTCTCCCTCTAGGTGAGGAAGGTTAACCTTTCAAAGAAAGAGTCTCTGACGATCATGGGCTACGGAGGTTTAGGGCCAGAGCTCTTAGCCAATGAGACCCTGATGAGAGAGGGGCAGGTGATTCGCAGTACAACCAATCAGGTGTACATACACTATCGCAGTCTCCGACAGACCAACCATGGTGTGTTCAGCCTCCACTATCAAGGTAAATAACTACAAATAGCATTTTTTTCCCCTTAGTACATTGGATTTATTTTCTCATTGAATAGTAAGATGATTTTTACTGATTAATGTTTTCCTCTATAAATGTAGGAGTTTTATAGGTCCCATACTGCAAAAAGTGAGATCTCCATGTCTATGTTGTTTATAAAGCATGTCGAGGTGCTACATAATTACTGTGAAAGTATTAAAGCACTCAATTCACGAAAGGTAGCAAGTGTCGCTACAGAGCCATCACAGTCATTTCCCGGCTGCAATGGTAGTACAGAGATGCCGAAACCACGGATGTGGAAGACCCGGAAAGACTGACCAATCACAGCAGACTGGGTTGTTGTTTTTTCGGAGGGGGGATTAAAGAGACAGGCGCAAAAACAGAGCGTTTTAGACAGCGTACAGGTATATTCAGACTGACAGTATGAGAAAAGTAATGTTTTTTTGAACATCAGCGTGGAGTCATGTTTTAGTGGAAATCCAAATTCCAATTATGAACCTGAAAACTAACGTAATCTGTCCCCATAATATGTGGCTGGAATGAACACCTAGTTGTGGGGCAAATGAAAAATAATCAAGAAACTGAACAAACACGGATAGGTATCCCAGTACTCTACTTCACATTTTTCAACTCATGAATTTCTTTATTTTTTAATGAGCCATTATCCTTTGAGATAAAAAGCTAGTGGAATTTCTGAGCAGCACTTTCTTCTGCTTGTTCTCTATACCCTCCTTTGTTTATCCAAGCAACGCTGAGCTTTATACTGTGGGTTCAGTTAGGAGAAATGATTTAGATGTTAATAACAACATTCATCAGGAATAAAGAAAGCAACAGAGGACGCTCTTGGAGATTAGACTCATAAAATGACGAGCCGTGATGATAGATGATACGTGTGTCGGTGGAGAGACAGCCGGTGGAAGACGGCTCCTACTCGACCGAATCACCTGGGACAATCTGTCGATCATGGTGGTGATGGGGGAGGTGGATGGAAAAATAGAATGACAGCATCACAGAGATCACGAGCTCAACGTCCAAATGTAGATGACAGGTGCTAAAAATGTATGCTCCATGTGCACAGAGTAGACATCCACCAGTAGAAGAATATATTGAAAATGTGACAGAAAATGTCCCTTTTGAACTATGGGACATTAGTTCTTCTTCCGTTTTAAAAAATTAATTAATTTTCCTTCCGGTATCATCAACAGCCTTTCTACTGTCCTGCCCGTTTCCTAAGTCTCCTGAGGGCGGCGGAGTGACAGTGACGGACATCCATCCCGGAGGTCAGGCACACTTCCACTGTGATCCAGGTTTCCAGGTTCGCGGCCATGAGGTGGCTTCTTGTGTCAACACAACACAACCACACTGGAGCACTCCTGAGCCACAATGTGTCGGTCAGTGAAACTCACGTAGATCCAATACTGGCTAGTCTTTGGCAACAGCGTAATTGTTACTTCGGTGGAAAATAATGCGTGGGATATTATTTTTCCTTAGCTGTGTCTTGTGGAGGGTGGATTCGTAATGCAACAGTGGGCCGGATACTGTCTCCACCTCCTCCATCCGTCAGCAACCACAGTAATGGAAATAACTTGAGCTGCCACTGGTTAATCGAAGCCAAAGAAGGACACAGACTCCACCTTCACTTTGAGAGGATTGCGCTTGATGAAGATGATGATAAGTAAGTTTGTGTTTCATGGAATCGTTTTTTTTCTGACTCTGGTTTTAGAGAGCAACCCTATACAAAAAACTAAAACTGAAAAAAAACTCCAAACCGTAATCCTAAAATATATATATTTAAAATTTCACATCCCTAAAGCGACCGGATTTGATAGACAGATAGACAAGTAGATGTGTTTTTATTCCTAATATTTTTCTTTCCAGGAAAATTCTGGTTCATACATAACCCATAATGCAAAGAATGTTTTTTTCCTAAACCCTCCCCTTGCAGGCTTTTACAAACATCACAGATCATTACCAGCTGTTTATCTTGTATGTACAATTGTAAAATATACCCTTATAATTACCGTAATAGATACAGTACTGACCAAAGTCAAATGTTTTTACTCTACACTTCTGTCCTTTATGTTACATCTGACTTGCTGAAGTTGATATTTGAAGGCAAATTCACGCAATACGTATTCAAACACTGATCATATCATGCACCGATCTTCTCAAGCGTACATTGCCGATCTCTGTGCTTTGTTCCTCTCAGGTTGATCGTGCGCGGTGGAAACAGTTCCCTGTCTCCACCGCTCTTTGACTCAGACCTGGATGATGTCCCAGAACGTGGGTTGCTGAGTGAGAGCTCCACACTGTACCTGGAGCTCACAGCGGATTCTTCCTCCATCCCTCTGCTTCTGGCACTGCGATACGAGGGTGAGCAGACACACTTTGGATAATCAGCGTCACATGAGGTCTTTATGGTATAATATTTAATACAGTATTCTGCCTAGAAACAAGTTAGATATGATTCATTATAGAATCACCAGAATTCACCAATCTTAAGAATTCGAAAGCCTCAAAGTCACTTGTTACAGGTTATTTTAATCAGAAAAAAAACTCTTGGAAGGTTAACCGTTCTAATCATCATAAAACATAGGTAATTTATTTAGATAATTAATATATTATATAATACATCTAAATTGGGTATGGGGTTTCATGGGTCATCTAGAAAAAAGCAAGACTTTCATCTCATTGATCTGTTGTTGTGTTAAAGAGGGCCATAATGAGCCACGTAAGTGCTTATAGTCTGCTCACACTTCAGTGGGATTTATTTTAGGCTTTGGAGACGTTCACTGCTTAAGATTTTTCTAACCAAGAGGATTTGAGATTCTTGGTCATCCTATGTGACACTGCTCTCTCCTCAATTAACTGGGTATGGTTGCTCGATTCCATCGAGCAGGAGAACAACCACAGAGAATACAAAAAAGAATCAAGGGAACAAGAAAATACTTTTTTTCTACACACATACGCACTTCATTGATTTTTCTCTCTCTCTCTTTTTTTAGCTTTCGATGATGAACACTGCTGGGAGCCCTACATGCCCCATGGAAATTTCAGCAGCAGTGACATCACATATCAGCTGGGCACCACGGTCACCTTCACCTGCTCTCCAGGGTTTGTCATGGAGCAAGGTTCAGGGACGATTGAGTGTATCGACCCTAGCAATCCCCACTGGAATGACAGCGAGCCAGTGTGCAGAGGTAAAGTTCAGGATTGAGCATCTGTTATTTCATCAGAAATACAACCTTCTGTTGTTTCTGGGCTTCATTTTCTGCATTTAGCTAAACCCGAAATCGTCCTCTAATACATATTTCCAAAACATACTGAGCTTCAGAAGTTTTTGCATGAAGCGAAAGAGTCATTAGATTCATAAATATTCAAATTGTATTGTGTTGGGATTGAAGACTAGCCACGCTGACTGTGTCATCTGCTGAACTGCTGGCATGCTGTGAAAAGTGAGAGCAACAGAGAGACCGCTCTAGATATAAAACTGGCAGAGACGTTGCACCGGGTCAGGGCACTGACTGAAAAAACAGGTGTTATAGTTTCAACCAAACAAAAAGCATGCTGAAAGCCATATGTTGTGTGGTGTGTCTGCTTGTAGCTCATACACAGTGAAGTACAGAGTGGTGAATGGTGGGAGGTCGGAGTTGTCATGGTTGTCTCGAGCATCCATGTATGGCAGAGAACTGTCTCCCTCAGAGTGGAGACTGATCCAATGGCTTAAAAAACGGGGGATCAGTTGGTGGTTGGGAGCACTTGTGATACTGTATCATGTATATTCTGCTCATATCTGCCCGTTACGCTCTCACTGAAATATATTTGACAAATGCTATGGTTAAAATGTCCCGAGCAAGTGTGTGCGCGATGCCACTGTTTACATGCAATGTTTTATTCCATCACATTTTGCTGCAATCAAGCCTTACTTAATCCACAATCGATGACCACTTGTGCGTGTGTGTGTGTCTGTGTGTGGCTTTGCAGTTTCCTGCCTCAGTTTTAATAGGACATACGTATGAGAGCAAGTCCTGGCATCGTTTGTGAAGTCGTCAGCGTCCTCCAAACAAAATCAAACTGAATGGAGATAGAAGTGCCACATTTGGCTCCTTTCATTACAATGCAAGCTGTTGTTTACTATTCAGCACATCTCTCTTCTTTATGGGCCCTCTCTGAAATCTTTATCATCTCTGCTTGATTGTGTCTTTAATTTATTTTCTCTGGACCCATTCATAATTCATTTTCCTCCTCTTCTTTTTCCAGCTTCTGTTGATATTTGATCGCCCTTTTAATCATTTTCTCTCTCTCTCGCCCAGTCCACATCTTCACTTCACTTTCTAACCTCTCTTCTGTTCTGAAGCTCTGTGTGGAGGGGAGTTGACTGAGCCGTCGGGTACCATCCTCTCTCCTGATTGGCCCCAGAGCTACTCCAAGGGGTTAGACTGTGTGTGGCAGATCCATGGCAATGAGGAGAAACGCATTGAGCTAGATGTCCAGATGTGAGTATTGCTACTTTAAGTTGTTGGAAATTAAAAAGTTACAAATTACGTAATTTAATAATGTTTAAAGTTTTTCACACAGTCGGCAATCTGCCTGATTTATATGTATATATAGTATATGTTTTAATACCACATTATACAACATTTTGTATTATTGCTATTCCTGCTATTCAGAGTCAGCACAAATATCTTACAGATTTTACACCAGATGTTTTGCCTTTATTTTTGTGATGTTTCAGCAAGATATACCTTCATTCTCTGAGCACAAAATGTAAAGAGGATCATAGTGTCATTTAATGTGTAGGATCTCCTCATACTACCATATGAGATAACATTTTACATGCCAACAGCCAAAAATGCTTTGAAGGGCAATGGTAACACAGAAACACAGAAACATTGTTCAATAAATTTGCTCACAATGTAATTTATTGCCCTTAAAGCAACCCCGGATTATTTTTTCAGTCAAGGACCCCTTACAAGATAGAGAATATACTCGAGACCCCTTCATGTATGTCCCTAGTAATAATTTGACATTATTTACTTTCATAGTCTTAGTTGTGTGAAAGAACAACTAGATAAAAGTATAAATACATTAAAGAGCACATGGGATAAGTTGGCCATCAGGGCTTTTTGTCAGAAATCTTAGGTTGAGGAAACAAAGCTACTTGGTTAAGTTTATGTAAAGATCATGGTATGTGTGAAAACAAACCTATTCTGACTGACTAACTTCTCCCTTGTGCTAATAAACAGATTTGCAGATTCTCAGAGTTATAGACTTGTTAGATTTCAATGTGATCTATGAAGTATTATAGATAATTTAAATTATTGAATCTTAAAAAAAAATTGACATGGCAAAGTGCCATGGACCACTGGCCCAGACACAGCAAACCAACATCAAAGAACAGGTGACTGTCGCCTCACTTTGCTTTTGCCGGGTCAAGCTGCACTTGAACACACCAAGCTGCACTTGAACACACACAAAAATCTATTTACAATTTCAAAACAATTTCAACTCTTGCCATTATGTTTTATTTCCCTCTCATAGCAAGTTTGCATTGGGATAAATGTGTATTTACAGATTGTACATGCTGAAGAGCCTTTGCACATATTTAAATTGTATCTGGAAGAGAAAGTCAGATAACATCTTGGAGGTTTATCTAATCTTCTGCCTCTCCTGCCCTTTCCTCTCTGTCCTGTGTCCTGACTAATAAAAAGGAAAAGTTGGGTGGACGGCTCGTCTCTGAAGTGAAACCTTTCTCTCTTTTTTTATTCTTGTCTTCCCTTCTTAAAGTTTAAATATTCGCCAAACGGATGTGGTGACCGTTTTTGACGGACGTGACCTCATGTCCCATGTGATCGGACAATACATGGGGTCCAGAGAGCGTTTCCAGGTTGTGTCTGGGGGATCGGAAGTCACCATTCAGTTTCAGAGCGATCCAGATGATTCCAGTTTCATCCTGAGTCAGGGATTCCTCATTCATTATCGTGGTAAGTGACTCGATTTATGGCTCAAAGTGTAAACAGCTTGAACCCATACATTTAAAATATACAGTAAGTCTGTTGAAACATCTATCACGACAAGTGAGATCTGCCGCAGCTGAAGAAGAGATCATGAACAACCTATTTTAATCTCTTTCTTTGCACTCTGTCTGTGTCGTGCAGAGGTTGAGCCAAACGACACCTGCCCTATCCTTCCTCAAATTGACTTCGGCTGGATCAGCTCGTCCCACTCCTCCCCTGTGAGAGGCAGTGTGCTGACCTATCAATGCCAACCGGGATATGACATCAGTGGCTCTGACATCATTACCTGCCAGTGGGACCTTTCCTGGAGCAGCAGTCCACCCACATGTGTCAAAGGTGAGAGAAGTAATGGGACATACATTAAAGGACCCGCAAGTGTAAAAATTGAGATTTCAATAAATCATAAATTGTGGTCTAGACCTACTCTATAGGTAAAGTGTCTTCAGATAACTTTTGGTATTATTTGGCACTATAAGGAAATTGAATTGAACCGATTTCCATGCAGTTTTGTATCTTTTGTCCAAGGCATTCAATGCGATCGTCGACCATGTTGCCTTTGCTCCTCTGTTCTTTGGACTGATCTATTTTTGATGAAGTCTAATAGCGAGATCAAGTTGAAAGCTGTCCCACTGTGTCCCCCACAGTCCAGCAGTGTCCTGACCCAGGAGAGGTGGTCAACGGAGCACGCTCAGTGCGCCCCGAAGCAGGTTTTGCAGTTGGAACAGTCGTTCGTTTCTCTTGTAACCAGGGTTATCAGCTGGAAGGTCCAAGCCAAATCTCTTGCCACGGACGAGACACTGGCACCCCCAAATGGAGCGACCGCAGCCCAAAATGTGTCTGTAAGTCCCTCTCCTGCACTCTGTTTTTTGATTTGTCTGTCTGTCTATTGCTGCAAGTTAACAGCAAGTATGTGACTGTGTGTGTTTTTGTGTGCTCTGAACAGTAAAATATGATCCATGCCCAAACCCTGGGGTCCCTGACAATGGTTACCAAACCTTGTATAAGCACAGCTACCAGGCAGGAGAAACTCTGCGTTTCTTCTGCTATGAGGGCTACGAACTCATCGGTGAGGTCATTATCAGCTGTGTTCCCGGCCATCCCTCTCAGTGGAACAGCCCACCGCCGTTTTGCAAAGGTACAGTAGAGCATATCATTGTCTCGGGACCTTCTTTGAACACAGTTTTCGATCGAGAAAAAGAACAGGAAAATGGCTCACAACATCTCATTCCCTGTGTCCAGATTTGTACAGGTTTTCAAGATTAGCTGTTCTTTAAGGGTATAGATCTGATAGAAAATACAGTAATGAGATCCTGCAAGGTGCATTTAGGACTTCTGGGTGTCAATTATTTTTAATTTATTTGACTTCTCTTTCTCTTTTCTTCATTTCACACAGTGGCATATGAGGAGCTTTTGGATGATCACAAATTAGAAGGTGATTTCTTTTCTCTTTTCCTTTAGAAATGATATTTAAGTCGTGTAGGAATTGAATGCCCTACATTGGCACTATCTAGTGGTGGTATTATGAACAACACTAGGATCCACACCTACAATAATAAACATGTTTTTTGTATTTTTGCACACTGGAACACATGGGACATACAACAGATTTTACAACCAACATTTTACAGACTTCACTATAGTGCAATTAATGCACGTAAAGTACTAAAATATTACATCAGACAATTCATACCTAGCAAAGGAAATGTAAGAGCTGTTCTGCTAAGATGAAGAGTTTTCTCCAGATGTAGCAGCATTTTTAAAAAATGTGTTTGACGTTTTATATTAATAAGCATCACAGCTGACAAAGTTTGTTTTTGTGATGACACATTGACTATTTCAGTGTCCCAGTCATTCGAGCCGTCCCATCAGATCCTGAGTGAGAACATTGCTTTGGCAATAATTCTGCCAATCATCCTGGTCATCCTCCTGATTGGAGGAATTTACATGTACTATACAAAGTAAGTACCCTGGGTAACCAAGGTGACATTTAAATCCTTTATTTGTAACTCTGTTTGTACTTTCCTTCATCTCAGTGCACCACGATGCATAAACTGTAGCTTTTGTCCACGTGCTCATGTGTTATTTGTATTTTATTACTCACAGCATCTGCAGACTAGAATGGAAGCCGCTCTTCTGGAAGTCTCTCTCTCACACACACTCCTACAGTCCCATTACAGTCGAGTCCGACTTTAACAACCCTCTTTATGAGGCAGGGGTATGTATAACATTGATACTGTTTTTTTTACTGTAATTCATATTTGTTTTAATTGAGACTTTGGACTATTTTATATGTAGTAGTTAATATTGAAATAGTCTTAAATGTTTTTTTACTGATTGATTTCTAACTTTTCCCACAGGATACGCGGGAGTATGAAGTATCCATTTAGAGGAGAAGATTTCTTGGTGAGAATTGAAACTACAGAAAAATGCAGTTCTTTTGGAAGATAAATTCCTTAGTATTATAAGGCCTCATTGCCCTTTTATCATTCATTTCTAATTATGTTTATTTTTTATCATCACTGTATCTCTGACTTATTAATTTTTGGAAGTGCTTTATTTTGACTTGTTACACTGATATGGTGGTTTGCCAAATGTGGGTCCTACTTCATGGTCCAACTGTCTGTATCATTAGGACTGGTGCCTTATGAAGGGTAAGAAATTGATAATTCAAAAAAAAATTAGTGTGAGAGGCATTAAACAGGAGAGAACTGGATTTATTTAATGAGTTAAATTATTATGAGGCCAAAACCTTAGAGAACGTTGCAATACTTGATTTGCAACCATCAAAAGTCACGGTCATCAGCATACGGTACACACTGAATGTTTACCATTTTTAAAGTGGCTCATGTTACATTTTACAAAATGTTCAAGTAAAAGGGAAGAATACTTTCATTTAAATCATGAGAAAATGTTTCAACACGAGATCAACACAGTCATTTTCTCTCTTCCTCACGTTGTCTCTCTCTGTGTAACACACACACACATACACACACACACCACACACACGCACACACACACACACACACACACACACACACATACACACATACAAATTGAATGTAAATATCTGACTTAATATTGATTGAGGTTGATATATATACTAAATTATATATATATACATATATATATAAGCCTCATATATACACTTATACATGGTGGCGGGGGGTTATATATTTTCATTATATATGTAATGAAAATTCAGTGCCAAAATATAATGTTAAATAATTTAATGTCCCTAAGTGTTTCATCTGTTGTTGCAATGCTGTTTACAAAGGCAGTTTATTTTATTCTTCGCTGTTTCTGGAGTGCATCGTCACCCAGTGTCACAACATGACCTATAAGGGAAAGGTGAGGACATGAATGTCATTATGCTTAGAGCATGCACTGATTGTAAATTATATTGCTTCTGCTCACTCTTGCCATTATCATTATAGTTATTGACAATTATCAAATTTGATGTTGTATGCACTATGTTGATGAAAATTACAAAACTTGGCTGCTTGCTGTGATGCATTATGTGTTTATTTAAAACTGATTGTTTGAACAGTGAATGTAGTCCCATTCACTGTGCCAAATGAAGGATTCAGAGACTGTTGCTTTGTAGATTTGATTATTCTCTTCTCATCAGTAGCATTTCTTTGCTTCATATATGACTACACTCTTTTGAAGGCAGTAAATTATTTGCTGAACTGGAAATAAAGTCTCTGTTGAATGGTGTATAAATTGTAGAAATTAGCTTTTTTTTTCAAATATGTAAGCTATCTATCTTTTGTTTATGAAAAAAAACATGCACCTTAATATATAACTTGGCTAATGTGGGGAAAATATCACAATGGGAAAGTAACACTTTATTATTTAGAGATGATTTTGAACTTTTATGGCTTTTTTCTTCATAGCTCACAGATAAGGGCTAAAGGAAATATAAAATGCAGAGTATTAACAAACATTAGAACATACAAGATTTTGAAAGCCAGTATTGATACTACTAAATCATAATAATAATCGCTATAAATATCTGTATTATTATTATTAGTAGTAGTAGTAGTCGTAGTAGTAGTAATAGTAGTAGTATTTTTATTATTATTATAATAATAATTATTATTATTATTATTATCATCATCATTATTATGAGTTGTTGTCTCTACAGTGATCAGTTAATTTCATTATCATATCTGTAAATTGGTTTCCGATTGATTAAGTTTGGCTACTTTATTTTGAAAGTATGTAGCGGAAGTGATCGCATGCTCTTATTTTGCAGTTCCTCACCTTGACCACTAGAGGGTAGTAAATATGCACGATTAGCATTCAGGTCGCTGTCGTCCCGCTTGATGCTTAATGAATATCATTATAGTGATTAGACTGATCCCCACATCAGAAAACCGTCGATTAAATGTTACTTTATTTATTCGCACTATAAATACAATTGAATTGAACCAGAGTATTGTGAAAGAATAAACAGGCCTCTAAAAGAAAACTGGCAAAAGTCTTGGGAGAAGGAAAGGAAAGGAAGGGCATATTTTTCTGTGCAGGAAAGCGTAAGTAAAGAAAAGTGCACTTACAGGTGCAGTAGAAAAGACATGGCAGTAATCTCAAGATTGAGACTTGGACACTGTGGGCTGAGGAGTGGGCTGGCTCTCATTGATAAACATCCTGATGGCAAATGTGTGTGTGGAAGAAGTGAGACGGTTAAACATGTACTACTCAAAAATATGCAAAACATACTCCAGTCAAAGAAGGACTCTTAATAGGCGCACACTTCTAAACCTGGATTACTGGGTTCATACAAAGAAATCGGTGGATGTAGTTTTTAATAACAAACGGTAGGGGCAGCAAAACGCCGGAGCTGCGTCTAGTCTGCCTAACTAAAGAAGAAGAAGAAGAAGAAGAAGACGAAGAAGAAGAAACCAGCGGAAGAAGATGCTCGAGTTTCGTTTCCTGAGTGACCCACTTAGCTTCTCCTGTTAGCATCAGTTAATAATCTTTATGTCCAACAATGGAATTGGTTGTACTTAATTTAGCAGTTAGCGTTTGTTTGATAGCCAGTTTCTGATTTTCCACCCATGCAAAACAAAGGAGCGTCGCTATCTTAAACCGTAGCTGAACATACTAACGTTAGTCGTTGCTAGCTCTTTGATTTAGCCAACGTCAGGCTGGATTAAAATGGGTTGTCAAACGTTAGCTTCGTTGTAACCTCGCTGTTGTGGTCTGCTTTCCTGTTAGCTAAGTATCGATTGCTGACTGATTAACGCTCACACATTTACCGTAGTTGTTATCCTGACTTGGCTACTAAAGGTTCACTCTTGAAGCTCCCTTTGATGTGCAGTGTGGTAAGTAGTATTTGTTGGCTAACTTAATATTACGTGATTGTATTAACGTTTGGCATGATATGTATGCATCTATCATCTCAACAACTAGAAGGACAACACTTGTTTAAACGGGCTTTTATCTCATGTTTTCTGTTTTTAAATCTTTTTAATTTTATTTTTATTTAGTTTTATTTAGTTTATTTTTTTGCTTGCTAATTTTTACTGTTTGGGTTTTATTTTAACAATTTTATCATGTGGAGCACTTAATGACTTTGTCTGTAAAAGCAATTAAAAGAATTGTAAAAATATTATTATTTTATTATTAAGGATATTTTTATATTAACAATTATATCATGTGAAGGACTTTGACTGTAAAAGTTATTTTAAAAATAGTTCAAATACTGGTATTTTTATCACTAAGGATTACTTGATGCTGATAAGCATTTTACTTTGGTGATAGCTATGTTCAGCTGTAATGTTACATTGATGTAACACTGCTGAGGGACAACAGACGCCTCAGTCAGTTGACAGGACAGTGAACGTGCATGCTCTGTACAGGAAAACGTGTTTCATTAAGGAATAAGGCTGTAATGATACAGTACTTCCTGCATCCCACTGACATGAGGTGTGGTAAAAGCTTGGCAGTAAACTGATGCACTTTAAGTAAGTGCAGATGGAAACAATGGTAATTTGATGTCCATTAAGGGTATTTCCACATACTTGTTTTGTCCAATCAGTTGAGAACGAAATAAGTTGTTTAGAAGTACAGGACACAGTGGGTGAGGTTGAATGTTTTGATGAAGAGTAATTGATCTTTGAGCACCCCGAAAAGAAGCTCTCCATTTCTCTAACGCTAAAATCTGAAAAATTAGGTGCTTCATGCCTCATCTTTGCTTAGGATAAACAGAACCACCATATTTTATAATAGCAATATTGTGATCTCTCCCACCTCTTGCTCCAGCAGTATTCAACTTCCCAGTACATTTATTTAGTTTGCTTGTTGGCTACACGCCAGGAGTATTATTGACATACTGCATGTATGAAGAAATGTCCCAGAATTATAGCATTTATCCTGACTCACACAGTGGGGGAGGGGGACATGTATGTCCACACCCATCATAAATACTTTCTATATTTCTCATTGTACCCTGCCCTGCTTTTTAGCTATTTAAATATTTCATGCTGGATGTTGTACCACATCTGTGCTGCTTTCACTAATACAAATAATCATGTCGTCAACAAAAGAGTACTTCAGAGTCAGCCATTATAAACGGTTTACTCTCACAGTTGTAAACTAACAGACAACTTAAATTGTGACTATGCACTTTTTACATTAAGAAACAGTCGTTTATCACTTGCTCTTGTTCAAAACTGCAGTGACAAATAGCGCTGTTTATTAGCAAGAATCCGGCAGTGTAATACATGTCATTATACAGAGGTAATAATTCAATATATCGAGATACTGTTTAAACCTCATTAGACTGTTAGAAAGGCAATACACTGCAATTTTAAAAACAATATAACTTTAGTAAAACTATCATAGTATAAAGAACACACCACCATATGCATATGTCGTTACGTTGGAGTGGAAAAGTCAAATAGCTGAAGATATTGCAACACTGCGATGCTGTCAAGGGTTCAAACAACACTCAATGAACCACTGCCACAAATCTTTATATGTAAACTATTAATTCAAAATGAATAGATTATTAAAAATAGTGTTTTTGAGAATATCACGATACTCAAGTTTCTTGATATTGTCTTGGACTCCTACTAACACGCCATCATATGCTTTTGTATTACAGTCAGGAAGTGACTCTTCAGCCCCATGTCTGCTGAGGCTTCAGTAGGCAGTCATGCTGCTGACTCTGCCCAGTCTGCTGTTTCCCAGCCTGCCTTCCACAACACAGACGAGCTCAGAAATCAGGGTCTGCTGGGGAGCAAGTATGTCAAATTAAATGTGGGTGGCTCACTGCATTATACAACGGTCCAGACATTAAGCAAGGAAGACAGTCTGTTGCGGAGCATATGCAATGGTGGAACAGAGGTTTCCATAGACTCAGAAGGTGAGTGGATGTGCCTCTCTGGTGAGCACTAACCTTTTTACTGGATCCACATTGTCATTGTTTAATGTCTCGAAGGCTGTGCTGTTGATATCAGGATATCAGTGCTCTGAATTTATAGGACTTTTCATTCTAAATGACTAAATTTACTAAATACAATGACATAGCTTTAGTTTTACATCAATATCCCCTTTTAAGTCATTCGCATTCATCTTACAGTGTATTTCATTCAGATGTAAAACATGATTTCTACAGTGGAGGGCAATACCACAACTTTTGTAAACTTGGACAGCAAGTCTCAGACTTCTTTGGTTTCATTCAGTTGTGTGCTGAAAGAGATTAAATGTCTAAAATACTATAATGAAAACAAATTGTTTCACTCTCACACACTACATGATGGTCTGCACTGGCTGTTATAGGACTAACTTTATGATTACTACTACAAAGATTGCCAAAGAATGCAAATGACTCCAACTATTTTCCCCTTCTGTCCCAGGTTGGGTAGTTTTGGATCGATGTGGCCGACATTTTGGACTGGTTTTGAACTTCCTGCGAGATGGCTCAGTACCACTTCCTGAGGAGCACAGAGAACTGGATGAGGTTCTGAAGGAGGCCCAGTACTATCGGGTCCAGGGACTTGTCCAGCACTGCCTCACTGCCATGCAGGTAAATAGCTATTTGTCAGCTAAACAAGAAACTTAAAGGCATTATTTTGGACCCTGATGTTTTGTGATGGCCGCTCACATTATTTGTGACATAAATTTTTATTATTTTATTTATGTTTTGAATCCAGTTAGTTGATTCATTGATTAGTGTTACTTGCAGAATGTGTTTTGATGAACTACCTTTGTTTACCTTCAGAAACAAAAGGATGTCTTTGAAACTGTGTGTCGCATCCCCATGATCACCTCGGCCAAAGAAGAACAGAAGATGATTGCTACTTGTAGAAAGGTAAATTGCATTTTATCTCAATCAAATGGACCACTGACAAAAGTGTGTATCGAGTTTGCAGCTGACCCTAATTGTCCTGTGGACTCTTATTTACCAAGGGTTTGACTCTTTCTCTTTACAGAATTGGGAAAAAAACGTAGATAGTTTGAAGAATGCCTGGCCGATAATGCAATATGATAATTCGTCTTCTTTAAATGGAATCGTGTCCCGGTGAAATAATGTATCGGGATATTGTCATACACAATTACATCACGTGAATTGATAATAACAAGTACATACTAACTCAAATTTATCTGAAATTCTGATGAGAAAAAATTTGTGGGAAGATTTGTGTGCATTATTGTAGACATGTCGATTTTTCTTCTCTTTTATTTAACTTGAAACTGCTCATATTGCTCTAAAGTTCTTAATAAAATGAGAGAATAATCAATACTTGTAATTTTTCAAGTATCTAATTCACACAGGAGCACAAATATAGGCTTTATTGTGGGGTTATTTCATATAGACGAGTCATGTATTGACTTAGATATAAGATCCGAAATGACCCATATTGGGATAGAAGATGTTGGCCATATCACCCAGCACTCGTTGTCTCAAGTACATTTTTTTATCAGTATTTTTCAACAGTTAACTACAGTATGTAAGAGTTCATTTCTTTCTCAAATTATAACTCTTAAGCCCAGTTCAGACCAAAGATTCAGAACGAGACGAGTTAAAACTTGCAAAACCTGCCCGTTCACACTAGTGAGACAAGAGGAGACGGTGTATCATCTCCATAGCAACGCCTCTCTGTACTTATGCTCTAAGCTCTGACTTTTTAGGCTTTTTTTCCATTGCTGGATATGTATTGTAGCATTATAAAATATAAATGAGAACAGAGAGATACTTGCTACAGCCACATTTCTAGTCGTAATGAAACAGAGAAAATTACGCGATTCACTGCTTTGTTCTGGATTACGGCCGGCACTCCCTCTCCTTATTCATATTATTGCTTGCTCGACCCCCTCTCTCTCTCTTTTTTTTCCCTCGTTCTTTCACAAACGCTCGTTGAGCCTCCATCTGAAACGGCCTTTTCAACCAGCTGACAGTTTGTTAGTGACTTGACCAGTGCACTTTGCTAAGACTTAATTAGCTGTTGAAACGGGTCAGTTCACACATCTGCAAATTTCACCCGCAACGTTCGAAAACAGTTTTGTCGCGTTGCGAGTCATTGGTCTGAACTGGGCTTTACAGGAATCTGAAGTTGGTTGTCTTTGTATGTATATTAAAAACAGTTTTCTCCTTATCGACATTACCTGCATGTATTCCTGTTTCTTGTCTCTACAGCCGGTAGTAAAACTGCAGAACAACAGAGGAAACAACAAATACTCTTACACCAGGTAGGAAAAAACTGTGCATGCGTCCTACAAAGTATTAACTTCTTTTTGACAAGCCAGATGCTGCCACGACAAACTATTAGTGTTGCATGTGTTCACTGGACCATCACTTTTTGGATTTTTAATAGAAAGTGCTCATTAATCTTCTCAGTTGATACTCACTTACTCTTTGTCTCTCCCTGTGACAGCAACTCTGATGACAACCTGCTGAAGAACATTGAACTGTTTGACAAACTCGTGCTCCGATTTAATGGCCGTGTCCTGTTTGTCAAAGATGTGCTTGGCGATGAGATCTGCTGTTGGTCTTTCTATGGCGAAGGCCGCAAGATTGCTGAAGTATGCTGCACTTCCATTGTCTATGCCACAGAGAAGAAGCAAACCAAAGTAAGCGTGACATAGTGTGTACAACAAGTCCTTAAAGCAACAGTTTTATAGGTATTTAGCACGAAGATGGGAAGCACCTCTAAAGGTTACTAATTAACACATATCCTGGACAGAGCAAGGCTAGCTGTTTCCAGTCTATATTCAAAGATAAGCTAACCTTCTGTAGTTTGAATTTTTACAGAAAGCAAATAAGTGTATATTCCAACATGTGGAACTATTCCTTTAAGCTGTTGATGGCGTTGTTGAATTCAAAGTAGGTTACTTTGTTATGGCAAATCAAATGTTTTGTTTTAAGTATTATATAAAAAGTATTAAAGGGGACGTATTATGCTTTTTCTACAGTGTGTATATATATACACAGTATATATTTACATATACATACTGTGTGTATATATATATATATTTACATTACATACACTGTTACATGTAGCTACAAACCAACATTAGGGAAACCTGGAATCTTGGTTGCCAGTATTTTCCTAGGGAGAAATGAACAAAAATGAAAACTTTTATTAGGGATTTTCACGGTACAAAGTGCCCCTGTACTCTGTTACCATCAGAGACATGGATGTAGACAATGAGAGCACAGATGTGAGCATATTTAAACTTTCTTTGGTCAGATACTATAATAAATGTAAATACATGTGCAGCAGCGATGGGCGGCAAGTAAAATAAAGGTTTTAGGATAGGAGGTCTGAAGAGTCCCCTTTAATGTTACAACTTTGACCAGGGTGGGAAATGTATTTTATTGATTAAAGCTCACGCAAAAATACCAAGTCTAACACCAAACTGATTGTTTAGGTTGAGTTTCCTGAGGCTCGAATCTTTGAAGAAACCCTCAATATCCTCATTTATGAGAATGGCAGATTTGGTCCAGGAGGCTTACACCTTTTAGACTCAAGAGGCTCCGGTTCATCGCTGGGAGCTGAGGAAGAAGGTGCTACAGGAGGCGACAGGAGAGTAAGACGGATCCACGTAAGGAGGCATATTATGCATGATGAAAGAGGGCCCGGTCAGCAGACTGTGTATAAGGACTAATAATGTGAAATCATGAGGCACAGAAGAGTGACTCCATGCATGTTCATTTTGTCTTGGATGCTAGAATGAAAGAGTTGTCCTTGATCATAGCAATAGCTCAGTAGGTAGTTATTTCCTTAAATGTCTTTAGATGTCACTGCACAGAGCTGTAGGAGTTGATGACTGATCTGTAACCGAAGTACGAGTAGTGTGGACGTGAAAAAATGCTTCCGTTTACAACAAAATGATGTACATTATTTAAATAGGAAATGTGTTAAAATGACCTGGGACATGAAACTGGCATAAAAATCACTTTACAAATGTTTTCCAGCAAGTTACTGAATGGGCCAGAAAACCCAAAAGTCCCGACCCAGCTGTTAATGCGGGTGTTCATGATATGCACTGGCACCCTCCTCTGTGTTTGACTTCTAGGAAACACTGTCAGTCTGTTTATTCAGGTTGTCAAACATCTGTTGCCTTTTTTTAAGTTGGACTGACGGTGATGAACAGAGGATGGTCAAGTTTAGCCTAGACATGTTAACACTGGAATAAAACTGATTAGCCATCTTTAGGGAGGTTGTCTATGAATGAGATTGTTGAGCAGCTCCATTTTCTTTATTTAAATTCTTACTGCTGTTGCTTCAAGATGTTTTTATTAATTTATGAACCTAATTTATTGTTTGGTATTTAACTTTTGTATTGTATGCAATCTTTGTGTTAACTAGTGCTCAAGTGAGTTTTAATTTTGTTTTTAATGATACCATGCACTCTATAGCACACACCAGATTTTGAATTTACTCCTGTAAATGACTAAATAGTGAACTTACATTTCAGTTTAATGTTTCAAGAGGAACCGTGACCATTTCTTTGATATTGTATGTTATTCTGAGCCATGTTCATTCACTTTTGCTTTATGTCTTATACCAAACCACTGAAATTTGCTCAAGTAATTGGCCATACAGTGATTATAAGAGGTCATGAATACTGGGTTGTATTTTGATATCCCTCAGGGAGAGGATACACATTTTCTTTCTGATATTCACCAGTGTTTCGTGTAAACCTAATCACTTTGAATTTTTGAAAAAAAATATTGAATGAGAGCAATATGTATCTCGGACCCTGTATAGACTCACCTTGGAATACCTTAAAATATGCACTAATATGACATCCGTCCAATAGTGGTCATGGGAATGTTATGAATAAATTACTTATGAAATCCAACTTTAGCCTCTTTGTCTTATTTTCCCCTTCTTTCCTAATGTATAATGATGAATGGATTCAACCATAAATGTTACAGAAAATAAATGGACATGGGGATTTTTTTTGTTGAGTTTACTTGATATACTCTAAAGCATACCCCAGTGCTGGTCTTTCAAGGAGGGGAAGCTCATTATTCTGGCCCACATCATAAATGTGTTTGTTTATTTATATTTCAATTCTAATTCAATTAAATTCAATTTTATTTATAGTGCCAAATAATAAAAAAGTTATCTCAGGACACTTTACAGAGTAGATGTAGACCACACTGACTTATTTATGGTTTACATAGACCCAACAATTCCCCCGTATAGTACGGTGGCAACGAAACCTTGCCTGTAACAGGCAGGATCGTTGCACAGACTCAGCTCTGTGGACGACGGCCATCTGTATTTCATCCCTTTTCAAGAAAATTATCTGTGACCTTGTCGTACCAACTAGGCGTCTTTTCCAGGGACTTGACCAGTGTCCTCACAATGGCCAGCAGAGCTAGGCTGCTTAAACGGCCTTGGCCCAGCTGGAGCTGCTGCGCCAGGCTACTGTGAAATGTGACCGCCTGTGAGTGTGAGTGATCGTGACGGGGGAGAAGCTCCACAGCGGCCGCCGCTCGTTGGGGAAAGAAACCTCAGAGTGACAGAACAGAGTCAGGGATCTGTAACGTCTCTGGATCAGTTCAGAACAACTGAATAAAAGACTTGGAAAATGCTCCGGTGGATATTTATTCTTCAAGGTCGCTGATTCGCTCGTTTAGCTGTCAATCAAAAAAGGATTCCATCTCAGGCAGCTCATCCAACCATCATGCAGAAGCTGAGCGTCCGATGGGTGGGACAAAGCCCAGCATTTATCCAATGAGCGTCTAGTTTCGTCTAGTTTGTTTTTTTCTGGTGACAATTTATGGGAAGATAAGCTTCCTCCCCCTGTATAGATTGTATAAAAATTCAGATTAATTCACACTGCTGGTTCACAGCAGGTTACAAGGGCCAATGCACACACTGAATTCAAGTACATCACTTATATCTTGTATTTTGAAAGGGCGTGGCGCCGGTCAGACGTCACTTCCAGTGACTTCCGGAGGTCCCAGAGCCGCCAAAAAGAAACCACCGTCGCTTAAAATGAAGGCGTCCGAGAAGGAGAAAGCAGGCATCCGTAAGTTTGTGTGTGGTCAACTCCGTGATGGGCCAGACCTCAGGTATTGTTGCAGCATTCAAACACTTTTTTATCAAGTCCTGTTTGTACCGAAAGTCCAAAGGCCTGTAATGTTACATTTTGATTGTTTGAGTATGTGTGAGAGTACTTTGGTGTTGACATGCTAAGGGAAGTAACGTTACACAATTATGTATACCTGTTTAAACAACATTGCTATTGAATGGCCATTTAACTCCTCAACGAAGCTACATTTTCCGTATTTAACGCCAACATTGCAGTTGGTTTAACTTTAATGCGCCGTTTACCATCAAGGTAACTCCAAGGCTAATGGAAGAAGGCTGCGAAACCAAAAACAAGCCAATAACGCATGCGCACTGCAACTGCCGTTTCCAGCAGTTTCAGTCTGACCTAACTTTCAAATGGATGGCGGATCTATACATATAGTTAAAGTACATTGAAATCAGTCAATCACCCCATGGTCTATGTTGGTTTTTTCCCCCACATTTTATTGAAAACATTCAAGACATACATTATTTTTCTTATATGTTCCAGAGTTAAACACAATGCTGAAACCCGCCGCCCTAGTTGAGTCAATATTTGACACAGCCGTTGTGAAGAAATACCAAAATAATAGTTACATCAACTTTGCATTTGATAGTCACTCTTCAGTGTAGTATTCATCTGTTTCAAATCAGCCATTCAGTATACCTCCTCCCTCACACATCATAGATTTTCTTTCTGATGTCTTTTTCCAGCACACTGACCATAAGAATTTTAAAAAGACGATATCTGGCACATGTGCGATGTGAATCATTAAATCCAGAGGCCAAGACTTTCATGAAACGGGTGGTTCAAGAGGAACTGGTGAAAATGCAGGTACCTGACTTCTTCCTGGACTGAATTTACTTGTTCTAAGTTTTTAGTGTTTTATATTTTAAGTGCTGTAAGTAATACTGTCATCATCGTCAATCTCTTTCCTGCTAGGAAAATGATGACAATGGAAGTGAGGTGGAGACCACAAAGCCCCAAAACAAAAGGAAGAGAGAAAAGGAAAATGATGAGGTGAAAAGTGGGAGAAAAGATCATGATGATGAATCCAGGGCAAAGAAATCCCGTCGTCAGATGAGCTCATCATCAGGTAGTTTATAATCGTTTTATATATGAAATGCATTTAGATGCCTGTAGTTTTGATCATTTATAGCATGTTCCATTTTGCAGTTACTCACAGCTGTGGCTCAATAGGTAGAGCAGGTCATCCACTGATCAGAGGATCAGTGGGCTCAACCCCCGACTCCTCCTGTTCACATATCGAAGTGTCCTTGGACAAGACACTGACCCAAACTGCACCTGATTGTATATCAGCATCTCATTAGTCCATCATAAACAGTAGGACTAGGATTGCAAGTAATGATTATTTTCAATATCAATTAATTTGCAGAAGATTGTCGTGATCGTTTGGTCTGAAAAAGGTCTTATTTTATTCAACCAACTGTCCAAATCCCCCATATGTTCAGTCTACAGTTAAATTCAAAAATTAAAATTATTTGATAAGCTAAAAGCAACAAATGTTTGGCATTTGTCTTTTAAACATTGCATTGATTAGTATAGTAGTATTGATTATTTCAGATAATCTAACTCTCTCAGCACCTACATTAATCCTACCATGTCATATTTGTTCAGGGAGTTTTGTTGCTCAATTGCAAACCTTTAATTATTTTCTCTTGTGTGGTTAATGACAGAATCGGAGGACAACAAGGACTGCAAAACAGGAAGTGAGGAGAGTGAAGGGGAAGAGCCAATTAAATCTGAATCTGAGGATGAAGAACAAGAGGTGAAAAAACCCCAGCAAAAGACAAACGGAATTAGTAAACAGCGGGAAAACAGTGAAGACTCAACAGATGATGAAATTGATGAGTCAGAAAAAAAGGGGAATGAGAGCAACAGTGATGACAGTTCTGAAGAAATTGTGATAAAGAGAGCAAATGCTAGAAAGAACAAAGAGACAAGAAGCAGCAGTACAAGTAAAGGAAAGAAAACGCCACCGAGTGATGAGGAGAATGAAACGGATAGCAAGTCAGAAAAGAGTGACACCATCAACGGCAATGGCTCCTCGGATGACAGCGAAAAGGGTGACTGAAAACTTTATACTTGCAAAATAATTTCCCCCTGGGATTATGAAAGTATTTCTGATTCTGATCCCATACATATGTTTATTCACTTCACATTTCTTTATGACTGGATGTCACTTTTTGTTGTGTTATGCAGAAGAAAAAGTCTTGGTGGAGACGAAGGATAGTGACCGAGACTCAGATTCATCATCACTCCCCTCATTGGATGATGAGCAGCATAGTGAAAAAGAGAATGCAAAAGATGATAAAAAGAAGAAAACTGTGAAACAAGATGAGAGAAAAAAGAAGAGTGCCACAGGCAGCAATGTGAGACTATGTTGGTTATTGTTATCAATCAGAATAAGAATAGAATATGTTTTTATTAAGTCTGTAAGTGTCCACCCCTTTGTGCTGACTCTTCATGTTGAGTAAATTCCTTTGATCGCCCTCAGTGCTTTGTGTGGCGCCGAGAGACAAAGTGTAAGAGGAATGAGGAAAATAAAATGGATGGTTAATGCATCTTCTCTTCACAACATGTCTGTCCTCTGATTCATCCAGCAGGAAATCCACAAAGCCGTTGTGAGGCTCAAGCGCTACATTTCTCTCTGTGGTCTGAGGCCGAATTACAAGAAGCTCCTCGATGGCTGTCGATCTGTTCGCTCCCAGGTGGCTGTTCTGAAGAAAGAGCTGGAAGATCTTGGTGTTCATGGTCAGTGGGAATATATTTGCCTTTTAACCGCACATTCTTCTGCTACTTTTTTTATATATATATTTTTTACATGCCATCTTCTGCAGTGTCGCCAGGAGAGCTGCAGTGTGATATTCGTACATTTGTAAACACCATCATTTTTTGTTGTTCATAATTGACTGAATTGATTAACTCAGGGAACAATAGGTTAAAATACTGATGCATGTATGTTGTTGTTTTGTTTTTTTTCACACAGGTCAGCCATCTCTTAAGAAATGCAAAACAGTCAGAATGAAAAGAGAGGAAACAAAGGAACTAGCCGATCTTGATGTCAGTAACATCATTGCCACAAAAGGTAACTGTCTTCTTTCTTTCTACACATTAGACTGTGTGATTTTAAGTATTCCAGGTAGCCAAACAGTTTATTACAATGATTCACTGGGAAAGGAAAGTACATCATTCTGCTGTCTGTTATCTTCAGTTTGAGTTTCAGAAAACCAAACCAGTATAAATGCATTGTGCTTGGCAATTATCATAGTATTTATGCTAACGTCATTAATGTGATGTGTATGCTCACTTGATGTAAAAAAAAAAATAGTTAGCACTGAAAAAAATTCTTCAATTAAAGGGGAGAAATTAAGCTCATTATTTTGGGTTGTTACTAGAACATGTTTACACGCTTCAATGTTCAAAAAACACATTCTTTCTGTCATTCTTTCTGTCTAAATATACCTGTATTTACCATCAATATGAAAGCTCCATTTAGCGCCTGTTTTTAAGCCTCCTCCCCAAAGAGTACAGTTTTATCTGTTTGGTCATAACGCCTGATGGCTTGTTTAAAGGCACAGTTTGTGAATTTCTCTGTGGATTGAGCATTTTTAATACTTAAGCAGTGGCACCTCTCCCTGCTTTTATATTCAAAAAAGACATGGAAGATAAAGGTGTGATTTATATCCTTGTTGGATCAAAAGGTGCACCTATTATGTTATTGTTGCAACATTGTCTATAATTTTGAAGAGATTCATTCAGTCAATTATATTCTTTTATTGCTCTTGCAAAAACTGAAATTGATTGAGACTCACTAATGTGGATACTTTTTTCAGGTCGACCTAAACGCAGAGCAGCCTTAGCATGGCAGGAACAACAGGACCCTCCATCCTCTCCATATCTGCGTACTCTGGGCTCCGGCTCTGATAGTGATGAGGAAAACAACACACACAGAGGGCGCAGGAGAGCAACAGACTGGGCCAACCTGCAGGGGATCATCAGTGATGATGCCGACGACAGCAACTGACAGTTGACTTCAGACACTTTTTTTTGCAAGTGTTCAGATGCCATTTGTATTGGGCATTCAGTTTTGTAAAAGTTCTTTATTCCTTACACATTGTTTTGATTTTTTCTAAAAAAATATTTTAAATTGTAATGTATATATGTTATATTTCAAATAAAAATGACTGCTCTTATGGACCAACAATTGTATTTTAACCTGGGGATTAACACAAAATGTGATTAACCCTTTTTTTAAGGCGAATAGTAAACATATAAAACAGGCGAAAAGGAACAGGAAAGCCATTGCATGGACCGGACGGCATAGTAATACACTACCCATAAAAGTACCAGGGAGCAAATCGCAGCAACCGTGATCTACTGTAGTAAGGAAGTCCCTGGAAATGTCTGCGTCACCTTCCCGGAACGGATGGAAGTGGCTCATGGATATACGGAATATTTCACTGACGGACCGGTCCAGCGGGCTAACGTGTCCGCACGCACTACTACAGGTCAAAGAGCTATTAACTTGTTTATCGCTTTACTACAAGTACCGTTGTTAATAACTTTTTACCGTGTGTGTGTTCATGTTGCTGTCGATGAATGTGTCGGTGTGTATTCTCATCAGACAGCGTCATAACTGTCTGACCCTCAACCTGCTGCACACAACCGCAGCGACGGAACAAGTCGTTTACGAGTGTTTACTTAAGTACAAGTACAAAAGGAATGGCACGGAAATGTAATTAACTCAACAAATAAAAGTACTTATAATGCAGATGTGCATGTTTCAGAATATTATTAGAGTATAATAACTTATACTGTAAATACCAAATGTTGCAGCTGATACAGGTGGGGCTAATTTAATTTACTTTACATACCGCTGTGTAACTTCATCCATAACAATGTATCCCATTTGTTAATATTTTGAACTAATAATCAGAAGATGTGAAGTTACCAAATAAATCTAGTGTAGTAAAAAAAAGCACAATATTTCCTCTGAAATGTAGTGGAGTATGATTGTGATATAAAATTGAATTACTCAAAGTACCTCAAAATTGTACTTAAATACAGTACTTGAGTAAATGTACATAGTTATTTCCACCACTGCAGAAAAGTAACGCAAAGTAATTACATTTCAAGAATAGGCTACATTTATTGGCTTAAACCAAATTTTAATAATTAAATATATGGATATACATACATATACTCTTGAGATGAATACATTCTGACCACCTAATGTTACTGCAGTATACCAATATGGGGCGGCCATATGTAACGTTGTCTAAAGGGCTCATTCACTAACTATGTAGTAGGCCTACATCCTTCAGTTGAAGAAGTTGCACCAACTCATTTATCAAAATTACATCCATGGTCTGTAAAACTGTTTTGGTGTAGAAGGGGAAAACGCCTGTAAACAAAGTGGAGGAAAACAAGTCAAGCAAAAATAAACATGGGACATATGTAATAATACATTTAGGTAGTCTGCATTATAGATATTGATCTTTCGAGGTCCCTGTGCCACAGAATATACTTTTTTCATAAACAAAAAGAAGAAATTACACAATACCCTTTCCCTGTGGGTTTTGGTATATTCCCCAACATTATTAAGCCTACTCTATACATTTAATGCAGGAATGGATGATGATGCACCAGACCAGGTCTTTGCTGAGCTCAAGGACAGGAACCTTGGAGGATGGGGTGTTGCTCAGATAGCTGCTGGCACTGGGCTTGCTGTATATGCTATGTGGGTGGGAATCCTCCAGCCAGGCTTCAGAAAAGTCCCCTTGAAGCTACAGGTATGGTCTGGTTATTTTGAATAACTACTGATGTAACTCATCTTGTAGCAACTCTTTATCAGAAGCTCTTTATAATGTCTTCCAGGTCCCGTACATTCCTGCCAGCAAAGCTCAAGTAGATCATGTAATGACATTGCTGAGAGGTCGAAAGGGAGGACTTGTGGATTTGGGATCTGGTGATGGACGCATTGTAAGTAGAAGCAAGATATTTGTCTCCTTTTTCTTGCAATGGTGAACAATGTGTTTTGACTGTGGTCATTTTTCACCCTCAAGGTCTTGGAAGCCCATCGGCGGGGTTTCTCTCCTGCTGTTGGTTATGAGCTCAACCCCTATCTTGTTCGCCTGGCCCGCTTTCATGCATGGAGAGCAGGCCATCATAAAAAAGTGTCGTACCGACGTGAAGATCTGTGGAAGGTTTGACATTTATCACTTGTATTATGGCATTATTAACACTCCTGTTCAAATTTGCAAACAGTTGCTACACTTAGGTTTTGCTATTGAGATGACACAATATTATTGTTTTTGGAAAAAAAATTGGTTAACACAGACTCCCTCCATCTAAATTGCTGACAAAACAGTTTCTTATTAGCAAACGAAAATGTGATTTGACCAAACTTCTTCATGAATAATACACATACGTTTTTCCATGTGGTCCAGGTTGTCCGTCCTTCTTTTGCTTTATTCTTGCCATTTGAATTCTAAAAATACATTGTTGGGTTTTTTTTGCATGTGATTTCTTTATTAATGTTATTTAAAGCTGAACTGTTAATAAAGCTGCCCATTTACCACCTGTGTTGTATCTCATCACAGGTCGACTTGACAGAATGCAAGAATATCACAGTGTTTTTGGCTCCTAGCGTGGTGAGTAATATAACGTACCTGTATGTTCCTATAAACTGAAAGAAAGACCATTAATGGAGGATACAGCCGAGCAAATAATACAGAAATAAAGAAACAATGAAAGTGAGCTCATTAAAAGCCAGTTGAGATGAGGAGTGGTGAGTCACATATACGGTAGGTATTACACAAACTCTTGTCTCTGTCTTGAAACAGGAAGCCCTTATTCCCGGTTGCATTGTTGCAATGTTTTTTACTTGTTTTTTTAAACATTTTACCATCTTGATGTTCTTCCACTCTGAGAACTTGCTTCTCAGTTGTTTGCAATACCGTTTCAGTGCTGGTGGCTGCAAGTTGTTAAAAGGAACCACAACCTTACTACATTTTTTAAATTTCTAAAACCAGAAAACAATCTAGGAAGAATCTGTCACCTCAGGGTGGAGGTGCTGTTGCATTCAGATGCATTATTATGGGTACATTTTATGTTAGGGTATTGCATTGTCATTTTTTTTAAATTGTGCTTCTGTGTTCCTAGCTTTCATTATTGCAGCAGAAGTTGCAGAATGAGCTTCCAGATGACGCTTTAGTGGTAGCTGGTCGTTTTCCCTTCCCTGACTGGACACCGTGCAGGATTGAGGGACATGGTGTGGACAGAGCCTGGGCATATAACATGGAAGCACAAAGGCAGAAAAAGTAAAAGCTCCCAGTCATGGATAGCAACCTCAACAATGAACTCACCAAGGATAGTGGATCCACTTGAAGCCATGTGGATGTACCTAGTATTTCACCCCTTGTTTTGAATCTATAATATATATATATATATATATATATATACAGTAATTGTGCTTTTTGAAGTATGCCTACAATCGGATGTTTCTCACTAACTGTTGTTGCTTTCCTCTTCACTGTGGCGCTGAAATGATTGAATGACAAGTGCTCTATTCTACAGTTCGGATTAGATGGATTTTTTAATTTGTTGTGAGCAAAGTTTGAACCATTTTTAAACCAGAAATTCCTGAGCAAGGGTTTCTGTCACACCTTTGCCTCAAGAAGGGCAGGGGTTGAACGATCTTATAAATGTTGTATATCAGCATTCTACTGCTGTGTATATGCTGCACAATTGAAGGTTATTTAATGTTCTAAGTGTATATTGAGTATTAGTCATTATTTATATTACTTGATATTTATTGTTCATGCCTACATGCAATTAGACAACGTTAAAGGAAATGTTGAATTCCATTGTACAGCTAGTTTTCTATATGTACAACATCTCAGCAAGGGTGGCTCTTCAGGCTCTTGACTTCAAAAGTGGCTAGTGTGTTTCCCCCAATCTCCCAAACAGGTTGTAACACTTCCACGGTGTTTAAAGGGTACATACAGCGATAATATTTTCTATCTGGGTTTGTTTGTGGCAGATTTTTGGTTTTTATTTATCTTGCTGTGATAGTTTCTTCTATAAAGTAATTGCTCTAATATATACATGGGCTATAAATTGACGTTTTTTCTTGCACCATGTGCTGAACACTTAATTTGCCACATTAATTTGGTGTATAAATACATGAATATGTTAATTATGATCATTGTAATAGTATTGTATGTGCAATAAAAAAAACTGTGTATAGGCTTTAGGCCCCCCCATGCTGTTAGGCCCAATTTAACATGCAACTGAATTTAATACAATATTTTAGTAGGGGGCTCCTGCTTCATCTCTCTTTCAGCTAAGGGGTCCTTGGACTAAAAAGACCCCTGCCTTAGAATTTATAACATGTAAAATACCTTTTGAGTAAGCTGATTTTCTGTCATTTATGAATCATTGCTCTTTATTTTTAAAACATATTTGCACACCGATACACTGTTATTAAAGACACTTTGTCTTTACTTATTCTCCCTTCCCAATGTGTGGTTTTTAACATATATAAGAGGAGATATCGTGCTTTTATTATTGTGACTGACTTGATACAAGCTGATTGGTTTGGTTGACTTTTACAGCAAAAGAGGAAGTTGCGAAGCCCAGCAAACCTTGTACACCAGTCAGCAGCGGGCTAGCTGTACTCTTGAGCCGCCCTGTTGAGAAAGGGAATAGCAGGAACAAGCGCGCATAGTATTATATATTAAGCGTTATTACAGATGTTTAACTTAAGTGTGCATATTCTTTCCAAAAGGTAAAATAGTCGTGGCTAACAGCCATTAGAAAGCATGTCTAAGGTTTGACAGTTAGCTTCATCCTTCCAGAAGAGCTCGCGAGTTAGCCACCCGCTGCAATGTTAGCAACTGTAGCTTAGAAACGATTGAACATAGAAAAGCTAATTAAACGTTGCACATACTCAGAACTGGAGTTACATCCAGGTGACTACTATTTCTATATTTAACGGTAACGGTTAATGTAATTATCAAGACAATGCAGCCAGTTAACTGACCAATCTTAAGCATATATGATCGGTAAGCGAACACGCGTTTTATTCGGTAAAATTAACTCAAACGTTGTTATTGTCAGCAAAGTCAACGACGCCAGCCTTGTGCTAGCTAACGTTAGTCGTGTGTGTGTGAGAGGAGTATATCGACCACGATGAGCCCCCTGTGCGGTTACGTTAGCCAGCAACACCTCAGCTAACGTTAGCCACAGAATTGGCTAAGCTAGAGCGCTAATGTTGGTGTATTTCTATAATTAATCAGAGAACAAGAAAACTGAAGAAAGCATATGAGCCAGCCTAAACATGGTAAGTATAATGTAAAGCTCGTTGCTAACCTAACGTGAGTTATTGTCTTCCTGTCTTATTTGCTAACAGCTAACGTGTGTGCACGAGCTTCTTGCTTCTTTGAACAGGAAGACCCCAATTATATGTTTTAACATGTATTTAAATTGATTTGCATAATAGTCAACCGTGTGTGATTGTATGCATTACGTTCCCCGGTGTCTGTTAATCCATATAACGGTTTGTGAGAGGCCAGGTATTTCACGGGATGTGACAGCTCGTTGACGTTAAAGCCATTTCACGGGGCAAGACGCCCATCTTGCAAAACCGAATATTTGTTGTGAGTTGAGCGTTGAGCCTCGGCAAGTTGTGGCTTATTTGAGGAATTCAGACCTGCCTGCCCTTTAAAGGGCTGCTCTTTAAAAATCTCAATTTTGCTATCTTGTTTATGCTAAGGCAGGGCCCAAGTCCCTTCGACTGCCAAAGCGTGGTATTACAATTGATCGAAATTGTTTTAATGGCAGCTTTTGATTTGACTTGTATGACCAAGACTGGGCGTCTCATGCCATCATCAATGCTGAACTGTATGAGCAAGTCAGATTGCAGTTGAGAAATGTATAATTTCCAATCTGTGTGAACTAATTAGCCTATATTGTCATGAGACTGTGTCAAAAAACGTACATAAAACTCTTTGATGCGTGTGCAGTGACCCACTATAGCTATGTGCAGGCATGGACATGTAAAGATACGTTGTAAAGATCTCCCCTTTAAGCAGCCTCCAGTTGAAGCTGAAGTTGCACAGGCATTCCGGCCTTCTTTGTTCATAAATTCATGGATATAACTTGTACAAACATTAAATGCATAAATGAGCAAGACATTTAAATGGTGATGCATTTTTCTTTTCACTGTGAGGATGGGTGTCTTATGATTGTCTTCAGTTTGGGCATCTGCTGTGCATGCATGTTCCGCACGACAAGCACACCACTCAGTTGTATCCAATAAACAGACAGATACATGTTTAAATGTGCTTTTTGACTTGACTTTACCTTTTTTATTGTCCACTAGGCTTCAGAGGAGGAATCACTGCGTGCACTGGAGAGCCTTATGACTGAATTCTTTCACAGCTGCACAACCAATGAGCGAAAGAGAGAAATAGGTTTGTGTGGCATTTTTATTATACCTACTACTACACATTAGACCCAAGTTATTTTCAGTTGTGTATTTCCACCCAGCAGCTTTGTAATGGAACCAACAAATGACCCATCTGTAAAGCAATGAAGTGTGAAATTTAGTTGGAAAAACTTTGATCAATCAGTTTAATTTCACATGGTCTTGTAGTTTGAAGGCTTGTTTAATTCAAAGTAGAAATAGATCACTTTGTGTATCTCATCTTGTTCTTTGATATAAAAAAGTATCTTTGAATATAGATTTGTCAAATGGTAAAGGTGTTTAAATATTCTGGTAAAGGTGTTTAAATATTCTCCCTAAATTGTTTTAGCAGTTGACAGATAGCCAGTCTCGATCCCCATATGCAGTGTACTGTATACTGCAATACACTATAGTGTAAGTTGAGTTGTCACTATGACCTGAACACACATGCTTTCTATTAAAAGTATTTTTTACACACTTCCTGTGTTGTGACGCAGTACTTTCAGACTGTCTGCAAGTGAACTACTTCATTGTCATGTAAGAGATCGTGCCTACTTCCTTTTCTTTCTGCAGAAGAGCTGCTGAATAACTTTGCACAGCAGACTGGAGCGTGGCGCCACTGCTTGTTCTTTCTCTCCAATACTCGGAATGAGTACGTAATGATGTACAGCCTCACAGTTTTTGAAGTAAGTCCTGTGGGTGGGATATTACATTTTTAGGTCCCAGTACTGTCTAGAGTCTTCTTCATCTTTGCAGTGCTTTGAAAATAAGGCAGTGCACAGAGAAAAGTATTTTTTTATAGGCACTTGGTATATGTGTGTTTAATTTCCAGCATTATGTTTGTAGTAAAGTTTGTGTTAGTAAAATTGTTTTTCAGTCGTGATAAATGAATCATCACACAAATGAAATACTGATTACACAGATTATTGAAAACTTTAAGAAAACATTTGTCAGTAAAAATGTGTAGTCTCCTTCAGACACAGCTTTAACAACTGATTGTTCCCTTTTACTACCAGAACCTGGTTAACAAGATGTGGATCGGTGTTGCTTCACAAGACAAGATGGAGATTCGCAGCTGTCTGCCCAAACTCCTACTCGCTCAGCACAAATCGGTGCCCTATTTCATCCGTAACAAACTGTGCAAAGTCATTGTGGACATTGGTCGCCAGGACTGGCCAATGTTCTACCATGATTTCTTTACAAACACCCTACAGGTAAGCCCTGCTGATGTCTATTGAAAGGTTTAGCACAAGTTTTAATCATAAGTAACATGTGGTTTATGGGTTGTACAACGTTACAACAAAATAAAAAAAAAACAGCTTGTGCAACTCTGAACATGTGCTTTGGTGATGTGAAGATGCTCTAGAAAGTGTACCTCTCTTTTATCTGTTGCTTATCTGTCAAATTTATTCAAACTGCATTTCAGATTGACTTTATTTTTTAATTCAATTCTGTACATTTGGAACAATTTAGTCTAGATACTTGTGCAGTGGCCGTTCAAAACGTACCTGTCTAGAACGGGCCGATTAGCAGCAAGCAATTGATAGTGAGCTGTACCCAGCATGCCATTTGCTGGCATACCAGTTAATAGGGGTCCCCTCTCAATACCCTACTTCTGGCGGTAGTAACGTATTACTAATAAATATGTAGGGCTGCCCCCAACCAAGGATTTTCTTGGTCCACCAGTGGTCTTCATTTAGAGCGATCAGTATCAGTATATATATATATATATATATATATATATATATATATATATATATATACACACACACACACACACACGGGCAGCCCTATAAATATGTCACGTAGCTCTCAAGAGCTTGCGCTCAACACTGCACTTCCTTGGTCCTCAGCAATACATCCACCAAGTGTGAAGTCGATCATATGAACACTCAAAACTAAAATGACAGACATACTTAAAAATAGACAAACACATTTTAGTTAGATCTTTTTCTTTTTTGTACACAGAAAACTAAGTATTCATTGTATGTTATGAGGATGTGGCTGGATGTGAACAAGTGCAGAAGCTACGTTATGACCCACAAAAAAATTGCTAAATGTTCGTTTTTATTATAATTATCCCTACAAGATTGTAATATTTGCCTGAAGGTTGAAGCTACTATAGGTTGGAATTTTGCTCCAGAGCACAGTAATGAAAAAGGTCTTTGCTGTTTGCAGGCAATGTATTATATAATTGTATTAGATAGCAGCCGAAATGGTCGTAATGGTCTTGCTGAGGCAAAATTCAGAAATATTTATCTTTATTGATAGAGCTTTTGTTTGTCAATCTGTTTTTGAACTGCAGTTGATCCAGTCTCCAGCTCTGGCTCCTTTGGGGTTGATGATGTTGAAAACCACTTCAGAGGAGCTTGCGTGTCCTCGAGAAGACCTGAGTGTCGCCAGGAAAGATGAGCTGCGTAAACTGCTGCTGGAGCAGGTACCGACAGTGCTTGGACTGTTGACAGGTGAGAACAACCTTAATACTTTGTGCAAAGTGATGCCCTAATGTAAATCAATTTTTATTTTTTATTTTTTGAGAGGGAGTTTCTGGTAGCTCAATGGTAGTGCATTTTTCAGTATATAAGCAAAATAACATGTTTCAGGCAAGAAGTAGTGTTTAATTTATAGCACTATCTAGTTATGGTTAATTATGGACTAAAGATAAAAATATGTCAGGCTGCCAATCAGAACCAATGTTTTTGTGGGAAACCTTCAGTATGTGTGGATAATTGGGTTCTCGTCACTTCTTGTTTTTCAGGTATTCTGGAGACCTATTGGGACAAGCATAGTGTCATAGCCTCCACCCCACCTCCTTCACCCACCTCAGGGGAAAGTGGTGAGTGAATTGGCCTTTAGTTACATAAAACTGGAAAGACTCGCTGGTAATGTGGTGATAATCATGCAATAGTTAGTAGTCGCTTGTTCCTAAGATTGATGACAGCAAGCGTTTTATCGACCGTTTTTGTTGTTGTGTGTTAACCAGATTGTGTTTTTTTTCTCTTCAATCTATTAGTGGAATTGCTGGGCAGTTTGTTTCAGGGCAGCCAGTACTCAAAGCTGCTTTGCCAGCCCATGGCCACATTGGACAATGAGAGTCAGCAGCTCTGTTGTCTCGTTTTGGAGTGTTTGGCTCACCTGTTCAGCTGGATCCCCCTGTCCACAAGCATCACACCCACCCTGCTGGCATCCATTTTTCATTTTGCAAGGTTTGGTTGTGATCTTCGGACAAAGGCCAAGACGGGACCCTTCATCTCCTCAAACTCCTCCTCTTCTAATGGTCAGCTTAACCCTGGGACAATGCCACCAACATCAAATGGAGGTGGGCGAAACGGACAGCAGAGTGAGGGCAACAAGGTGGATCGTGCCCGGCTTGGTGTACTCGCTATGACCTGTGTCAATGAGCTTGTGTCAAAGAACTGTGTGCCAATGGATTTTGAGGAGTACTTGCTGCGCATGTTCCAGCAGACCTTCTTTCTCCTGCAGAGGCTGACACGAGAGAATAACGCTCATACAGTCAAGAACCGCCTACAGGAACTTGATGAGAGGTATGGCACTAGAGTTTATTCTACCATGATAATTTCACCATGAGGTCTGTAACTGGTCATATACTTTTTTTTGCCCTCAAAGCTAATTTGCAGTCAGTAGTTGCACTGTGGTATGTCTTAGAAGTCCATCTCTCAAAAAGGCCTTTGTTTTCATCAATACTGCTCTTTACACCAGCTCCATCACATGCGTCATTGTGATCTGTTCTTTCTGCCTTTGCTTACAAACTGTACAACAAACTTTAAAACTTTTTCAGTTTACTATATATGTAAGTGCAGATACGCAGTCCCCATTGTCACTGCCCCTTGTCAAGATGGAAAGTAGGACCTGAAAAGTCCAGACCTATTATTATCGATAGGGCCGGGTATTGGTACCCAAAATAACCCAACACCAAGTAGAACTGAAACTTCTCCATTCAAACGGTTCCTGTATTTGATCCTTTTTGTACCCATATCCTAAAAAAGAAGACTCTTCATATGATTTTGCTCGGGCCATAACCGCAAAAGAGATGTGCGGATCAGCTCATTAGTCATTTGAATCCGTGTATACCTTTAAATAATCCACTCGCCACCCAACCAAATTAAGAACTTTCTCTGCTTTAGAGACCTGCACTCACATGGCCATTTCACCCTTCTCCACCACTGCCTGATTTAGTGTTTGCTGCTCACTACTGCAGCAGCTACAGCCCATACAGTCTGTGGTGTGCAGAAATTGAGCATGATGTATTTGAGGACTGGTGGTACCATTTTTTGCAACTTAAAGCTACCATTCACAAGATGGTTACTGGTATGTGAATGAAAGCATTCCATTGGTACTGGTATCGTCATTGTTTTAACGATTTCCTGTCACAATTATCGGCCAGCATAGACCATACTGAGTGCAAGATGTTTAAGGTGACTTAAATGTTTTGTGTGGTTAATGTTTTCTCTTTCAACTTGCAGCTACTTGGAAAAGTTCACAGATTTTCTGCGCCTGTTTGTCAGTGTTCACTTGAGGCGGATTGAGTCCAGTCCTCAGTTTCCAATTGTAGAATTTCTTGGCCTGCTTTTCAAGTACACCTTCAACCAGGTAATGAGAATTGCGGCAGGCGGTCATTTGCTTTTGCAGTACAGCAAGTTATTGATTTCTACAGCTTTTCCTGCAAGAATGTGTTCTGACAGATTACAAAAACTTGGTTTCACAGCCTACCCATGAAGGTTACTTTGCCTGTTTGGATATATGGAGTGTCTTTTTGGATTTTTTAACAACCAAAATCAAAAGCAGACTCCCTGACAGAGAAAGTGTTCTAAATAGGTAAGTTGCTCAGACTTCAACTCCAAGTGATATCGAAATAATCACTCAATCTCAAATGAAAGCAACCATATAAAATATAGGGACAAATGTGTATAACATACCAGATGTATTGTTAAGTTGTTTTTGCTTTTGTTTAAAATGTTCTTTTTTTAATATATTTGTGTATGATTGGACAGGTACAAAGATGCCTTAGTTCTTCTGTTAAGGGAAGTCCTTAATCGCATCCAGTTCAGGTACAATCAGGCCCAGTTAGAAGAGCTGGATGATGAGACTCTGGATGATGATGTAAGAACAATTTTGATATATTTCTTTCAGTTGCACATTTTTGTTTAATGCTTTATGTCCTGTGGATCTCTATAATAAGTGTATTATATTATGAGGTTCAGTATACCATCACGACCTCAAGTGTCATATTGCTTTTATACAACAGTTCTACTAAGCACGATTTATAAGTTAACAGAAATAAGTGACAACAGATTAGGATTTGCTTGTTTATTTAGGCATCGAGTGCATTTACATGGACATGAATATCCCATTTATGAGTTAATCATGTTAACAACATGTCCCGATTACTGCGTTCGATTTGTGCAGGCGCTGTGTTTACAGAAACAAACCAGCGACAGGACATATGAAACACTACACTCTACATTTACTACCAATTTACAACTTTATTCCTAATTTCTTCTCTGCTCTGATCACCAACTACAGCTTTCTGCTGTGAGTTCATCCCCCGACTCTTTCTTCCTCGGCAGACACACACACACACACACACACACATACACACACACACACACACACACACACACACACACACACACACACACACACACACACATCATATCCAGTTTCGTTTATTAGGGCTTATCCAGGTTTCTGAAAACGGGATATGGTGTTTACATGATTAAACTCAAATGGATAACCCACATGAGATAATTTGTCCATTTACGCACATTTACGTAGTGTATATCAGCACTCATGAATGCCTCTTGTCCAATCACATTACTTTGTCGGAGATAACTGTTGTATAAAAGCCTATATCATCACTTCAAAATCTGATTATTCTCCTTCATTGTAACCATAGCAACAGACAGAGTGGCAAAGGTATCTGCGTCAGAGTCTGGAGGTGGTTGCCAAGGTGATGGAGCTTCTCCCATCCCATGCATTCTCTACTTTGGTAAGAAAACATTGTTGGTGTCACCTTGATATTCTGTACAGTCTTTAGGCATCTTCAATTGGACTTGACTGGAGTAGTACAATTTAATTTAATTTCTTAAGTAAATCACATCAAGGAACTTGCTATAGCATAAGCATCATGTATAAATCCAGTACCATTATATGGTGATTTATCCCAGTCAGTGGCAGCCTCCTCCTTATTCCTCTTTTCTCTCTCAAGTTTCCAGTCCTCCAAGATAATTTGGACGTATACCTGGGTTTGCAGCAGTTTATTGTCACCACTAACACAAGTAAGTATTTCTTGTTTTATAACTACATTCACATCGGGTGATATTATTTCAATATAGTGAACTGTTTCGATTACCTATCGTTGTATCCTTCTTTCAGGTCGGAGGCTTAATATCTCTGCAGAGAATGATTGCCGTCGACTTCACTGTTCTCTCAGGGACCTCAGCTCCCTACTTCAAGCTGTCGGACGCTTGGCTGAGCATTTCATCGGGGAAGTTTTTGCTGCACGTTTCAGTGACGCCTTGGCAGTGGTGGAGAGGTCAGTGCTCGAAAACTCTTTCAAAGCGTAAAATAATTATCCTCAGGCGCACATCATGAGGTCATATTTATGTTTGAACATGTTTTTAATACTGCACATTCTAAAGTCAATATTATCAAATCTTAACTCACTCTTAAGTTGATTAGTTTCTGTTTTGGCATTCTTTTTATATAATAATAATAATTCATTTTATTATATACACTGAATAAACTGACTTTTTGGAATAGTAAAAAAAACATAAACATGATATATTACTGTGTGTATGTGTCTATGTTACTGTCTTGATATCAGCTGTCCTTAGACAGCGATGTGCTGGCTGTGATGAAAATACTAATCTTAAGCATCATTGCAGTCCAAAAAACAGGATTGTGTTACTTAGAATTTATACAACTAATTAACTGAATTTTTTTAAATAAAAGTACCAAAATCTACCTTTAACAACAATTTCCTTTCTATGAAAAACTTTATAGACTTTACTTAATTAATTTAGATAAATATAAATTATAAGTTGAACAGAGATTAGTGACATTTACTCAATTTCTTCATATTGTTACACTGAAGGACAAGTACATTACACTTGATATTGGTGAGTGACTTGTACTTGATATTCAGTGCAAGGATTTTATTAAGTTAATTCTAGTGGGAAAACCACTATACTGTGAGGGGGGATTTTTATGTATGAGTATGTATTGTTGTGCTTTTACAAATGGTAAGTGGTGGTGTTTTTAAATTGCAAAACATCACAATAAACCATGTGTTTCTTTTTTCTAGGTTGGTGGAAGTGACTTGCTACGGCTCTCAGACCAGCCTTTACGACCTGGAGACCGCCGTGCCTTCTGTGCTCAAGCCAGACCTCACTGATGTGTGAGTATCACGTTTGAAGCACAACCCAACCACTTGACATGGGTGTCACACTACTTGTATATAAGAACAATAGTTTATAAAAGTTTCAGTTACAATTTACAAGACTACACTGCCCAGTTATGAAATGCTCTTTGTGGAATCGCTGACAAAATAATAAGGGAACTGAGTGTGTGAACAGACTGCTTGTGTGAATTTAGGCCCTCTACAGAATTTAGGCCCAGCGTCTGGGCTGTCATACGTATTAAATGAATACTACCAATGACATTGTAAATTAAATTTGGAACAGATAAGGTTAAGCTGTGTAAAAAGAAGCATGTATGTTTTCTTGAGTTCATTGTGTCATCACATTTTGACTTTGGGTGTGTGGTGTTGTTTTTTTTATTACAGACATGCTCAGTCCCTTGCTGCTTTGCAAGCCTACTCACATTGGCTTGCACAGTTCTACAGTGAGGTCCACAGTCAAAACCAGAGCCAGTTCATGAACCTCATCACATCAACAGTAGATGCCAGTAGCCCACTCATCAGAGAAAAGGTAGATCCCCTTATACGTATGCTTAAATGGGATGTAAGCAGAATATCTTATTTGGATCAATAAAGACATTAATGCTGAGTATTGGTCAAATATATCAAAGTACATGGATACTAAAAACAATCTTGGGTTCTTGTTCACACAGTAGTTCATTAAGGAGGAACTGTAATATGGGAACTATTAACCAACACCTAAAACCTCTAGCTTATATTCACATGAACTTCTTTTTGTGTTTATTTATTACAAAAAGAAGCCCTCCTTAATATTCCCCCTTGAGTTATTCTAATAAAATGGTGCAATTTCATCCATTCACATCAGTGCATAACTGACTAATTAGCTGTGATAGTACTGCGTTATTTTTAAAACTCCTTTTAAATGCAAGCAAATATTCAGAAAAATGGTAGAGGAAGATGTTTATGGTTGGGCTGAGAAAAAAGAGCCAATAGTATTGTTACCAGATGGTTCTTTTAACACTTATACTGTCTTTATCTCCAGGTACCTGACAAGTTGCTGCTGTCAGCATGCCATCTGATGGTTTCCATAACCTCTACAGTGCGGCCTGTGTTCTTGGTCACTTTGCCAGCTGTTCGCAACATCTTCAACCTCATTACCACAGAGAATCAGACCCGCAGACTTCCCCAAGAGGTAAATGTTTGTTGCTTTTGTTTTGCATATAATATGTTATGAGTATGACCTAATTTTTTAATGGATCTATCCATTTGTGAAAGTGAGTTTACCTTCATAGTAGTGCTGAGCTCTATTCTGGATGAACAGGATTCCCGTTTGAATTTTTCATATACCACCACATCGATACATAGCTGAAGCAATGTCTGTAACTCATCAATGGGCAGCAAGTTATATGATATTGTTTTCCTTGAAGATTGCTACGGTGGGCGAAAGCTGTGAGTTTGTTGAGAGGGGACCTTTATTAACTACATACTCTTCTGTTAGTATCGGTTCAGTTCTAAATTTTAATTCAACAATTAATTACCCACAACACACTGTCCAGGACTTTCATAGTTTATGAGATGGATAACTGGAAATCCCTATCTTTTTTGATCTGACCTTATTTTTTTTCAAAGTTTAAAGTTCTTAAAATGTCCTCCATACATGAAGTAATTACTCTTTTGTGTGTGCATACAGGCTCACATGTTGGTGTGTAGAGCTTTGTCCAACATGCTTCTGCTCCCGTGGCCGAATTTACCAGAGAATGAGCAGCAGTGGCAAACACGCTCCAGCAACCATGCCAGCCTACTGGCAGCTCTCACTCGAGAATATAAGGGAATAAGAGGGACAGTGAACAATACTCCACGGCAACCCGATCTGGATAACAGTCAGTATTCTTTCTTTCTTTTGTTTTGTTAGTCTTCATTAGTCTTTAAAATTGCACCAACAGCCCTTTTTACACCCTGTCATTCTTTGTCCTGGTCTAATTGATTTCTCTGAATATGTTCTACTCCAGTGAAAGCAGTGATACAGCAGACGCTGCCTGTGCTCAGAGACATCGTGGACAGCATATCTGGAGAATCCACAAAATCACGTCAGATCTGTTACCAGAGTCTTCAGGAGTCTGTCCAAGTGTCCCTCAGTCTTTTCCCAGTATTTATTCAGCAGCAAGGTCAGTGTCTCTCATCCACAGTTTTGCTATTCATCTAGAGTTTCTACTCATACATGCATGATGCTAATGTCACATGAAACAAAATTTCAGATCCACACCCTCTCTGCTGTAGCAACTGGTAGATTCAACTACTTAAATAGCATAACAAATAGGTTTGTTTTAAATATAGGAATCTGTATTGTGCAAACATCAGCTTGGTTCTCTTTGTTTGTATCTTTAATTTCCTTACTATAGACCCGTCTTTCATCAGCAAAGCAATGCCAAAGTCACGAAAAAGAAAAAATTAGGATATCACTTTTAAGAAGAGCTCTTGCTAGGTTCATTACAAAACCATACTCTGTTTACATAGAAATCATAGATAGCTGTTTTGACTATATAGGATTTAAGTGTAAGTCTGGTCTTTTTCGGCATGAAAATACATCAAATAAAACCATTGAGACAGTTTTTTTCGTTGATCAACCATGAGAATGCCCTAACACTGATTAGCTTTTGGGGGGGGCTGATTGCATCCAAAACTGCATTTTTTTAACCAATAATATTGATAAAAATAGCAAGTAGCATACACATAAAACAAAGCACTAACTACGTAGTTAGAGAACCAGAGTTTATTAAAAACGTTCTTCCTTGAACTGAACTCCAGTGCATTCAGTTATCGATTTGTATGGACTACCTGTCAACATTGACCTACTGGTAAGGCACAGACTGTAAAACAGTCTTTTTTAATAAACTCCAGGTTCGCTAACTATGTCGTGTAGGGACTGTTATCATGTTACTGCAGAGGTTTGGTACTATTTTGAGCAATCTAAGTGTTTTTTTTATCCTGAAGACTTCAACAAACTCTGTGACAAAAGTTTGTATGACTGGCCAGGTTTTTTAATTGATCGTTTCTCTTTTCCAGATGTGACGGATGAGATGTTGGCCTTCTTCTTAACGCTGTTGCAGGCGTTGCGAGTCCAGATGGGTGTTGCCTTCACAGGACAGATCATCCAGACTTTCCTCGGCATGTTCACCAGGTTAAAAAGAAACTTTTAAATTACAATATTTTTCACAAGCAATAGCTACTTTTATTAGTTATAGTCAGAGTAGTATTACACCCTGTCTAGGCGGACAATGGTTTAAATGTCACACTAACACTAAACACTAATTAATGTAATGTCACTTGTATGTTCTTCAGGGAACAGCTGGCAGCCAGTATTTTGCAAGAGGGCAGTGCAGGGTGTAAAGTGGTCCAGAAGTTCCTGAAAATCCTGCAGGTGGTGGTTCAAGAGCCCGGTCAAGCTTTCAAGCCCTTCCTACCCAGCATCCTCTCTCTGTGCATGGAACAGGTTTACCCGGTTGTGGCAGAGGTCAGTTGGTGTACACCTTAGTATCTGTATTACAAAAAACAATCAAAATTAATAATTTGTGTGGAATTGAGACATCAATGTCAAATCGGATAATTTAAGAAGTCTTAAAATTATCAGGTGCTTAACAGTGATCTAATTTATAATGCATTCATCACGTTTCCTGGATAACAGATGGCCGTTCACTCTCTTGTCTTTAATAGCGGTCTTCCCCAGACGTCAAGGCAGAGATGTTTGAGTTGCTATACCAAATACTTCACCAAAACTGGAGGTACTTTTTTAAAACGTCAGTCTTAACAAGTGTCCAAAGAGGAGCTTCTGAAGATACCATGGAGAATGAGGCCCAGTTCACAGCTGCCATGCAGGTTTGTGTATGCATGTCGCCTTTGTAATGGAAGAATAAAATCCAGGCTTTGGTCTTTGTTTGAGTTTATATGAAATTATACTGTATAATTAGCTAATGGATAAAGTAATTTTTAAATCTCTCTCATCTACATTTCCTGACTTGTGCTAAAAATGTATTTTCCAGGCTTTTGGACAGTCGTTCCTGCAGCCTGACATCCACATCTTCAAGCAGAATCTCTCCTATTTGGAGTCACTCAACAGCAAGCACAAGTTGTATCACAGAGTACGTTGAGCTTTTGTCAGTATCTTTGTTTCTAGAGGTGAAGCATGTCACAGAACGGAGTGATTGACTCATTTTCAAATTAGTAGCAGTAATAGAAAAAACTCTTGATGAAAGGACTCACCTGTAATTAAGACAACATGTGTTCCCTCATCCACACACTGTGATTGACTGAGTGCTCCAGTGCTTTTAACCCATATATAGACTCCATTGTCCTTACTTTGGTATTATTGTGCTTTTAGAAGCTTTTCCGGACCTCGATGCTCTTCCACTTCATCAACGTGCTGCTGCAGGTCCTTCTCCACAAAAGTCATGATCTTCTCCAGGAGGAAATCACCCTTGCTATTTACAACATGGCCTCTGTCGACTTTGATGCCTTCTACTCTGCCTTCATGCCAGAGTTCCTCAATGGCTGTCAGGGTGTAGACACCAGCCAACGAGCTGTTCTCGCACGCAACTTCAAGCTTGAACGGGTAAGAATTACATTTTGCCCAACATCGTTTTTCTCAAGACCCAAAAAACAAAATTTGGTCCGTCCCCAAATTTACAAAAATACATAATGAATTCACACTATCAAGAGAAGGAGAATCACAGTCCCACTCAACGTAACCTTAGCCAGAGAGCTTCAACTGGTATAGACGCTAATATTGTAAAGCACTGTCCCCCACGGGCCACCAAGCCACTACATTTTTGGTGGCCAAAATGTCAAATTATTTTAAAAACAATACAGAAAAGGCAATTTAATGCAACTTAAAACAACCTTCCTAAACGGTGACATTTCTATAAAAAAAAAAAGACATTAACAGAATAAAAATGAATTATACTTCATTTCAATTTCAAACTCACTGAACAAAGTTATTTCTAAACATATGGTACATGTATTATATTCTCTTAGAGTCTCAAGTCTCCTATTCCTAATTGATGGTGACATACTGGGGATAACATCTACTATCATGTACGCATGTACGGTTGTGTTTCATCCCTACTGACCACCAGAAATCAAGGCTAAGCGCTACCTTCAGCGGCCATCCAGGATTCATAGAACCGTAGTTATATTCGTAACTTTCATTTAAATGTTGATTTTGAACACGTTTGGTATGTGGTGAATGTTTTCTTCTTTTCGACACTCTAAACAGTCAACTCCTGTGAATTACTGTTCAACTTTTCTCTTCTTTTTCAAGGACTTGCCTTCGTTCACTCAAAGTGTGCAGCGGCTGGTGAATGACCTTCGCTACTACAGACTGTGTAATAGTAGCCTGCCGACTGGCACCATCAAGCTATAGCACAATGACTGCTTGAACCACTCCACACATCAACTATGATCTTCAAGGACTGCCTGTGCTGACCACTTTGCCCAACACTCCTTCTCCAATCCAGCTTTGCTCCGCCTATTCAAAGTAATGGGAAGGAACAACACACTTTGTATTGTTGAGTAATTGGAGTTTGAGGATGCTGCTGATGATTCTCTTTGATCTCTACTGTAGAAGGTTGGCGCTTTTATTTTTTTTTATTTTTAAAAGCAGCGCCCTCCTCATGTGTTGCCAATGATAATTTGGCAAGAAATGTAATCCTGGTCTGCAGTTGGCTTTTGCCCAGACCTGGAGCAGTCTGAGCCAGGCCTTCTTTCCCACGTGCCCGCAACAAAGCTGGGCTGGGACTGAGCACTTTCGACTCATTTTGAGTTTTTAAAATGTCTGCTTTTATTCATTTTGCCTTCAATTTTTTTTCATCTCCAAAGGAGACGGACTCTCAACTTAAGATCTTTCATATCATTCCATTCTGAAAAAGAGAAAACCTGCTAAATAATAAAGTGCTTTTTTAGTAAAACTCAGGTTTACTCCTTGACTTTACTGATGATCTAGGTACCCAGCTCTTGCAATGTTGTCACAGGATTGTTTGTGAGAATTATGATTGTATTAAGAGATTCAAGACTTTTCTGTGTGTTCACACTGTTTTGCTTTATATTTGTCAATGGCATCTTTTTAAAATCCATTTTAACTAAAATGAATTTACTCCCAACTGAATTCATGATTCTGATTCACTCCAAAATCAAATGGGTTCTTCTTTGGCCCATGCTACACCACTGAGTTTTCATGAGGCTAGTCGTCCTCCTTGGCTGAAGTAATAATCCGATAATTGGTTTGGGTCTGTTTCGGAGCTAATGGATAATACAGGGCAGTTTTTAATTTGGGGAATTGTTAAAGCCTTTGACAGATATGAAGCATCAACAGACAGAGCTTTAATGTGAGACATGTGACTCACCGCATGTGACAAATGCTGTGTGAGGATGCAGGATGTAGATAGGAATGTTCAGCACAATAAGAATAAACAAATGCACAGTAATGACAAAGTGAAACCACTTCACAAAGTCAACACGACATGATGCATCATCTTTTCTCTATGTTGTTAGGGCTTCAGATATTACAATCTTCCAGCAGCTCCAACTCTTCTCAGCTGTCTAAATACTGAAGGCAAATGCTTGTTCACTTAAGCCGTTAGCTGAACATGTATAGTGGAGCTATGCAATTGTAGGATATTAGAAACGGTCTGCAGGTTCATGAGACTCTGCACAACTTAACCGGTGAACAGAACTGGATTACCCAATTTGCCTAATTTGATTAGAGCTTGTTTTAAGCTCAAAATTTCATTTTTATACCAATTTTATAGCTATTAGTTATGTCTTCAATGTAAAAACAATATACTCTAGATGTTATAAGATGTGAGACTTCCATTTAGTGCCAATGGAGCTCTTACAGACTTTAACTGCATCAAAAATGAACCTTGAAATTGTGAAATATTTTCATGTAGTTTTATTTAAAGGGAATTTTACACATTTACACCGCGAGATGACTTTTATTATTATTGGATATTTTATACAACCCGTCTGTGCTTCATGAACATACTTGAGTTGCTGTAAAACTTGAATAATTGTTCTCAAACTTCGACAGTAGAAGGTGGAGTGCAGGATCAGTGTTTTTATTGCTAGATGATGGAACAAGACAGAGGTGAGGAATTTCTGAATTCTCGCTCAGTGCTGGAATTGTATTTCTTTTTGCACAATAAGAGAAACAACAGATGCGTCTGGCATCACTGGAGTTAAATATGTCCCCGTTTGAGCGACAGTCAGTCAGGTGGGGAGGTCAGACGGAGATGACTCGTGAGTTTTGGTTGAGGAGGATTTACTTCTCATTCTCTACGGGCTGACCAAAAAAAACACACGTCAAAACATGGTCCTGTTGCAGCGGTGTGTGTTTAAACGGTTCCTCCAACAGTTTTATTCAGGGAATCAAGAACCTACGAGACGCTTCCCATCAGCTGGGCTTCCCACTGCGCTTCTGGGTGGACACGGAGCTGCTGCTGGATACAGGAGCAAATCAAGTAAGTGACTTTATTCACATCAGTTTTACTTTTGTACATTTCTTCTGGGTTTTTTTTTTGTTTTTGTGTTTTTTACGCGCTGACTTTTACGCACGGGAATAAACGGCACTCATTCAGGACTTATTGATTAATTCGGGAATTGACCGATTCACTTAAGAAATGTGTATTGCAAATGTGATCACGACATAGATATATGCCTATATTTCTTGAGATGGAAACATTATTGGCAGCGAGTCAAAGAGACCTTTACCTCCGAGGCGCAATGTTTATTTGTTCCAAACTTTACTGGGGCGTTTGCGAAAACAAATCCGCTTGCCAAACTTCACGGGGTCATGAACTGGAAGTAGGTTAGAGACACACACACAGATAGTGGTGATGATGATGATGATGATGATGATTTAAGTAAGGGCGATGTTGGGAGAAAGAGTGAGCTGCGATGGCCAAGACGTGCGTAAAGTTAAAGCGCAGACGGACAGTCTTCAAGTTAAATGCCAGCAG